>NC_134354.1:158869543-159188987 GCF_048569485.1 Anomaloglossus baeobatrachus | reverse complement strand
CCATTAAATTGCCCGCTGCTGAAGAGACTGACTCCAAGAAAATGGCCACGGAGGTAACACATATGCAGATAGGACTCAGCGACCATTTTCTTGAAGTCTATTGCATCAATTTGCACACGTGCAGCCTCCATGGCCATTTTCTTGAAGTCCATCACGTCAACCGTGGTGATTCAATGGAGCCCCCTGCCTCCTGTGACCCCGCTCCAACACTGCCACTCCAGCTTATAACACGCACCCCCATTTTACTACCAGTTGTGGGGGGGGAGTGCATCTTATAATCCGGATAATACGGTATATTATATATATATCAAGACAAGTCAGTTATGATTTATACTCCTCTTCAGCATTTGTTATCACTCTCATAGGGCTGATATCGCATTGTATTTGTGTTACTTATATTTTTCTCAACTGATTGTGTCCTTATAAGAATTCTTTAAGACTTCATTATTGGTTGTATCTATGTATCAGTTTGTAAACCAGGTTTTGCTTTCCACAATTAGGGTCCATAGCCGCCAGGCAATAAATCATTTGAAAATAATTCCCAGGGACTTTTTGCAGTTGTGAAATTTAATATACACTTTTACAAGCCATATTGCAATGAATAAATACATTTAGATATTCCCACCACTGAATAATTGGTAAGATTTATTTATAAAACATATGCTTCACATTTACAGTCTTATGAAATAGCAATAAATGTCTGGGAATTTCATGGTATGAGTCCATGGTTATAAAAATAGCACAGAGAGTTAAATATAATAAAAGGGGCATTTCTTAGGTCAAATTTATCCAGGACAAATTGGTTACTCGTAGTAAATAATGCATAGCATTTCTGGCTTGTAGTGTTATTCTGACAATTTTAGCAAATTTTATTACAGAAATGCAAAACTTGGGATATTTCCCAAAAATGTGTGAGCAAATGACCAGAAATAAGTGACAATTCTATAGAGGAATTACATGCTCAGTCATCTGAAAACATTTATATTTGGAAGAAAGCTAATATAAGTTAATTAAAAGGTTTTATGGTCCACCCAGCAATACATCAGCACTGGGACCAACTATAAAATACCGATTAGAGAGGATTTCTGCATAAATTCTGGTTAAACGTCTGTCCTGGTGTGTGGGACAGACAGTGTACAAGTGTCTCCTTTTCTTTTTTTATAGGTTAAACATATATATATATATATATATATATATATAAAAAAATATGGTGCATGTTTACTAGTTTGAAAAAAAAAGGAAAAGAAACCGTATTTTGGGATATGCTGTCATGAGATTATATGCATTTCTTGTGACCACTCAGTGGTTGTGATGTGATCCGCAGCCCAGCAAGGGGTAGTATGTGGATATAATGTATTAAACTCATTATATATAGATTTTTTCCCACAATCTGATGACTTGACCCCCAATGTTGCGAATTACAAACTTTTTCACTTTTTGGGGAAATTTTATAAATAAACACTCTCAAACTCAATTCAATTAAAAGACACAAAACGAATACCAAAAATGAAAATAATATGGACGTATACCCTGCTGTAACTACATAAAAGCATAGTGCAGATAAATAAACATAGGGTGCTTTGTAAACACTATCTTTGATCAAAAAAGCGTAAAGCCATCCCACCGCAATAAGGTGTACCGAAACTGAGACAAGTACATACACTCTCTAGTATTAAAACCTTATCATGGCTCAAAACAGACCTCAATGTGAATAAGGGCTGAGAGTGACTGGGTCCCGACTATGGACACAGAACCATGGGAAGGACTAGATGAAATGCCCAGCTCAGTGAAAAGGGAGCCACACCCAGGGGTGGGATTCAGCTGGTTCTGTCCGATTTGGGCAAACCGGTTGTTAAAATAACAGCCAGTTTGCCGAACCGGCAAGAATCGGCGTCACAACCCAGTTCCCTGTATTCATTTGTATCGGCGTCTTTAAGATGCCGATACAAATGAATCCCCGTACCTTCATGCATGCCGCACTTACGGGTTCAGTGGAGCCAGTTTGCTCTCTGACCCGGCGTTCGGCGGCATGATGACGCTGCAGAGGTCACGGCAGCGTGGTGAGATTACCTGACAATGCTGTCGCCTGTCAGTGTCAGTATGCAGAGTGCCGTAGAGAAGGACAGAGAAGAGGCTGCCGGCACTTGGAGCAGGTAAGCGCTCTGTGAGCCGAAGATTCAATTCTGCAGGGGAGGAGGCCACATGGACCCTGCAGGGGAGAGGCGGCCACATGGGATGGGAGCCTGCATGGGAGAGAAGGCTACATGGGATGTGAGCCTGCATGTGAGAGGAGGCCACATGGAATCTGCATGGGAAGGGATCTGTATGGAATGGGATCTGTATGGGGAAGGTTGTTCGTTCCAATTTGAGCAGGGCTCCTTTAGTAATAATTTTCAAACATTGTAGAAAAAGCTTTAAATAAGTGACTGACAGTGACTGAAACAACTGGTAATTGATAGGAAAGTGAACATATAGGAAGAGTAAGAAGGGGAAAGTTTTCATTATTAATTACTTGTATTTTGTGGTTGAGGAAAGTGCACAAAATGGGTGTGGCTAACAAAATGGGTGTAGTTACAGAATGGGATGTGGTTTTCAAATGGGCGGGGTTTACAACAGAGAACCTGTTGTTAAAAATTTGAATCCCATCCCTGGCCACACCCTATTTGTAGTGAGTACAACGTGCATATTAATCAACTCATACACCGGCTCATTTTTTTTAGTCTCTTGTGACTAAAGAAAAAGAAAAAAAAATTGCCGGTGTATGAGTTGATATACAGAATATGCACGTTATAAATATATGTTCACACTGGCCATAAGACAAAGAAAACTCAAGATGAAAATAATATGGACGTATACCCTGCTGTAACTAAATAAAAGCATAGTGCATATAAATATAGGGTACTTAGTAAACACTGTTTTTGATTAAAATAGAAACATAAAGCCATCCCACCACAATAAGGTGTACCCAAATCGGGACGGGACCTAGTACTGCCTAGTATTAAAATCTCACCATGGGTCAGAACAGACTTCAATCTGAATAAGGGCAGAGAGTGACTGGGTCCTGAGTATGGAAACACAGCCATGGGAAGCAATGCCCAGCTCACTGAAAAAGGGGCCACACTCTATTTGTATTGCGTACAAGACACTAAAGAAAAACAAAAAAAAAAATAATTAAAGAAGTTGTCCAGTTACCAAAACTGTTTTTTTTTTTCTGATAAATCTTGCTAATATGTGCCCCTCAACACATCTATTATGTTTTTTCAGCAAAATTACCTTTTATTGTGCACCAGCAGCACATGCTCATTGCTGGCTCCAGCTCTGATGGGGTTAATCTCTCCTCTGACTTCCTGTGTTCAGTTTCTACAAGTCCCAGAATTCTTTGTGGCTCTAGGGTGGTGTCTAGCTTATCTAACACACCCATTGTGTCTAATACACCCACTCTGCTCTCCACCCAAACCCTCCTCCCTGCCTCTTCCCAGTGGATGCACTGAGAGAAATCACAGAGACAGCAGCAGCTCTGCACAGCCAGGGGAAGAAAATGTGTGTGCGCGTATATACAGTGTGTGTGTGCGCGCGTATATACAGTGTGTGTGTATATACAGTGTGTGTGCGCGTGTATACAGTGTGTGTGTATGCGCGTATATACAGTGTGTGTGTATGTGTGCGCGTATATACAGTGTGTGTGTATATACAGTGTGTGTGTGTGCGTATATACAGTGTGTGTGTATATACAGTGTGTGTGAGTGTGTATGTGTGCGCGTATATACAGTATGTGCGTATATACAGTGTGTGCGTATATACAGTGTGTGTGTGAGTGTGTGTGTGAATATACAGTGTGTGTGAGTGTGTATGTGTGTGTGTATATACAGTGTGTGTGTGTGTATACAGTGTGTGTGTATGTGCGCGTATATACAGTGTGTGTGTGTGTGTATACAGTGTGTGTGTGTGTATATACAGTGTGTGTATATATAGTGTGTGTGTATATACAGTGTGTGTGAGTGTGTGTGTGTGTGTATATACAGTTTGTGTGTGCGTATATACAGTATGTGTGTGTGTGTATATAGTGTGTGTGTGTGTATATATACAGTGTGTGTGTGTGTATACAGTGTGTGTGTATATACAGTGTGTGTGTGTGTATATACAGTGTGTGTGTGTGTATATACAGTGTGTGTGTATATACAGTGTGTGTGTATATACAGTGTGTGTGTGTGTATATACAGTGTGTGTGTGTGTGCGTATATACAGTGTGTGTATGTGTGCACGTATATACAGTGTGTGTATATACAGTGTGTGTCCGTATATACAGTGTGTGTGTATATACAGTGTGTGTGTATATACAGTGTGTGTGTGTGAGTGTGTATGTGTGTGTGTATATACAGTGTGTGTGTGTGCGTATATACAGTGTGTGTGTGTGCGCGTATATACAGTGTGTGTGTGTGTATATATACAGTGTGTGTGTGTGTGTGTATATACAGTGTGTGTGTATATACAGTTTGTGTGTGCGTATATACAGTGTGTGTGAGTGTGTGTGTATATACAGTGTGTGTGTGTATATACAGTGTGTGTGTGTGTGTATACAGTGTGTGTGTATATACAGTGTGTGTGTGTGTATATACAGTGTGTGTGTGTGTGTATACAGTGTGTGTGCGTATATACAGTGTGTGTATATACAGTGTGTGTGTGTGTATATACAGTGTGAGTGTGTGTATATATACAGTGTGTGTGTGTGTGTGTATATACAGTGTGAGTGTGTGTGTGTGTATACAGTGTGTGTGTATATACTGTGTGTGTGTATATATACAGTGTGTGTGTATATACAGTGTGTGTGTGTGTATATACAGTGTGTGTGTGTATATACTGTGTGTGTGTATATACAGTGTGTGTGTATATACAGTGTGTGTGTGTGTATACAGTGTGTGTGTGTGTGTATATACAGTGTGTGTGTATATACAGTGTGTGAGTGTGTGTGTATATACTGTGTGTGTGTGTATATACAGTGTGTGTGTGTGTGTATATACAGTGTGTGAGTGTGTGTGTGTATATACAGTGTGTGTGTGTATACAGTGTGTGTGTGTATATACAGTGTGTGTGTATATACAGTGTGTGTGTGTATACAGTGTGTGTGTGTGTGTGTGTGTGTATATACAGTGTGTGTGTGTATATACAGTGTGTGTGTATATACAGTGTGTGTGTGTGTATATACAGTGTGTGTGTATATACAGTGTGTGTGTGTGTATATACAGTGTGTGTGTGTGTGTGTGAGTGTGTGTGTGTGTGTGTGTGTGTGTGTGTGTACAGAAATTATGATTATTAGTCTGCGCAACATGTGAAAAAAATAATTGGGGAAAAAAAAGTGAGGGGGTGATGAGATTGCTTCTTTTTCCCTCTTGCCTAGTCTGTGTGTTGTCCGTATCATCCGCAAACCGCACATGACCGGATCCTGTGGATTAAATGTGCAGCGCATGCAACCGTTATTTTACCGGATCCTTCTGCAGCGGGACTTTATCGGCCGGCGCTGGAGTCAGCTGACTCCTGATCTCACAGCCCGCACACGCTGCAATGGCTGCAAGTGGGCTCATTCACATGACCGTTCCGTTTGTCCTGGTCAGTTCCTGTTTTTTTGCGGCCCCACAGACAGGAGCATCTTTTCAATGTCTTTTGTGTAGGATCGGATGGTACACGGTAGCACTTCCATGTGCAACCGATCCTACAAAAAAAACCACATAGGATGCCGTATGTCCGCTCCGTTATTATGGAACATGTCCTATTCTGTTCCGTAATAACTAGAGTTGAGCGCGGTTCACGGTTCGAGGTTCTCCAGTTCGAGGCTCGAGTGATTTTGGGGGCTGTTCTAGATAGAACTAGAACTCGAGCTTTTTGCAAAAGCTCGATAGTTCTAGATACGTTCGAGAACGGTTCTAGCAGCAAAAAAAACAGCTAATTCCTAGCTGGCTTTCCGCTGTAATAGTGTAAGTCACTCTGTGAATCACACTATTATGAAATTTCAGTGTATAGTGTGCGGGAACAGCGCAGTCAGATCACTGCTGTTTGGATAATGGCGATCGCCATTTTTTTTTTTTTCCCTTGTCTTCCTTCCCTAAGCGCGCGCGTGTAGTGGGGCGGGCCAGCATGTCAGCCAATCCCAGACACACACACAGCTAAGCGGACTTTTAGCAAGAGAAGCAACGGCATGTGTGATAGGATGTCCATGTCACATGTCCCTGCATTATAAAAACGGACATTTTCCTCCAGCACGCCATTATCTGCCTTCTGCGTCCTTGGTGTCAGACATCACTGGCGCATCTCCTATCGCCGATACAGCTGTATTACGCTCCATACACAGCGCTGGACAGCTTAGGGAGAGCACTTTCTATCAGTCCTTTTAAGGGCTCATACCGGCAGGGTCAGAGCCATAGGTGACAGGTCCTGAAAACAGAGTTTAACAGCTACACAAGATGACAGCGTCTGAGTAGCTAAGGTCAGGGATTTCCTCGCTGCATTTCCCCATTAGGAGGGATAGAAAGGCAGGCTTCCATTCCTCTACCCAGAGACCCACAAACCTGCCACTGTACCCTCCTGCCCTTTGCACACTCCAACTCATTGTTACCAAGCCATTATACTAGCAAACACTGAGTGAACTTAGTGGCATCCTTAACGTGGCTGTTGGACTGCTGTATTGCCCCAGTAGTGCACAGATATTTGCAGCACGTCTGCCTGCATTGCACACTCCAACTCATTGTAGCTAAGCCATTATACTAGCAAACACTGAGTGAACTTAGTGGCATCCTAAACGTGGCTATTGGACTTCTGTATAGTCCCACTAGTGCAAAGATATTTGCAGCACCTCTGCCTGCATTGCACACTCAAACTCATTGTTACTAAGCCATTATACTAGCAAACACTGATTGAACCTAGTGGCATCCTAAACGTGGCTGTTGGACTTCTGTATAGTCCCACTAGTGCAAAGATATTTGCAGCACGTCTGCCTGCATTGCACACTCCAACTCATTGTTACTAAGCCATTATACTAGCAAACACTGAGTGAACTTAGTGGCATCCTTAATGTGGCTATTGGACTTCTGTATAGTCCCACTAGTGCAAAGATATTTGCAGCACGTCTGCCTGCATTGCACACTCAAACTCATTGTTACTAAGCCATTATACTAGCAAACACTGAGTGAACTTAGTGGCATCCTAAACGTGGCTATTGGACTTCTGTATAGTCCCACTAGTGCAAAGATATTTGCAGCACGTCTGCCTGCATTGCACACTCAAACTCATTGTTACTAAGCCATTATACTAGCAAACACTGATTGAAACTAGTGGCATCCTAAACGTGGCTATTGGACTTCTGTATAGTCCCACTAGTGCAAAGATATTTGCAGCACATCTGCCTGCATTGCACACTCAAACTCATTGTTACTAAGCCATTATACTAGCAAACACTGAGTGAACTTAGCGGCATCCTTAACGTGGCTATTGGACTTCTGTATTGTCCCACTAGTGCAAAGATATTTGCAGCACCTCTGCCTTCATTGCACACTCAAACTCATTGTTACTAAGCCATTATACTAGCAAACACTGAGTGAACTTAGTGGCACCCTTAACGTGGCTATTGGACTTCTGTATAGTCCGACTAGTGCAAAGATATTTGCAGCACGTCTGCCTTCATTGCACACTCAAACTCATTGTTACTAAGCCATTATAATAGCAAACACTGATTGAACCTTGTGGCATCCTAAACGTGGCTATTGGACTTCTGTATAGTCCGACTAGTGCAAAGATATTTGCAGCACCTCTGCCTTCATTGCACACTCAAACTCATTGTTACTAAGCCATTATACTAGCAAACACTGAGTGAACTTAGTGGCATCCTAAACGTGGCTATTGGACTTCTGTATAGTCCCACTAGTGCAAAGATATTTGCAGCACGTCTGCCTTCATTGCACACTCAAACTCATTGTTACTAAGCCATTATAATAGCAAACACTGATTGAACCTAGTGGCATCCTAAACGTGGCTATTGGACTTCTGTATAGTCCGACTAGTGCAAAGATATTTGCAGCACCTCTGCCTGCATTGCACACTCAAACTCATTGTTACTAAGCCATTATACTAGCAAACACTGATTGAACCTAGTGGCATCCTAAACGTGGCTATTGGACTTCTGTATAGTCCCACTAGTGCAAAGATATTTGCAGCACGTCTGCCTGCATTGCACACTCAAACTCATTGTTACTAAGCCATTATACTAGCAAACACTGATTGAACCTAGTGGCATCCTAAACGTGGCTATTGGACTTCTGTATAGTCCCACTAGTGCAAAGATATTTGCAGCACGTCTGCCTGCATTGCACACTCAAACTCATTGTTACTAAGCCATTATACTAGCAAACACTGAGTGAACTTAGTGGCATCCTTAACGTGGCTATTGGACTTCTGTATAGTCCCACTTGTGCAAAGATATTTGCAGCACGTCTGCCTGCATTGCACACTCAAACTCATTGTTACTATGCCATTATACTAGCAAACACTGATTGAACCTAGTGGCATCCTAAACGTGGCTATTGGACTTCTGTATAGTCTGACTAGTGCAAAGATATTTGCAGCACCTCTGCCTGCATTGCACACTCAAACTCATTGTTACTAAGCCATTATACTAGCAAACACTGATTGAACCTAGTGGCATCCTAAACGTGGCTATTGGACTTCTGTATAGTCCCACTAGTGCAAAGATATTTGCAGCACGTCTGCCTGCATTGCACACTCAAACTCATTGTTACTAAGCCATTATACCAGCAAACACTGATTGAACCTAGTGGCATCCTAAACGTGGCTATTGGACTTCTGTATAGTCCCACTAGTGCAAAGATATTTGCAGCACCTCTGCCTGCATTGCACACTCAAACTCATTGTTACTAAGCCATTATACTAGCAAACACTGAGTGAACTTAGTGGCATCCTTAACGTGGCTATTGGACTTCTGTATTGTCCCACTAGTGCAAAGATATTTGCAGCACCTCTGCCTTCATTGCACACTCAAACTCATTGTTACTAAGCCATCATACTAGCAAACACTGAGTGAACTTAGTGGCACCCTTAACGTGGCTATTGGACTTCTGTATAGTCCCACTAGTGCAAAGATATTTGCAGCACCTCTGCCTGCATTACACACTCAAACTCATTGTTACTAAGCCATTATACTAGCAAACACTGATTGAACCTAGTGGCATCCTAAACGTGGCTATTGGACTTCTGTATAGTCCCACTAGTGCAAAGATATTTGCAGCACGTCTGCCTGCATTGCACACTCAAACTCATTGTTACTAAGCCATTATACTAGCAAACACTGAGTGAACTTAGTGGCATCCTTAACGTGGCTATTGGACTTCTGTATAGTCCCACTAGTGCAAAGATATTTGCAGCACCTCTGCCTTCATTGCACACTCAAACTCATTGTTACTAAGCCATTATACTAGCAAACACTGCTTGAACCTAGTGGCATCCTAAACGTGGCTATTGGACTTCTGTATAGTCCGACTAGTGCAAAGGTATTTGCAGCACCTCTGCCTGCATTGCACACTCAAACTCATTGTTACTAAGCCATTATACTAGCAAACACTGATTGAACCTAGTGGCATCCTAAACGTGGCTATTGGACTTCTGTATAGTCCCACTAGTGCAAAGATATTTGCAGCACGTCTGCCTGCATTGCACACTCAAACTCATTGTTACTAAGCCATTATACTAGCAAACACTGATTGAACTTAGTGGCATCCTTAACGTGGCTATTGGACTTCTGTATAGTCCCACTAGTGCAAAGATATTTGCAGCACCTCTGCCTGCATTGCACACTCAAACTCATTGTTACTAAGCCATTATACTAGCAAACACTGATTGAACCTAGTGGCATCCTAAACGTGGCTATTGGACTTCTGTATAGTCCCACTAGTGCAAAGATATTTGCAGCACGTCTGCCTGCATTGCACACTCAAACTCATTGTTACTAAGCCATTATACTAGCAAACACTGATTGAACTTAGTGGCATCCTTAACGTGGCTATTGGACTTCTGTATAGTCCCACTAGTGCAAAGATATTTGCAGCACCTCTGCCTGCATTGCACACTCAAACTCATTGTTACTAAGCCATTATACTAGCAAACACTGATTGAACCTAGTGGCATCCTAAACGTGGCTATTGGACTTCTGTATAGTCCCACTAGTGCAAAGATATTTGCAGCACGTCTGCCTGCATTGCACACTCAAACTCATTGTTACTAAGCCATTATACTAGCAAACACTGATTGAACCTAGTGGCATCCTAAACGTGGCTATTGGACTTCTGTATAGTCCCACTAGTGCAAAGATATTTGCAGCACGTCTGCCTGCATTGCACACTCAAACTCATTGTTACTAAGCCATTATACTAGCAAACACTGATTGAACCTAGTGGCATCCTAAACATGGCTATTGGACTTCTGTATAGTCCCACTAGTGCAAAGATATTTGCAGCACGTCTGCCTGCATTGCACACTCAAACTCATTGTTACTTACTAAGACGTTATAATACCAAAAATTGAGTAAACTTAGTGGCATACAAGAAGTAGCTGTTGTATTCCATTAGTGCCCCACTGGTGCCAAGCTATTTCTAGCACCTGTGCATGACACCCTCCTGCTCTGTTTTTAATAAGCTATAATGATAGCAAAAAATACTGCCATTTAGTGGCATCATAGAACTGGCTGTTGTATTCCATTATTGTCCCACTGGTGCCAAGCTATTTCTAGCACCTCTGCATGACACCCTCCTGCTCTGTTTTTAATAAGCTATAATGATAGCAAAAAATACTGCAACTTAGTGGCATACAAAAAGTGGCTGTTGGACTCCTTTATTGTGCCAATTGTGCCAAGCAATCTCAAGCACCTCTGCATTCTACCCTCATGCACATTTTGCTATGCTAATTTTATAGCAAACTCAGGGAATTCCTTGCTGCATTTGATCATTAGGAGGGATAGAAAGTGAAGCTTCTTTTACTGTCCTGGTACCCACAGAACACGGCCACTGTACCCATCTGTCCACTTTTGTCACGCTATTTAATTTGCCCAAAGAGCTGACTCTTTTTCTGCCATCCTAAAATTGTCTGGAATACTAAGTTAGTGTTCCTTTGCTGCCAAGCAAGGTACAACACATGTGCATTCTACACTCCTTTCCATTTCTGGAATGCAATTATTAACTGCAGGTAGTCCAGCCAATCTGTGACGAAGGTGCAGGCGTGGATATAATGTAGCCTGCATCCAATGATGGTTCTCTCGATGTCTGACAGCTCAACAATACCTTCTGTTTCCACTTCCAAAATAAGTGATGACCTGCCAATCACACTCCCTATCGCGGGTAAAGGAGTGGAAGTTCAGTGTGAAAAACCATGTGTGACTGCTGTCCCCACAGTCACAGAGGATGAAGAGCATGCAGATGCACTTGATGGGGCAGGCGGTGGTTGCACAGGCACGCTAGGCCGCATTGTAGCACAGTGAAATTCACATTGCGACTTATGCTTCATTTTAAGTCGTGTACAGGGTGGGCTCCCCAGTATGCAGCAAAACCAGGCAACTGGAAAAGGACTCTAGGCAGTTGGGTTGATAAATGATTGTTTAACTTTACCAAAACAAACAATAAGAACCATGCATACAATTTAAATAATTGAACAATCTATTCTGTTGCGTACTACCTGCTAATCCCTCTGCGTAGCAGTAATTGTGTGTTTGTGCGTGTGTGTGTGTGTGTGTGCGAACACGACTTACCAGTGGCGCATCACAAGAGCTTCCAAGTTATCTACCTAAACATAGACAAAACACGTTACCCCCCCTGAATACCCTTGTTAGCTGAAGCCTCACAGATAATGCAGATGATAAACAGTGTGAATGCAAACCACACAGCTCTGCAACACAGTCATGGAAATCTTGAAAAGCAACAGTCAATGCAAACATGTGTTGCTGTCCCTCTATGATTTAAACTGTACGTGACAATTTGACAGTGCAGAGGCAGCAAGTCTTATTGTCTATATAGTGGGCCTACCCAGAACAGATATGTGTTTTGCTAATAAAACAAAGTGTTGCGTGCCCGCATTATTGTCTGGGCACAGCCTACCGTACCTGGGTACTCTGATGTCCAGTTGCCAGAAATACAGACTTTACGCTCCTCTCACGGTAAACAGTATAGACAGCACTGTAAGAATGTTGGTCTGTGGCACAGGATGCTGCTCACTGGCATTACGGGGCTCATCATCAAAGTACAACATGATGATCATGTAGATGACCAGAATTGTCACGCTGAGAATGGCATTGCCAGTGCTAAACATCTTCGTCGACATTTGTAAACTGTGTAGAAGGGTACATAGGTCCTTGATCTGACACCACTCCAGCAGCGTGATCTGCACCACCTCTGGATCAAGTTATCCCAGGCTATATGTCATAACGTATTGCAGCAGGGTTCGGCGGTGCTGCCACAAACGCTGCAACATGTGCAGATTCAAATTCCTGCGTGTCGGCACATCGCATTTAAGGCGTTTAACCACCAGACCTAAAGACTTCTGTAGCGACGGAAGTTGTTGAGCTGCTGTGTGCGCACGATGGAAGTGAGCACATAGCGAGCGTGCCCGCTGCACAAGGCCATGTAGGCCGGGATGGTGTTTTAAAAATTGCTGGAGAATTAGGTTCACCACGTGAGCCATACAAGGCACGTGTGTCACATTGCCCTGATGATGGCCCACAGCCAGGTTTGCATCATTGCCGCACACGGCTGTTAAGTCACCAACGGAGTCCGCTCCATCAATTTGTACTCCGGTCGCCAGGTGACAACGTGTTCCTTTCATGCATAGTGCTGATGATGGGAGAGGAGTCGATGCCAGCGGCGCAGGTGGACGCAGGTTATGCTCACCCACTGGGCTGCATTACCTTGACAGATGCAGAATCTCTGGCTGAATGTAGCTGGTGGGTATCTCACAGATGAATTACCATCATTCAGCTACAACCAATGGGAAGACACCACACCCTTTTTTATGCCCATCCTGTCTGCAGACCACTGCCAGACATAGCTATGAACCTCTGGTTACTTTTACCCCCAGTTCAGTTTTATGATTTTGTGTGCTTGTTACCTGACTACTTTTCCTGCTTGCTGTTTATGTACCTTGTTGGCCGATCCGCATTTCACCTCTGCTTGTTTTCTGATTAAGTCCTGGCCGTCCCATTCTGTTCCTGTTCCTCAATTAATGTTTTGACCCTGTCTGACTACTATTCTCTGGAACTGCAGCCTTCCACAGGTATTGATCACCTTGGGCCCTGTGTAATTCCTAATCCCTGAATAGGGGTTAAAGGGTTTCAGGGTTCTAGGGGTCCTGCTTGGTGAGTGGCTTCCCTCTAGCCTATCATTTACAGCCCATCTGAGTGTGGGGATCAAGGAAGGCATTACACCGTGCTCTCTGCAGAAGGCCATGTGAGCCAGGATAGTGCTTTAAAAATTGCTGGACAACCAGGTTCAGCCACACAAGGCACGTGTGTCACATTGTCACAGCGAAGGGCTGCACCCATGTTTGCATCATTGTCGCACCCGGCCTTCCCTGGCTGCTGGTTGAGTGGAGACAACCATTGATGAAACTCAGTCTCCAGAGCTAACCGTCCACAACTTCTCAGCGGTGTGACTTACATTTCCCATACATTTCAAAGTAAACCTTTGACCGCCTGATGGCATTGAGCTCTGCTGCCAGCATAGTAAGGAGGTGTGTGGTATTCCTTGTGCGCAGTTACAAGGAAGGGTGGCCTGACCACACAGGGTTTGGGCCAAGGTGGAGGACCCACACGAGGTTGAAGAGGCAGAAGCAGTGTATTAACTTCTACATACAGAAGAAGGATTGACACAACTTGTGGGGACGGCAAGACTTGTACAGCAGACCCTTCTCCATCTCTCCCCACAGTAACCCATTGCCCAGTCAGCGACATGTAACGCCCCTGTCCATGCTTACTGGGCCAATTATCTGTGGTGAAATGCACCCTGTCACACAGAGTTTCTCAAGGAATCAGTGATGTTTAGTGCGACATGCTGGTGTAGCACGTGCACGCCTTTGTTGGAGAAGGAGTGGCACCTGGGCATCGGCTCTTGGGGCACTCCGATGGGCATAAGGTCTCGAAAATCCTCGGTTAAAAAGGTTGGAAAGGCAGCATTTTGGTAGCCAACAGTTTCCAGATGCTGAAAAACAACCTCTAAGCCATGTCATGCCCTTCTAAAAGCATGTAAAACACAGCAAGGGGACTCCAACCACAGTCTCCCTTGTTTCCAAAAATTGGGCCACACACACCCCACTTGACTAGCATCAGTTGACCCCCATTTTCAAGCTTACAAAGATCCTTTGCATGAAGCACTATCAAAAATATGCGTGCCTTTCGCCTCCCCTGGAAGACCCAGGGGAAGAAAAGTCCTCTGAGAGCCATGACTTGTTCATCTTGGTTCTTTTAGAAACACAGCGAGGGGACTCCAACCACAGTCTCCCTCGTTTCCACTAACTGGGCCACACACACCCCACTTGACTGGCATCAGTTGACCCCCATTTTCAAGCTTACAAAGATGCTTTGCATGAAGCACTATCAAAAATACGCGTGCCTTTCGCCTCCCCTGGATGACCCAGGGGAAGAAAAGTCCTCTGAGAGCCATGACTTGTTCATCTTGGTTCTTTTAGAAACACAGCGAGGGGACTCCAACCACAGTCTCCCTCGTTTCCACTAACTGGGCCACACACACCCCACTTGACTGGCATCAGTTGACCCCCATTTTCAAGCTTACAAAGATGCTTTGCATGAAGCACTATCAAAAATACGCGTGCCTTTCGCCTCCCCTGGCTGACCCAGGGGAAGAAAAGTCCTCTGAGAGCCATGACTTGTTCATCTTGGTTCTTTTAGAAACACAGCGAGGGGACTCCAACCACAGTCTCCCTCGTTTCCACTAACTGGGCCACACACACCCCACTTGACTGGCATCAGTTGACCCCCATTTTCAAGCTTACAAAGATGCTTTGCATGAAGCACTATCAAAAATACGCGTGCCTTTTGCCTCCCCTGGATGACCCAGGGGAAGAAAAGTCCACTGAGAGCCATGACTTGTTCATCTTGGTTCTTTTAGAAACACAGCGAGGGGACTCCAACCACAGTGTCCCTCGTTTCCACTAACTAGGCCACACACACCCCACTTGACTAGCATCAGTTGACCCCCATTTTCAAGCTTACATAGATGCTTTGCATGAAGCACTATCAAAAATACGCGTGCCTTTCGCCTCCCCTGGATGACCCAGGGGAAGAAAAGTCCTCTGAGAGCCATGACTTGTTCATCTTGGTTCTTTTAGAAACACAGCGAGGGGACTCCAACCACAGTCTCCCTCGTTTCCACTAACTGGGCCACACACACCCCACTTGACTGGCATCAGTTGACCCCCATTTTCAAGCTTACAAAGATGCTTTGCATGAAGCACTATCAAAAATACGCGTGCCTTTCGCCTCCTCTGGCTGACCCAGGGGAAGAAAAGTCCTCTGAGAGCCATGACTTGTTCATCTTGGTTCTTTTAGAAACACAGCGAGGGAACTCCAACCAAAGTCTCCCTCGTTTCCACTAACTGGGCCACACACACCCCACTTGACTGGCATCAGTTGACCCCCATTTTCAAGCTTACAAAGATGCTTTGCATGAAGCACTATCAAAAATACGCGTGCCTTTCGCCTCCCCTGGCTGAGCCAGGGGAAGAAAAGTCCTCTGAGAGCCATGACTTGTTCATATTGGTTCTTTTAGAAACACAGCGAGGGGACTCCAACCACAGTCTCCCTCGTTGCCACTAATTGGGCCACACACACCCCACTTGACTGGCATCAGTTGACCCCCCTTTTGAAAAAGAAAAAGATGCTTTCAATGAAGCACTATCAAAAATAAGCGTGCCTTTCGCCTCCCCTGGCTGACCCAGGGGAAGAAAAGTCCTCTGAGAGCTATGACTTGTTCATATTGATTCTTTTACAAATACAGCGAGGGGACTCCAACCACAGTCTCCCTCGTTGCCACTAATTGGGCCACACACACCCCACTTGACTGGCATCACTTGATCCCCCTTTTCAAAATGAAACAGATGCTTTGCATGAAGCACTCTCAAAAATACGTGTGCCTTTCGCCTCCCCTGGCTGACCCAGGGGAAGAAAAGTCCCCTGAGAGCCATGTCCACATTGTCAGTGGACAGACACGTGTGTTTATCTGCCAGCAGACCCCCAGCAGCACTGAAGACAGGTTCCGAGAGAACGCTGGCTGCAGGACACGACAAGATCCCCAAGGCGTACGTGGCAAGCTCAGGCAATTTATCCAGATTGGAAGCCTAAAATGAGCAGGGCTCAATTTGCACAGTAATGGCATCGACGTTTCCTTGCATATACTCATATATCTGTGTGTCCTCCTCTTTTTCCTTGTCCAGCTCTTTTGTTTTCGCATGAGTATATGTCCTTGTCACTTTCCCATGTGTTTGTGTTGTGTTGTGAGTTGTTTGTCCCCTTTTGAACACCGTTGAGGGTGTTTTCTAGGTGTTTTTATGTGTTTGTGAATGCCTGCCATTGTTTCCTATGCGGTTCGAGTTTGGTTCGTCGAACGTTCGACGAACCGAACTCAAACGGGACCTCCGTTCGACGAACCGACCTCGAGCCGAACCGGGACCGGTTCGCTCATCTCTAGTAATAACGAACCGTGACTCAATACATGTCAATGGGTCCGCAAAATTCCCGGAAGCAACACGGAAGCACTTCCGTGTGACTTCCGTTGGGTGCCCGTGCAGTCAGTGTCCCGCTCCAGCCCCAGCCCCGCGGCTGCCCGCTCAGCAGTATCAGCAGCGGCCCGCACTGCAGTATCAGCAGCCGCGGGGATGACCAGCGCTACCGTCAAGAGGTTAGTAAGTTCATTACCTACGGTGATGAAGTCCTGCCCTCCTGATGTCAGCGGTCGTCACTGCCTTCTATGCCCGCCGCTTGTCACATCACCTCTCGCTGTCGACCCGAGACTGTGTCTAGTGGTGACGTCACGGGCCGCTCGCGATACTTGGTTTGTGAAGGCGGCGGTCATTGAACTCGGTGACAGCGCTGCTGTCAGGAGTTCAGCGATCATCGCAGGTAATATACCTCACTAACCTCCTGATAGCAGCACTCGTCATGCCCTGCAGTGACCTGGGCTGACCTATTGATGTTTGCTCAGGTCACTGCACGGCTCTCCCAGCCAATGGGGAACATTCTGTTCTTCATTGACTGGGGCATTGACTATGGTATGGATCATCGTGGGACCCCCTTGGATTACACCAGACCTGGATTTGTTTTTCTTTCTAATAAATTGGTGAAAGAGGGCATGTGTTGGGGAGTGTTTTTTCAAATAAAAATGTGTTTGTTGTCTTTTTTTTTTTATTACTGCCTGGGTTGGTGATGCCGGATATCTGATACACGCCTGATATCACTAACTCCAGGGCTTGATGCCAGGTGACATTACACATCTGGTATTAACCCCATATATTACCCCGTTTGCCACCGCACCAGGGCAACGGGATGAGATGGCGCGAAGCACCAGGACTGGCACATCTAATGGATGCGCTACTTCTGGGGCGGCTGCATCCTGCTATTTTTAGGCTGGGGAGTGTCCAATAACTGTGAACCTCCCTAGTCTGAGAATACCAGACCACAGCTGTCCGCTTTACCTTGGCTGGTGAGCCAATTTGGGGGACCCCGTGTTTTTTGTTTTAAATTATTTATTTAAATTAAAATAACAGCATGGGGTGCCCTCTGTTTTGGATTACCAGCCAAGGTGAAGCTGCCAGCTGTGGTTTGCAGGCTGCAGCCGTTTGCTTTACCCTAGCTGGCTACAAAAGATAGGGGGACCGCATGTCATTTTTTTTATTATTTATTTATTTTTTGGCTAAATACAAGACTAAGCACCCCTTAGTGCCACATGAAAGTCACAAAAGGGTGCCAGCTTAGAATATGCAGGGGGGTGGGACATTATATATGTATTTCTTATCTATCTATCTATCTATCTATCCCTCTATCTATCTATCCCTCTATCTAGCTATCCTCTATCTATCTATCTATCTATCTATCTATCTATCTATCTATCTATCTATCTATCCAGCCCTCTATTCATTCATTCATTCATTCATTCATTCATTCATTCATCCCTCTATCCCTCTGTCTCTATATCTATCTATTCATCTCTATATCTACTCATCTATTTATCTTTCTTGCTGCTTCCGTTTTTTGCGGTCCGCAAAAAAAACAGAAGGCACGCAGATGTCACACAGATGCCACTAGGATGCATCCATGAAAAAAAGGACCGTTTTTTGTGGCCCGCAAAAACGGAACGGTCATGTGAATGTAGCCTTAACAGCAGTCGCTGCCTGCTGCCGGTCACATGTGACCATGTGCGGGCTGTGTGTGCGGGCTGTGTGTGCGGGCTGTGTGTGCGGGCTGTGTGTACAGGAATTCAGCTGAGTTCAGATCAGCTGACTCAAGTGTCGGCCGATTAAGCTGGGGCCACATGGGGATTACTGCGATCCCCTCGCATTACACTCGGCTCACGCTCAGTACAGCAGAGCTGAGTGTCATGCGTGTGTCCCTGCGACTGAGGTCCGACTCTGCAAGCAGACCTCAGCAGCGGGGGCGGACCGGCACTCGAGGGGTGGGCCAGCACTGAGGAGTGGGAGGGATTTCTCTCCCTCTTTCCTCCGTAGTCCACCGATGTACCGCAAGTGCAGTGCGATTTTTCTCTCACCACATACACTTGAATGGGTAAAAGAGAGAGTCTTGCATTACAGTTGTAGCATGCTGCGATTGTTTTCTCGGTCCAATTAGGGCGGAGAAAATAATCGCTCATGTGTGCTGACACACAGGCTAATATTGGTCCGAGTGGAATGCGATGTTTGATCGCACTCCACTCGCACTGTTTTTCTCGCCGTGTGGCTTAGACCTTACTTGTTCTATGTCCCCCTGCATCCATCGCAGCGTGTGCAGGCTGGAGTTCAGCTGAGTTCAGATCAGCTGGCTCCAGTGCTGGAGTGAACTCCGCTGACCTCACAGCCCGTACACGCTGCAATGGATGCAGGGGGACACAGAACAAGTAATTGGCAGACACTGCAGTCATCTGATTACTTGGGATGAATTGAGCAGTAAATGCTCTGGTGCTCGATGGGCGAAGCCCATGTCGATTTTTTTTTTTTTTTAAAAATTCATCAAAAATAAAAAAAAAAATCACATTGTTTGTGGGCTCCCGCTGCATTTTCTATTGCTAAGGGTAACCCAAGCAGCTACTGGCTACTAACCACCGCTGCTTGGTGTTACTTTCACTGGCAATAGAAATCCAGGGAAGCATTTTTTTTTATAAAGGTTTTTGCCTGAAAACTTTTTTAAAAAAATGAAGTGGGCTTCGCCATATTTTTGTATGCTAGCCAGGTACAGCAGGCAGCTACGGGCTGCCCCCAACCCCCAGCTGCCTATTTGTACCCGGCTGGGAACCAAAAATATAGAGAAGCCCCTTTTTTTTTTTTATTTCATGAATTTCATGAAATAATTAAAAAAAAAAAATGACACGGGCTTCGCCGAATTTTTGAGTCCAGCCAGGTACAACTAGGCAGCTGGGGATTGGAATCCGCAGTGAAGGGTGCCCAAACTTTCTGGGCCCACCGCTGCGAATTGCAGTCCACAGCCGCCCCAGAAAATGGCGCTTTCATAGAAGCGCCATCTTCTGGCGCTGTATCCAACTCTTCCAGTGGCCCTGGTGGCAGGTGGCATGCTGGTTAATAAGGGGTTAATACCAGCTATGTTTTACCAGCTGGTATAAAGCCCGAGATTCTTAATGTCAGGCCAAGTTTGACCTGGCCATTAAGAATCTCCAATAAAGGGTTTAAAAAAAAAAAAGACCACACAGAGAAAAATACTTTATTAGAAATAAATACACAGACACAGTAGGGACTCCATGTTTATTACTCCCTCTCACCCCTCCACGATGGAGAAATTTCTGTACTGACCATGCCAGGAGAGAGCGAGGGAAAAGAGAGAGAGAGCGAGGGGGGGAGGAAAAGAGAGCGAGGGGGGAGGAAAAGAGAGCGAGGGGGGGAGGAAAAGAGAGCGAGGGGGGGGAGGAAAAGAGAGTAAGGGGGGGAGGAAAAGAGAGCGCGGGGGGGAGGAAAAGAGAGCGCGGGGGAGGAAAAGAGAGCGCGGGGGGAGGAAAAGAGAGCGAGGGGGAGGAAAAGAGAGCGAGTGGGAGAGGAAAAGAGCTGGGGGGAGGAAAAGAGCGAGGGGGGAGGGAAAGAGAGCGAGAGGGGGAAGAGAGCGAGGGGGGGAGGAGAGCGAGGGGGGGAAAGAGAGCACGGGGGGAAAGAGAGCGCGGGGGGGAAAGAGAGCGCGGGGGGGAAGAGAGCGCGGGGGGGAAAGAGAGCGCGGGGGAAAGAGAGCGCGGGGGAAAAGAGAGCGCGGGGGGGAAGAGAGCGCGGGGGGAAGAGAGCGCGGGGGGAAAGAAGAGAGCGCGGGGGGGAAAGAGAGCGCGGGGGGAAAGAGAGCGCGGGGGGAAAGAGAGTGCGGGGGGAAAGAGAGCACGGGGGGAAAGAGAGCGCGGGGGGAAGAGAGCAGGGGGGAGAGAGCGAGGGGGGGTAGAGAGCGAGGGGGGAAGAGAGCGAGGGGGGGAAGAGAGCAAGGGGGGGAAGAGAGCGAGGGGGGGAAGAGAGCGAGGGAAAAGAGAGGGGAGAGGAGAGAGGGATAAGAGGGGGCAGAGAAGAGGGGGGAGAAGAGTGGGGGGAGAGAAGAGAGTGGGGAAAGAAGGGGGGGGCAGAGGTGCTCTGTCACCGACTGTCTCCACTCTGTGACTTGTGGTGCAGGTGACAGGGTGCAGACAGTTGGTCCCATGCAGCAGGACAGATGGCAGAGCACAGCGGTGACATGCCTGTCAGTGTCTTGCTGCGTCCTGCAGTGCTGCTGGGAGGAGCAGATGATCACACTGCCTGACACCGGCCGCTCTCCTGACATCGCAGCAGAGCGGGGGGGTGGAGAGTGTGATCAGATACTTACGTGCAGGGGGGGATTCAGCTGAAGAACCCCCCCCTGTACTGCACACTGGCGCCCCGTGCCTCACCATCTGCAGGACGCTTAGCCGGCTCCACACTGACATCCTCCGGCTCCTCCCCTCGATGCTGGGCTGTGATGTGCGGTAGTCACCGCCCACAGCCCTGTCACTCAATCTGAGTGGTGCCAGCCTCCTCTGACGTACCCGACGAGTTTGAGAGCCCAGAAATGCCGGGACGTCAGAGGATGCTGGCGGCCACAGCTCCAGGGGGTCATGTGACAGGCACTGAGCGTGCAGGATAGCACCACTCAGTGTCAGAACTGGAAACAGAAGCCAATGGAGAAAACGCCTAGAAAGGTAAGTAGAACTCATACAGAAAATAAAAAAAATGGGTGAACCACCCCTTTAAGGCCTCTTTCACATGTCCTTGCAAAACACACACGTTTTGCATGGTCCGTGGTGTAGGTGCATATGTATGTGCGTTCAGCGTGTGCTGCCAGTGTGCTATCCGTGTGACATCCGCATAGCACAAGTACAGCATGAACTTCTATACTTACCTGTCCATGGTGCTGCTGTGTCTGGAGCTCTTGCTGCTTCCAGTCCGAGGTGCAGTGAGTATGTAATGAGCATAATGAGTAGGGTGGGAAGCAAGTGACAGCAGGGCTGGAGACATCAGCAGTGGAGACAGGTGAGTATAGAAAAGCATTTTATTTCACAGACACGTTGTTTTCTCTAGTACGTGTCACACTGAGAACATCAGTGTGCAGTCCATGTGGTCCGTGTAACACCCGTGCTGCCGGAGAAAAACGGACATGTCTACGTGTGGAGCACACAGGCACACGTATACTACACACTTTAGATGTAAAAACACACATTGATTTTAAGGGGTCTACGTAACTCCGATATATGTGAAAACGGACCTCACACATACCGGACACACAAACATGTGAAGGGGGCCTAATAGAAGAATTCCAAAACTATTCCCACCTAAAGTGGGCTGTGCTGTGTCCTAAAGATTCATATGCAATCCTCAGGATTGAAATTGCAATACCAAGAAGGAAAAGTTGTAAAATTATGGAAAACAGGGGTGTGACTTCCTCTCCTTCAGCTAAATTTATTTTATATAGCTTCCAATGGCAGGATGTGTGCATAATCAGATCCAGGTCCTTCTCTGCCCCCATCTACATTGATGTTGTTTGACGCAAGCTGAGGTATTAATATTAGAAGATTAGGGACTCTCCCAATTTGGGTACACAATGTCACGATACGATCGCTTTTTTATTATTATTATTATTATTATATTATTATTATTTATTATTATAGCGCCATTTATTCCATGGTGCTTTACATGTGCTTCACACTTTTATTAAAATCAAAAACAGTGTATAGAACAGTGTATAGTACCTACTCTCTGTTATTTATATGTACTATTGTGCCGCCCCTGCAGCGGTCGAACCGCTCGGATCCGGGGGGGAGTTGCTATGGCTCAAGGGTCTCCGGACCCGGGGGCTCATGGCCACTTCAAATGCAAAGGGGTATTTAGGAGTGAGAGTTTGTGACACCATCCCCGGGTCGCGGTAAGGGGAGTACTGCAGCTGCCGATGGGAGTACCCGGGGGAGATGGAGTGGGGCAGCCAGAGGACGTTCCCTCCACGGGTAGGGGAAACCCTGGGACTCTGCATGGTGGGGTGCAGGGGGGTAGGGGAGCGTGGTGCAGGTTGGAAGCAGGGGAGGACAGTGATGCGACCAGAAAGCAGACTCTGAAACAGAAGTAAACCAAGTCTCTGGGTGCCGCTGCCACTTCAGGGGAGCCCGTCCGGGAGTCCGCTCCCTTTGGTATTGCTGATGGTCTGTACCTTGCCTCTCTGCACTGTATTTTAATGTTCGTTGTGACCCCTATGCTTGAAGCTGCCGGAGTCCCGCTCCCCACTGTTAAGTAGTGAAGCTGTGCTCTCGATGGCTGGCACTTGGGATTTCAGTGGGCCGCATAAGAAGGAAAGCCCTATCCCCCTCTTTGTGTTGATGCCTTCGATCTCTGCGCTCTTGGGGAAAGTCCATAAAGAAACTATCCTCCACAGGTTAATTATCATGTTGCGTGAAGCTACTCCCTGATCTAAGGTCCAGTACCCTGCTTCCGTGCTCGGTCCTGGTTCGGTTACAAAGTACTCCGGTACAGCCCGTTCTCCTAAACTAGGCCTGACACCCTTCTCCAGTACCCTGGGACCGGGTCTCCGACTCCTTCCGTCCGTCCGCGACCTAGCCAAAAGTCCCCAGGGAGCTCCAACTCCCAGCTCCTCACTCTTTGGGAGCTACTTCTGTTCTCCAGGGAGCTGCTACTCCCAGCTCCTCACTCTCTAGGAGCTACTACTGAACTGACTCTAAGCTCTGCTCTGCACTTCCTCCCTCACTGACTTCCTCCCTCCCACCGGTCTGTCTGACCGCTAGGCGAGTAGCCCTGTTCCAGCTAGACCACCCACTGGTGTGTCTTATAGGGTGTGGTGTGAAGTGTGACTAGGATTTGCATGCTGATAGAGCAATACCAAAAGTTAGGATCACAGAACCATGGGGGGTTGAGTAGTCCAGGGGCGTCACACTATTACCTTTTACTTATTTTTTACAGCAGCGTATACGCTTATATTTCTTCCTATTTTAGGTTCACTTTAATAATTGAAGCATTACATAGTAATTACCACATAAAGTGGGCTGTGACTTAAATATAAAATATAGAAGAACAATACTTATCAGCCAGTCCGCTGTCAAGCCAAGGTGGTGAGGGATTGCACGCAAATGTGCTCCAGCTGGTCACCGAAGGAAGCAAGGTCCATGTAAGAAACAGTCTCAAGCAATCGAAAAAAATCAGGTAAAACAACAAAATTTATTTCAATCGTAAAAATCCATGATGAACGTAAAAAAGAAAAAACTGAATTAAATTCCATAAGCAGATGACGCATTTTGTATCATAGGAGATCCTTGGTAAGATATGACTAAGGATCTCCTATGATCTAAAACGTGTCATCTGCTTATGGATTTTAATAGTTTTTTTCTTTTTTGCATTTATCATGGATTTCAATGATCATAAAAAAAATGTTGTTTTACCTGTAATTTTTTTGGATTGCTGGATACTTCCTTTGTTACATGGACTATAAAGTCTAATATATACCGTACCCAATTTTGAAATTACAATGCCAAGAAGGAAAAGTAGTGCAATTATTGAAATTGCAGGATAGATAGACACTTTAATCATATGCAAATGATGAAAAAGTGAAAACAAAATTTTCAAAACATCTCGATTTATTCGGTATAGAGAACGAACGCCACGATCAGAAATCCCCACAATTGGCTCACATCTTGGCTGCTGTCAATGAGATTATTAATGGTTGTTTGAGGAATGTTCTTCCATACTGAATGCACACAAATCATCAAGATCCACGGCTGGCAGCTCCTATTGAAATTGTTGACCATTGATGTCCCAGATGTGCTCGATTGAAGACAAGTCCATAGATTCTGCAAAACATACAGTAAGGGCCAGAAATATTTGGACAGTGACACAAGTTTTGTTATTTTAGCTGTTTACAAAAACATGTTCAGAAATACAATTATATATATAATATGGGCTGAAAGTGCACACTCCCAGCTGCAATATGAGAGTTTTCACATCCAAATCGGAGAAAGGGTTTAGGAATCATAGCTCTGTAATGCATAGCCTCCTCTTTTTCAAGGGACCAAAAGTAATTGGACAAGGGACTCTAAGGGCTGCAATTAACTCTGAAGGCGTCTCCCTCGTTAACCTGTAATCAATGAAGTAGTTAAAAGGTCTTGGGTTGATTACAGGTGTGTGGTTTTGCATTTGGAAGCTGTTGCTGTGACCAGACAACATGCGGTCTAAGGAACTCTCAATTGAGGTGAAGCAGAACATCCTGAGGCTGAAAAAAAAGAAAAAATCCATCATAGAGATAGCAGACATGCTTGGAGTAGCAAAATCAACAGTCGGGTACATTCTGAGAAAAAAGGAATTGACTGGTGAGCTTGGGAACTCAAAAAGGCCTGGGCATCCACGGATGACAACAGTGGTGGATGATCGCCGCATACTTTCTTTGGTGAAGAAGAACCCGTTCACAACATCAACTGAAGTCCAGAACACTGTCAGTGAAGTAGGTGTATCTGTCTCTAAGTCAACAGTAAAGAGAAGACTCCATGAAAGTAAATACAAAGGGTTCACATCTAGATGCAAACCATTCATCAATTCCAAAAATAGACAGGCCAGAGTTAAATTTGCTGAAAAACACCTCATGAAGCCAGCTCAGTTTTGGAAAAGTATTCTATGGACAGATGAGACAAAGATCAACCTGTACCAGAATGATGGGAAGAAAAAAGTTTGGAGAAGAAAGGGAATGGCACATGATCCAAGGCACACCACATCCTCTGTAAAACATGGTGGAGGCAACGTGATGGCATGGGCATGCATGGCTTTCAATGGCACTGGGTCACTTGTGTTTATTGATGACATAACAGCAGACAAGAGTAGCTGGATGAATTCTGAAGTGTACCGGGATATACTTTCAGCCCAGATTCAGCCAAATGCCGCAAAGTTGATCGGATGGCGCTTCATAGTACAGATGGACAATGACCCCAAGCATACAGCCAAAGCTACCCAGGAGTTCATGAGTGCAAAAAAGTGGAACATTCTGCAATGGCCAAGTCAATCACCAGATCTTAACCCAATTGAGCATGCATTTCATTTGCTCAAATCCAGACTTAAGACGGAAAGACCCACAAACAAGCAAGACCTGAAGGCTGCGGCTGTAAAGGCCTGGCAAAGCATTAAGAAGGAGGAAACCCAGCGTTTGGTGATGTCCATGGGTTCCAGACTTAAGGCAGTGATTGCCTCCAAAGGATTCGCAACAAAATATTGAAAATAAAAATATTTTGTTTGGGTTTGGTTTATTTGTCCAATTACTTTTGACCTCCTAAAATGTGGAGTGTTTGTAAAGAAATATGTACAATTCCTACAATTTCTATCAGATATTTTTGTTCAAACCTTCAAATTAAACGTTACAATCTGCACTTGAATTCTGTTGTAGAGGTTTCATTTCAAATCCAATGTGGTGGCATGCAGAGCGCAACTCGCGAAAATTGTGTCACTGTCCAAATATTTCTGGACCTAACTGTAGTAGCACAATTAGGCAACACAGGCTGCTCGCAGTAGCATAAGCAAGGTGCGGCCTAGTCTAATATATAAAGCTGAGTGTATGTGTGTATGTATGTGTGTATGTCCGCTAAAGGAATCCGCACCGTCGCATTTACAATCACAAAATTTTGCACAGACGCCTCATGTGACCCAGGAAGCGTCGTAGACCATGTTTTGACAGAAAAATGTAACCCCGTGCTTTACAGTTAGTCTCTAAAATCCTGCCACCATTAAACTGAATGGAGGTTGGAGCTATAGGTTATTAATAGCAACTGTCAGTGGTTGCTATAGGAACAAACTAAACTGTTAGTTGAAGATTATGCGTGAGGTTATATGATGTCGGTGGAGAGATGGATAGAGAGACAGAAAAAGACAGACAAAGACTCAGACAGAGAGAGATGGGGGAAAAAGACAGACAGACAGACGGGAAAAGAGACAGCCCAGGAAAGAGACAGACGGGCAAAGAGACAGATGGGCAAAGAGATAGACAGGCAAACAGACAGACCTGGAAAGAGAGAGACCTGGAAAGAGACAGCCCTGGAAAGAGACAGATGGGGAAAGAGACAGACGGGGAATGAGAAAGACGGGGAAAGAGAAAGACGGGGAAAGAGAAAGATGAGGAAAGAGACAGACAGACAGACACACACATAGAGACAGAGATAGAGAATGACAGACACAGAGATGGAGACCGATAGACTGATACAAATACAGACAGAGATATAAATAGTCAGACAGAGACATAGACAGACAAGGAAAGAGACAGACAGACAGCGACACACAGATAGAGACTGGGAGAGAGACAGAGAGACAGTTACTATCCCGGGCAATGCCCAGATACTACAGCTAGTATTGTATAAAACAGCTCCTGAGAACCTTTTTGAGAAAATAAAGTCATCATCTTCGGTCTACAAATTCCTTGTACAATTATCTGTCACAACATGTGCCGGGCCCAACTAGAGGGACAACCCTTCTGGACTTAATTTTAAGCATCAGGCCATATAGAAAAACAGACGTACAAGTGGCTGGGCACCTAGGGAAAAGGGAACACAATATTATACAATTCCACTTGTCCTTCAGTAAGGTGCCGTGGAGGGGGGGTTACAAAAATGCTGAATTTCAGCTAAGCAAGGTTTGATCAACATAAAGAGGACCTTCGCTGAATTGATTGGGACAATGTTCTCAAAAATAGGAGCACAGAAAATAAATGGGAAATTTTTAAATCCATATTAAACACAGGTGGCCCGGTGGCTTAGTGGTTAGCACTGCAGCCTTGCAGCGCTGTGGTCCTGGTTTCGAATCCCTCCAAAGACAACATCAGCAAGGAGTTTGTATGTTCTCCCTGTGTTTGCGTGGGTTTCCTCCCACACTCCAAAGACATACAGATAGGGAATTTAGATTGTGAGCCCCAATGGGGACAGCGTTCCTGATGTATGTGAAGCGCTGCGGAATATGTTAGCGCTATATAAAAATAAAGATTTATTTTTATTTTTAACATCCACTGCGAGCTAGCCATTTCGTATGGAAATAAAAGGGCTAGAAACAGGAGAAAACCAATGTGGCTAAATAAGGATGTAAAACAGGTAATACATAATAAGAATAAGGCATTTAAGACGCTAACACAAGAAGGCAGCGAAGAAGCAACAAAGAATAAGAAACAAATCCCAAACTATTCTTTAATTATATAAACAGTAAAATGATTAAAATTGATGGTGTCGGCCCTTTAAAAAACAATGAGGGTAAAATCAAATAAAGCGATGTTGGAAAAGCAAATGTTTTAAATACTTTTTTCTCAACTGTGTTCACACATGAAAAGGATATGCCAGGGGAAATGCAGAGTGATCATGTAAATGCCCCATTAAGTATTACCTGCCTAACCCAGGAAGAAGTGCAGAACCGACTTAGTAACATTAAAATTGACAAATCACCAGGCCCTGATGGCATTCACCCTCGGGCATTAAGGGAGTTAAGTAATGTGATAGACAGGCCTCTATTCCTTATATTTAAAGATTCTAAAGAAACCGGGTCTGTTCCACTGAATTTTTGGTAGGATAAGGCACAGCAAGAGAAGTACAGAGAAGTCAAGATGCACTTGTCGGCTTCCAAACCAAACGTGTTCCATTGGTGGCTAGCAAATGTGGTACCAATATTCAAAAAGGTGGGCTAAAAAGGAACCTGGAAACTATAGGCCGGTAAGCTTAACATCTATTGTGGGTAAAATGTTTGAAGGGTTTTTAAGGGATACTATTATGGAATATTTCAATTTTAATAAATGTTTAACTCCATATCAACATGGATTTATGAAGGATCGCTCCTGTCAAACTAACCTGATCAGCTTCTATGAGGATGTAAGCTCTCACATGGACCGAGGAGAATCATTGGATGTCATTTATCTCAACTTCAGTAAAGCATTTGTCACTGTCCCACATAAAAAATTGATAAGTAAAATGAGAAAGTTTGGGCTCGGGGAAAATGTGTGTAGATGGGTAGGTAGCTGGGTTAGTGATAGTAAACAAAGAGTGGTTATTAATGGTGCATACTCAGATTGGGCCAGGGTTACTAGTGGGGTGCCACAGGGTTCTGTATTGGGCCCCCTACCATTTAATATATTTATTAATGATCTGGTAGATGGCTTACAGAGTAAAATATCAGTATTTGCAGATGATACAAAACTATGTAAGATAGTTAACACAAAGGAGGACAGTTTTCAACTACAGATGGATTTAAGTAAATTGGAGAATTGGGCTGAAAAATGGAAAATGATGTTTAACACAGATAAGTGTAAGGTTCTGCACATGGGAAGGAGAAGCAAATGCTACAATTACTTACTAAATGGGGAACTGTTGGGGAAATCAGACATGGAAAAAGACTAAAGGG
The DNA here is from genome assembly GCF_048569485.1 of Anomaloglossus baeobatrachus. NCBI lineage: Eukaryota > Metazoa > Chordata > Amphibia > Anura > Aromobatidae > Anomaloglossus > Anomaloglossus baeobatrachus. The sequence continues at coordinate 159,159,827 of NC_134354.1, read as the reverse complement.
GGCTTTACACGCAGGAATATCGCTAGCGAAATCGCTGGTGAAAGCACCCGCCCCAGTCGTTTGTGCGTCACGGGCAAATCCCTGCTCGTGGCGCATAAAATCGTTAGGACTTGCCTGCCTAGTGATGTCGCTGTTGCCGGCGAACCGCCTCCTTTCTAAGGTTCATGCGGCGTCACAGCGGCGTCACTAAGCGGCCTCCCAATAGAAGCGGAGGGGCGGAGATGAGCGGGACGTAACATCCCGCCCACCTCCTTCCTTCCGCATTGCCGGCAGCCGCAGGTAAGCTGTAGTTCGTCGTTCCCAAGGTGTCACACGTAGCGATGTGTGCTGACTAGGATTGACGAACAACCTGCGTGCTCAACAATCAACAATTTTTTGAAAAGGAATGATGTGTCAACGATGGACGATTTGGTGAGTATTTTCCATCGTTAACGGTTGCTCCTTGCTGTCACACGCAACTATGTCACTAACAATGCTTGATGTGCGTCACGGAATCCGTGACCTCGGCGATATATCGTTAGATACGTCGCTGCGTGTAACGGGGCCTTTAGGCATCTTAGTCAATAAGAAGCTAAATTGCAGTGCCCAGTGTCAGGCAGCTGCAACCAAAGCAAATAGGGTCATGGGATGCATTAGAAGAGGTCTGGGGGCACGAGATGAACACATAATTCTCCCTCTGTACAAATCACTCGTCAGACCACACTTTGAGTACTGTGTGCAATTTTGGGCGCCGTTGTTCAGGAAAGACATTACTGAACTTGAAAGGGTTGAGAGGCGGGCAACTAAAATAATAAATGGAGTGGGTGCATTACAATACCCAGAAAGGTTATCAAAATTAGGTCTATTTACTCTAAAAAAGAGAAGACTTAATGGAGACCTAATAAATATGTACAAGTATATCAGAGGGCAATACAGAGATCTCTCCCACGATCTGTTTGTACCAAGGACTATGGCAAGAACAAGGGGGCATTCTTTTTGTTTGGAGGAAAGAAAATTTCTGAACCAGTATAGAAGAGGGTTCTTCACGGTAAGAGCAGTGAGGCTCTGGAACTCTCTTCCTGAGGAAGTGGTGATGACCAATTCACTGAAAGAATGTAAGAGAGGTATGGATGCTTTTCTTTAAATCAACAGTATAGAATGTTATGAATAACATAATATTATAGGTAGATAGTTGACCCAGCTTAGGAGTCAGGTAATAATTTTTGTTCCCTATGAAGAAAATTGGCTTCTACTCTGTAGGTTTTTTCTTTACACAGGTTCAACACTGCAGAACAGCTGCTCTAAAAATAGGCTGAACTAGATGGACATAATGTGTTCCTTCAGCCTTAGAAACTATGTTACTATGTTACTCTGGAAAGTATGGTTACCTTGAACAAGCAGTGTGAGAAACACTTGTTGGGACACCGAGCGGCATCATCTTGCAGCTTTAAATCCTGCATGGTTATTTAAATGACAGCTACATCACTGCCATACACTTCTTGCTGATGTTAGCTGCAGGCTGCAGATCGGTTACCAATGTTCTGCTTGGGGACCCACTGGAGCATCTCCGATATCCCGCCTACCTAGTCTGATGCTGTATGGAGGCATCATAACACGTGAGGAGGTGCTGCGAGCGTGAGCATACTTTGTGAGGTCCATAATACTGTATGAGAGAGCTGTGTGGGGAGTAATGGGGTCATGATACTGTGTGAGGTAACTGTCGGGGCATCAAAGTTCTACGGTAGACTGTGAGGGCTCTCATACTATATAGAGTGCTGTAGGGGCCATGGTACTATATGAGGGAATAGTGGGGTCTATGTTACTGTGTAGGAGGATTTGTAGGAACTATTATAGTGTGAGAGGGCTGTATAGTGGCCATCATTTTGTGTGGAGCGCTTCTGTGAACTTGCCTATGCACCTCCCTACTCTGACTATTTTTTTTATATGCCACTGTAGACAGGTTCCCTATAAAATAGAATTATAACAATCAAAAGCCAAAAATATGGTTCATAATATTGTTTTAAAGTGTATATGATAAATGAAGCAATACACACAAATTGAGGATTCTGATCCAAGATGTACACCCAGATTCTGTGTTGAAGTCCCCAAAGATTCCTCTGCAATTCTGGAACAATGCAAATAAATGCAAGTAAAAAGGTTTTTATTTGCTATTCACACTGAATGTAAAAAGCAACATGGATTAATGAATACACAACAAATGTTATATTCAATATCATGTTCATTCTTTCCATGGATTCCACATTAAAAAGCCTTTTGGTCTTGTCCATAACCAAAAATCACAGTGCACATTTGACCTTTTTAAAAGAGTTTCGGTAATTACAGGTGATGTATAATTGGTTACTGTTAGTGATGAGTGAGTGTGCTTGCCACTGCTCGTTAGTTGATGGAACATTGGGGTGCTTGAGCGCAACTCGAGTACCGTGTATAATGTAAGTCAATGGGAAAATCAAGCATTTTTAAACTTTGATTCTCGATGCTAGATCAAGTAACGAGCAGTGGCGAGAATGCTCGCTCATCACTAGTTACTATGCATAACAGAAATTTTTAATATTAAACAGTTTTGACAAATTAATTTTCAAACATTTTGTATTATGTTGGAGGAAGTATCTTGTTGCATTTCAAAAAATATTAAGAAAAAACCCTACCCACTTGGCTAACAAAGATTACAGAGTAACACTTGTGGCACAAACAATATTCCTTTATAGTGCAAATACCTACTAATTGTCTTAAAATTTTGGAAAATTCTCAACACCTTCAGCCAGGTACCTGAATTTTATGAAATACATATTGCTATTACTTAGCAACCATGTCCCTTTATATTATGCAGCAAAGCTAAAGTAAGAAGAGATTGCTGCTTGCAAAGTATACATCTGCTATCAAAAGAAATGGCTAGTAATGGGCGGAACCGGACTGTAAAAGTCCGGATCCATGTGGTTTCAAAAGAACCCCAGCACCGCCTCCTGGCCCGGAGTTCTCAGGGAATTCCAGGTAATGATACAGAAAGTTTGGAAAATAAAAAAATAAATAAAAAATAATGGAAAAGAAGGGGTAAAGCAGGCACGCCATACTTACTAGTCTCCCGCATAGCTATAATGCTACTTTTGGGGCCACTCATTAACCTCATGCATACACACTGCTTCCCCCGCCCACCAGCAGTTCCAGTGTCTCTGACAGGTTGCAGTCAGACATGTCCACACCCTGTGTGACTGCATGTCTCACTGCTTTCAATCAGAGGTGCTGTGTGTGTCTATATTGGTGTCAAAATAAATAAATAAAAAATTGGCTTAGGGTCCCCCCATATTATGATACTCAACACAGATAAAGCATACAGCTACAGGCTGCAGCCCCCAGCCCTGTGCTTATCTTGACTGTGTATCAAAATAAGAGGGAGCAAATGGGGCTTTTTTTTAAAAAAAAGAAATATTCAAATAAATAATTTTTATAAACAGTGTGTTGCCTGCCTCAATTTTGATACCGAGCCATGAGAAAGCCATTAGATGTGACAATACCGGAACTTTACCTAGCTCATTTCAATTGCCCTGGTATAATGGCAATCAGGGTAATATAGCTGTTAATAACAGCTCACAGCTGCCAATAAGCCCTAGATTAGTAATTGGAGGGCTTTATGAGATCTCCCCATTACTAATCTGTAAGTTAAAAGAAATAAACACAAACACTGAAAAAATCATTTATTTGAAACAAAATACAAAAAACACTCTCTTTCACCCCGATATTAACCCCCAAAACACCCAGGCCCGACGTAAGCCACACGAGGTCTCACGTCTATTCCATCTCTGCTACATTACTGAATGCACAGCTCGTGGGCATAGAACATGACTGCCTGCTGTGGGCTTCAGGCAGAGACTGAGCCTCAGTAATGAGCGGTGACGTTACTCTAACCTAAGGTCTTCCACTTGTGGTTGCAGGAAACCTGACCTTAGGTGACCTCATTGAACTGAGTGTCTGTTAGTCAAAAATTGCACAAAAATAGTTTTGATGCCATTTCGGTATGGTTTTCTGCCAGGAGGTGCGGCTCAGTCATTCTCTGCCTGACGCCCACAGCGGGCAGTCATGTTCTATGCCCGCATGCTGTCACTTCAGATGTAGCAGAGTCAAAATCATGATGGAACCTTGTATGTATTTCATCGGACCTAGGTGTTTGTATTTATTTTCACTTACAGATTAATAATGGTGGGGGTCTCATAGATGTCTCCCATTACTAATCTAGAGCTTAGTGGCAGATGTGAGCTGTCATTAACTCCACCACACCAGGGCAGTCGGGTAAAGTTTCGTGATTGTTGCAATGAATGCAACAATACTGGTTAGCTGCAGGCTGCTATGTTTAGGCTCAAGGGCCCAATAAGCATGGGTCTCCCCAGCCTGAGAATACCAGTTCCCAGATGTCTGCTCTATCATGTGTCAGTATCAATATTGGGAGGGGACTGTACACCGTTTTTAAAAATTATTTATTTAAATAATTAAAAAAAAAGCCGCATTTGGTCTCCCTTAGGCCCCTTTCACACGTCAGTGATTCTGGAACGTTTGTGCTTTTTTTAAAATGTACCAGAATCACTGACATACGCAGACCCATTATAATGAATGGGTCTGCTCACACGTCAGTGATTTTTCACTGCACGTGTCTCCGTGCGGCGTACCCGCGTGTGCGTGATTGCCGCACGGAGACATGTCCATTTTTTTCTGGCATCACTGATGTTCCACGGACCACGCAGTGGTGTGGTCCATGAAACACGTGCCAGAAAAAAACGTGCTTTTAAAATAAAAATCATTTTTACTCACCCGGCTCCAGCGATGTCCTCTGCAGCCCATTCTCCCTGCTGCTTCTGAGCCGGCTCATTATTGTGGCGCATATTCATTATGTGCGACACAGCCGACCCGGAAGCAGCTGCTGCGGGGGTCACCGCCGGCCGTATGCTGCACCGCGGGAGTTGTGAGTTGTTTTCTAAGTGCAATCACGGGCCACGGAGAACGGAGCTCGGATTGCACTTAGACAACCCACGTGTGCCGTGAATCATGGCACACGCAGGGACATGTGCGTGTTTTACACGCCAGTGAAAAACGTCACTGTTTTTCACTGACGTGTGAAACGGGCCTTAGTTTGATACACAGCCTGGATAAGCACACGGCTCGGAGCTGCAGCCTGTAGCCATATGCTCTATCTGTGCTGGGTATCATAATATGGAGGGACTCTACACAAATTTTTACTTTAACTTATTTTTACACCAATATAGTCACACAGACAGCATCTCTGGTTGAAAGCATTTACACATGCTGTCATACAATGTGGGTGCGCATCTGACTGCAACCAATCAGCGATGCCGGTTGTTTGGGGAAGCAGTGCATATGCATGAAGGATAATCAGCAGCCTCGGAGGTAGCATTACAGCCGTGTGGAGACTGGTAAGTATAAAGTGCTTGCTACAATCCACCTATGCCTTCTACTACCATTTTAAGTGCCTGATTGGGTTCCCCATAGACTTATATGGGACTAACCTCTGACCAAATATCCAGGATCAATTCCGTTCATCACTAGAAATGGGTGCTTGTATAGGGTTCATTTGTGAATCTTACTATATAAGCAAAGAGCCAGTAGCAGCTACACCACACTGAGAAGGCTGTGACCGGGTTTATCACTGTTGCTGCTTCTAGGTGCCTCCTCTCCCTCCTGACCCCTTTGTACACAGCAATCTATCTTACGGTGGTCGTAGACATCAGATACCTTATGTATGGCCACTCATTTGATTGAGAGATATCTTTCTGGATCACTCTCCCTTTTCCGAACACGTGCATGCTAGACAACAATGCATATGTTTTGCATGGACAGAGTAGAGTAGGCTCTTACAATACACCTATTTCCATAGAGAAAAAATGAATGGGAAGGTGTAATTGAAAATATCTAAGCCCTCATCTTTGAAATTATCTATTTGGGAGAGTCTGAAGTTGTATATCATATGGTTACACTTGAGTTTACTCTCTATATATACATATATAACTATATCAAGCATAAAGTTAGATAGCACAAACCTCCCGTGTTCACATGTGGCTGTTCTAGCTTTCTCCTCCTCCTGCTATTCCATAATACACAAAAATCTATCTCAAACATATCAAGTAACTTATGGACGAACTCTCCTGTGATTGGAAGCTCTTTAGATCACCCTCTCATTCCTGTACACATGCGCGCTCAGCAACCAGGTGTTTTGTATGGACGGTATGGAGAAGGCTTCGTCAAGACGCTTATCTCAATGAACAACAAATAAATTAGAAGGTTTAATTCAAAATGCCTGATCCTTTTCTCCTGAAATGATCTATTTGGGGGGACTCTGAAGGCCCCGATATTCATCATATGGCATTTACTTGAGTGTACTCCATGTATAGATATATAACTACGTTAAGCATGAAGTTAAATAGCACAAACCTCTCGTGTTCACATGCTCCACACTCACAATACCCCCTTACAGTATAATCCCTCATCTCAGAAACAAAAAATCTCACAAAGCTGTAAAAACAATGAGCCTTCTCTGCCGCCTGTGAAGAACCTGACTTCAGTGGACTCCGGTCTCCATTTCTTCAAGGGCCAGAGTTTTTGAGACGCACCGAAATCATGGCCATATTCTTTTATTTAATTCAGCTTTGCAGAAATCGTTATTCAAACTGGATTTTTAAGAAAAAAATTCCAGTTAATTAATAATCTCACGCATTTCTTAATTCCTATTCAAGGTTTAGAGGTTTTCTGCTATTTCAGTCACATTTGAACATACAAAATCTTCTTCATCTTTTTCCATTGATTGGATTTCCATTTTAGACTCTTTTTGCACCTAAAACCAAAGAAAACCATTACATTAAATGTGTAGAGCTAATATGTACAATATACAAAACAAACTTTCAGCCAAAACAAAGGGGCCCAAATAATGAAATCATCGTACACCACATTCTCAGAATATTACTTGTAGAACTATAGTATGCATTTATTACAAAACATTGGCTACCAATCAAACTATTGAAGAAAAAAGCTATTCCTATAACATATATAAGTGCATCTCAATAAATTAGAATATCATCAAAAAGTTAATTTATTTCAGTAATTCAATACAAAAAGGGAAGCGTATATTATATAGAGTAGAGTCATTACAAACAGAGTGATCTATTTCAAGTGTTTATTTCTGTTAATGTTGATGATTATGGCTTACAGCCAATGAAAACCCAAAAGTTGCTATTTTAGAAAATTAAAATAATTCCCACAAAACACCTGTAAAGGTTTCCTAAGCATTTAAAATGGTCCCTTAGTCTGGATCAGTAGGCTACACAATCATGGGGAAGGCTGCTGACTTGTCAGATGTCCAGAAGGCAGTCATTGACACGCTCCACAAGGAAGATAAGCGACAAAAGGTCATTGCTAAAGAAGCTGGTGGTCCAAAGATTGCTGTATCCAAGTGAGGTAGAAAAAGGTGCTCAAGCAACTGGGATAACCACAGCCTTGATAGGATTGTTAAGAAAAGGCCATTCAAAAATTTGGGGGAGATTCACAAGGAGTGGACTGCTGCTGGAGTCAGTGCTTCAAGAGCCACCACGCACAGACATATCCAGTACATGGGCTACAACTTTCACATTCCTTGTGTCAAGGCACTCATTACCAATAGACAACACCAGAGGCGTCTTACCTGGGCGAAGGAGAAAAAGAGCTGGACTGTTGCTCAGTGGTCCAAGGTGTTGTTTTCAGATGAATGTAAATTTTGCATTTCATTTGGAAATCAAGGTCCCAGAGTCTGGAGGAAGAGTGGAGAGGCCACAATCCAAGCTGCTTGAGGTCTAGGGTGAAGTTTCCGCAATCAGTGATGGTTTGGGGAGCCATGTCATCTGCTGGTGTAGGTCCACTGTGTTTTATCAAGACCAAAGTCAGCGCAGCCATCTACCAGGAAATTTTAGAGCACTTCATGCTGCCCCCTCTGCTGACAAGCTTTTTGGAGATGGAAATTGAATTTCCAGGCAGTACTTAACACTTTGTCACACTGCCAAAGTATCAATATCTGGTTTAATAACCAGAATATCACTGTGCTTGATTGGCCAGCAAACTCGCCTGACCCAAACCCCATAGAGAATTTATGGGGTATTGTTAAGAGGAAGAAGAGAGACATCAGACCCAAGAATGCAGATGAGCTGAAGGCTGCTATTAAAGCATCCTAGGCTTCCATAACACCTCAGCAGTGCTACATGCTGATCGCCTCCATGCTACGCCGCATTGAGGGAGTAATTCATGCGAAAGGAGCCCTGACCAAGTATTGAGTGCATTTACTATACTTACTTTTCAGTAGGCCAACATTTGTGAGTTTAAAATCATTTTTTCAGTTGGTCTTATATAATATTCTAATTTTATGAGTTAATGACTTTTGGGTTTTCATTGGCTGTAAGTCATAATCACCAACATTAACAGAAATAAACACGTGAAATAGATCACTCTGTTTGTAATGACTCTATATAATATAAGAGTTTCCCTTTTTGCATTGAATTACTGAAATAAATTAACTTTTTAATGATGTTCTAATTTATTGAGATGCACTTGTACACGTCACTAATTTTACAAGTAAATTTAAAAGGTGCTATTGATGCGCCCACGGGGTCTCTGGGGTTGAGGGTTACTCGTCACTGGGCAGGTTTGGGATATCACAGTGGCCTGGCCTGGTTCTATGACCCCGTCGATGCCAATAAAGATTGGGATGGGGATGATGGGAGTAGTAGTTGTTCGTGACGTCACCTGTGGTGTGAGGCCAGTGATTAGCCACCGCTGCGGAAAGTCTCTCTGCTGGAGCAGATGGTGATGCAGCTCAGGTGTTGCAGCTCTCCACAGGTAGAGCTAGGCCCCAGGGAGGATGTTGGGAGCAGTAGGGCAGGGCGTGGAAAGGATTAGACAACACAGTGATTGCAGTTTAAGTGATTTACTCGATGAGTTGCTCCCGCCGTTGGACTGTTGAACTTCGCTGTGATGAACCCCAGCTGATCCTGGATAGTTCTTAGGCCAGAACTGGTGTTTCCTTCAGTGAGTCCTTCCTCCCTGCACTGTGTTGTGTGAGTCCCTGCGGCTTGAAGCTATGCTGGGATCCAAGTTCTTGGTGTTTGTTCAGTCCCCGTCCCGTATAGCAGGCAGTGCGAGTCCGTGGATGGAGCCACCCTATGGTCACAACTCCTGGCTCTATGTGCTGCTTTGCCCTGGGTGCTGTGTGTGGGTCAGAAGACTTAAAATCCTCAGCTCGGTGGATTCTGCTGGCAGGACTTACAGTGCCCACCAGCCTTGGGCTCCACACCCAGAGGTGTGTGCTGGTCCTGAAAGAACTGAGCTCTCCCCTCAGCGACCGTGTTCTCCTGCATCTCACTGGGTTCCTGGTGGTTTCTGTACTCTGAGTGTGTGTGTTTCACCTTGCTCCCTAGAAAAGTCGCTCCACCCACCCGGGCTCCTGAGCTAGTGGGTGGGAGGCCCCAGATGATATGGTGACTATCCTAAATGACCCTACCCTAACCCAGTCCCAGTGAGAGGGCAACTAGCTATGTGTGTTTGTGGATTGTAGTTGACTGGCACTGACCTCTTCCTTACCTAGGATGAATACCGCACCTTTGGTGGGGTGCAGTACTCTGTGGTGACTGAAGCCTCAGGCACGCCACACTATTGACCTGAATTTTTTTTACTAGTTGCCAGTAACAACTCATCCAGTCAACACATGCAAATAAATAAAACCATGGATGTCCATAAATTAAGCTGTGTAATAATGAGAAATGACACAAGGAAAAAGTATTGAACACTTGAAGAAAGAGAGGTATAAAATGCCATGGAAAGTCATGACATTAGGTGAAAAATATGAGTATTTACAAAGCAATCCTGCCATTTAGTAAAAAATAATAGCTGGTTCAACTTATGACCTATATAAAGGTATCTCATTATCAAGGTGCAATTCAAGAAACATCTCATGATGGTAAAACCAGTGAGCTGTCTCAAGACCTTGGCAACATTATTGTTGCCAAACATACTAAAGGCATTGATTATAGAATAAATTGTAAACTGCTAAAGGTTCCAGTTAGCAGAGTTGGGCCATAATCTGGAAGTGGAAGGAACATAATTTCACCATAAATCAGCCATAACCATGTGCTCCCTGAAAGATTTCAAACAGAGGAGTGAAAATAATTATCAGAAGGGTTCTCTAAGAGTTGATAACTACCTATGGAGAGCTACAGAAAAATCTCAACTTATCGAGTACAATTGTTTCAAAGAACTGACGTTTCTCCCGCCTCAGGCCTCTCCGCCCCCTGGTGTGTCCATCAAGCTCTGAGAGGGGTGACTAGGGTTTACTGGTTGACTGATGACACCTTTTTAGGGGACAGGTGTTGTGCAGGGCTCTAACTGTGACTAGGGTGTCACATATATATATATATATATATATATATATATATATATATATATATATATATATACTGTTACGCTCACTGGTGTTGAGGTGGCGAGCGAGAGTAAACACACTAGACCATAGGGGGTGCCTGGGCTTACCCTGATGTGGGAGGGGCATAACTAAGTGCCTACCAGGTGTAAGCCAGTGTCTCAGATGGTGAGGATGAGCTTGGCTGAGAGTAGGTGCCAGGTGCCCCTTCCAGGGCAGTGTCCAGGGGTAAAGCAGCTGACCCCCCAGGGCAGGGACGAGCTAGGGTGTGGACATAATTACTGTGGGAATGCAGATGTGTTGTCAACAACAGCAATGGTGGTGTGATATTCAAATAAAGAAAAGGGGGCAGAGTAAGACGATGCCGGAGTAGGATTAAATGCCGATGACCCAACCCACAAAAACCCACCCCCATTTCATACATTAACCAAAGTGCAGTGAATTTCTGCAATTTTTATTAAGGATATTTCATCAACCAAGCATCTGATCTTTCTACAACAGGTATCCCTGGATTCAAAATCTAAATACCAGAATAGCACTGCCTGTAGTTCATATCGCAAAATTCTGGTGGTTGGTTCTTTTTAATCAATTAAGTGCTTTTTGTCACTTAGCCAATTAGTTTTCCTGCCTGTCGAGATGGATGATGCACTAAAATGGTTACTACAAAGTAGGGTTGAGCGAACCTGAGCTGTAAAGGTTCGCGGTTCGTACTGGATACTTGTGTCCAGGGCTCGAACCCGAATTTGAACTTTTCATGGAAGTCTGTGTCCGAGTTTGGAGTTCAGGTGCCGTTCACATGCTAATAAAGTTTTTTGAAAGGCTGCAGCCTAGCCAATCAATGGGCTTTGCGGTATAGGGAAAATGTCTGTACGCTGCTATGAACAAAATAAATTTAAAAAAATGACACGTTGTCTCCGCTATTTTTGATAACCAGTGCAGGTAAAGCAGACAGCATGAGAAATTTCAAGTTTACCGCTGATGTGGAGTGACCTTTAGAGCCTCATTCTGAGAACGCTCTCAAAAGGAAGCTCAATAGGATTTGGATTACATTGGAACTTTAAATTTATTTTAATACATTTTTGAACGAGGGAGTGTGGGGGAGTTTGTATTCAAGTAAACTATTTTTTTTCCAGTTTGTGTGTTTTTTTAAGGCTACACTTACCGAGTTACTAATAGGGGTGTCTGATAGACGCCTCTCCATTACCAGGCCGTAGTCTTGATGCCAGCTGTCAATTCACAGCTGACATCTATCCCAAAAGTATTACCCGATTTTTACTGCACCAAGGCAATCAAGATATGCTGGGCAAAGCGCCAGAATTGGCACATCTAATGGATGTGTCGCGGGCGGAGGGGTTTTGGGAACGCCGCTCGCCTGGGGAATCTCTGGCACTCGGGTCCGGTGCTTCTGCTGCTCGGTTGTTCGAGCACGGGGCCGGACCCGGGGGCTCGAGCAGCGCCTCCTCGCCCACGAGTGAAAAGGGGAGGTTTGGTGGTGGGATGTCGGTTGTGACGGGGGTTCCCGGGAGCGATGGCGGGGAGAAGCTGAGGTCTTGGCCCCTCCGTGGGTAGGGGCTGTTGGTCCCGGTGCCCCGGTTGAGAGGATTGGTTTGGTAAGTAGGGGATAGGTGCAGGTGCCGATGCGGGGAGGCAGCGCGGATGCGGGGCAGCGTTACGGTGCAGCGCTGTGCCGGATTGCACTGGTGTACTCACTCAGGTAGTCAATGACAGAGTCTCTGGTAAACCAAACGGCTGGATGGACGGGGGCCCACAGTCAGCTGCGATATCTTCACTCGCCCCGGACGGGTTGATGGTGGCTGTTGTGCCCTGCACCTATGTGTAAGTGTTTGACCCCTATGGATTCCCACAGGTGGTCCGCTCCCTGGCTTGTACGTGTCGGGAGAGCCCGTTTTGCCCGCAGGCGCTGGCCCTTGGATCTCTGGCCGTTGGCAGTGGCTCTTATCTGGACGGGACTTGGGTGGGAATGAACCCCTGAGGTCAAGACCGCAATCAGAAAATTTGACCGTTACGGCGGCTTCTGAGCCTAGTCGGGGTCTGAGTACCCTGCCTTGGTGCTTAGCTTCAATCCACTCCCCGGTTCGGTACCGGCGGGCCACCGCCCGACCCTGGTCATATGGTTCCGCAGACTTCCACTAATGCCTGCAGACGGCCACCACCATCTGCCGACCTTGCTGATGGTGCCTGGACTCCGACCCAGACACACACAGTCTCCACTTCCACTCCTCAACTCCAACTTCAACTAAACTCTCAATAAACTGACTTTTTCCCGCCCCCAGGCCTGTGAACTCCTCGGTGGGTGGGGCCAACCGACTGGCTCCGCCCCACCTGGTGTGGACATCAGACCCTGGAGGAAGGCAACAAGGATTTTTGTTTGAGTGGTGTTCCTGACCAGGGGAGGGGGTGTGTGTGTATGTGGTGTTATTCTGTGACCCCTGGGGTCCAGGGCATCACATTCCACCCTTGGTAAAACGCAGACCGTCCGCGGGGGCTGCCCGTCCACCACCGGTTTTATTTTTCTGAAAAAGATAAATAACAAAACAGTATGCATTTTCAAATCTTCCCATACGGGAGGCATTTCACTTAAACATTGCAAAAAGTAGTAAAACATTTTTAATAATACAGACAGGTCCCATTTCTTCCGCTTCCCCACCCAAACAACCTAAACCTTGATGCTGCCCCTAAGAAATGGGCAGCACCCCTTTTCCCCAGTCCGGAAAACAGAACTTGGTTCAGGTTGCCCAAGCGGGAACGGGTACAGTATCTCGCACCCGGCCGTCATTCAGGGGGCCCCACGTCCAGGGGGACCCCTGACCCCAGAGGATGGTCACCGGTCCTGGTGGCGACCGGACCTCCAACCTGCCTCTCCGGAGGCGGTCAACGGGAGGGGAGGGTGTGTGTGTGTATGTGGTGTTATTCTGTGACCCCTGGGGTCCAGGGCGTCACAGATGCGCAGCTTCTTAGGCAGCTACGGGCTGTTATTTTTAGCCTGATAATACAAGCACCCCGCAGTCTGCTTTACCTTGCCTAGTTATCAAAAATAGGGGGTACCCTATGCAATTTTATTTAAAAATAATTAAAATAAATAATAAAAAAAATGGTTTGGGGGTCCCCTCTACTTTTGATAACCAGCCAAGATAAAGCAGACAGCTGAGGGTAGCAGCCAGGCCTGCCTTGGTTATCAAAGATAGGGATGAACCCACATTTTGTTTTTATTGTTTTATTCCCTATTTATATTTGTTTGCAGTGCAATTTTTCTCTAACCCATTTTTTGCTTCCTATTGCACCCCATAAACCTTGCTATGACCATTTGTCACAATATGACTGTAGGATAACGATAGATAGGGAGCTTCTATATTGTCCTTTGGGCTTGGGGACCTTAGGCTATCCCTAATCTCTAGATTACTCATGATGGTAGAGATGCTGGAGTCTCGTACCTTAGTATACTCCTGAGTAAAGATAATCTGTTCCCCCTTTCCCCCAGGGAAAGAAGGGGAAAGAGTGTGATGGAAACACAAATAAGACAGGCAGGGATAACAGGAACTCAGTCACACTGCACACTCTCAGGAATGAACAGTAAGAAAAGCAAGTGAAGTAATGTGGCAACAAAAGGACAGCAAGAATTAACACCGCAACTGCTCACAGCAAAAAAGTACTACAAACACCAGTAAGTCTCTATGACAACACCTCACCAGTCCAGTATAGAGAAGCTATACCTGGAACTAAAGGAAGAGACGAGCCAACATATATAGGAGGGGAGCGAATGTGACTGGTTCCCAAACAGCATGTGATCAAAGGAGAATAACAAACACAAAGAGAGATTAACTTCTATTAGCCTGCCCAGGATCCAAAAGTCTGAGGGTCGACGCCCGAGTCTGCCTGCGCTGATTACAGACATTAGAGAAGTCAGCAGCTAGTGTGCCAGAAACTGTAGTCTCCACAGATCCTGGTGCTGCCATAACAGTAATGTTTATAAAAACCTCCTTGTGACACCATTTTATAGCCATTTTACAGCACCAGTTCAGGTCCTCATTGACTTATATGGGGTTCAGTGTCCGGTGACAAGTTCGACCTGTTGAAGCGCACCTTGCGTGAAACAGCCGTCGTCTACAATGCCACTCATTCGCTTACACCTGCATCCATTTTTTACAGGATTGTGAATAAAGATCTTTTAATGGGATGGTGAGGGTCACCTATTTTTCCTTCTTTTTACTCCATTAGCAGATATTCTATATTTATATCGCTAACACCTTTTTTTCTGGCTATGAACAATAGAAATTAGTGCAATAAAAATATTGTATATTGTTCTTTTCATTAAATATATTATTATGATAGATACAATTTTACAATTTTCCTTTTCTTCTTTCAATGACTCTAATCACACGGGCATATCACCCTGATAGTTGAGGTTGTTAAGAGGGGATCCATGAGAGGCTCTTACAAACCTTTAAAATGGGAGATGCACTAAACCTAGACTTAATCACCTCTCTTGAGCGGTCACAGGCCGGCCACATGCGCTTTTTGTTATTATCCTTATCTTCTTTTAAAAGTGTATGTGACATAGGGTACCGTCACACTTTAGCGACGCAGCAGCGATCCGACCAGCGATCTGACCTGGTCAGGACCGCTGCTGCATCGCTACATGGTCGCTGGTGAGCTGTCAAACAGGCAGATCTCACCAGCGACTAGTGACCAGCCCCCAGCCAGCAGCGACGTGCAAGCGACGCTGCGCTTGCACGGAGCCGGCGTCTGGAAGCTGCGGACACTGGTAACTAAGGTAAACATCGGGTATGGTTACCCGATGTTTACCTTAGTTACCAGCGCACACCGCTTAGCTTAGCGTGTGCAGGGAGCAGGAGCCGGCACTGGCAGCGTGAGAGCTGCGGAGGCTGGTAACGAAGGTAAATATCGGGTAGCCACCTTGGTTACCCGATGTTTACCTTGGTTACAGCTTACCGCAGGCTGTCAGACGCCGGCTCCTGCTCCCTTCACATTCAGGATTGTTGCTCTCTCGCTGTCACACAGAGCGATGTGTGCTTATCAGCGGGAGAGCAACAATAAAAAAACGAACCAGCGCTGTGTGTAACGAGCAGCGATCTCACAGCAGGGGCCAGATCGCTGCTCAGTGTCACACGCAGCGAGATCGCTAATGAGGTCACAAAAAACATGACTCAATAGCGATCTCGCTGTGTGTGAAGTACCCCATAGGTGCAACCCATCACTGTCCTAAGGGTACCTTCACACTTTAGCGATGCAGCAGCGATCCGACCAGCGATCTGACCTGGTCAGGATCGCTGCTGCATCGCTACATGGTCGCTGGTGAGCTGTCAAACAGGCAGATCTCACCAGCGACCAGTGACCAGCCCCCAGCCAGCAGCGACATGCAAGCGACGCTGCGCTTGCACGGAACCGGCGTCTGGAAGCTGCGGACACTAGTAACTAAGGTAAACATCGAGTATGGTTACCCGATGTTTACCTTAGTTACCAGCTCACACCGCTTAACTTAGCGTGTGGAGGGAGCAGGAGCCGGCACTGGCAGCATGAGAGCTGCGGAGGCTGGTAACGAAGGTAAATATCGGGTAACCACCTTGGTTACCCGATGTTTACCTTGGTTACAGCTTACCGCAGGCTGTCAGACGCCGGCTCCTGCTCCCTTCACATTCAGGATTGTTGCTTTCTCGCTGTCACACACAGCGATGTGTGCTTATCAGCGGGAGAGCAACAATAAAAAAACGAACCAGGGCTGTGTGTAACGAGCAGCGATCTCACAGCAGGGGCCAGATCGCTGCTCAGTGTCACACACAGCGAGATCGCTAATGAGGTCACAAAAAACGTGACTCAGCAGCGATCTCAGTAGCGATCTCGCTGTGTGTGAAGTACCCCTAACTGAACCATATCGTTTGGTCAGATAAGGGCTTCACTGTTAGTTTTACATTGCAAAACTTTACAATAATAGTAAATTAAATCTTTATTATGACATTATACTTAAAAGAAATATGTTAAAAGTAACTAAAATAAACAGTGTAAAATTTCACCTACTGATTTTTCCTTTTGCTCAATTTGATCAAATAACTTGTGTGATGGTCTAGGAACTTGTGGAAACAGTTTCTTCCATATTCGGAACCTTAAACACAAGCAAAACTATATTCAATACTTTTACTATGACCAAGATTGGGCTCTTGCAGATCTAGTCACATAAATGACAAATATTTGTGGATTGTTTGTTTACATCAGGTTTTTCTTTTTGATGGAGATCATGCTCTTTCATGTGACTTCTCTACAAAGCTAAGTGCTATGAAACTATTAATTCTGTTAAATTAAATGTAGATGTGAAATACATACCACCTATAGGAGAAAATAAAAAAGTATATGAGCAGAGACTTTGTTGCAGATTCCATCAGGTTGTTATAGAAAGAACGTTTTCATTGGTATCTGTTGATGGATCTGGGAAGTCATCATGGTTTTTGTTAATGATCAAAAATCTCAATGCAGGTCTAAACAGAGGTTTAGTGACAATGGAGGCTATGTACCAATGGAAAAGGGGCTCCTAGGCTGACCCTAAGACTGAGACCCCTGCACAGTCCCTTATCTCAATGGTAGGCTCAAAGGTATCTAGGTTCGAGCCTCCATAGTGACCCCGTCTCCTGTCTGAGCCCTGATACTACTCCCCCCACCCACCCAGGGAGCGGGCTGGAAGCCCAGTAATAAAAACCTCACAAATAGGCATAGACAGGAGGTAAATGTAAATTTGTGCACACAAACATAAAGGAGGGACAGTATGTGAACTGGG
The DNA here is from genome assembly GCF_048569485.1 of Anomaloglossus baeobatrachus. Classification (NCBI taxonomy): domain Eukaryota; kingdom Metazoa; phylum Chordata; class Amphibia; order Anura; family Aromobatidae; genus Anomaloglossus; species Anomaloglossus baeobatrachus. The sequence continues at coordinate 159,142,587 of NC_134354.1, read as the reverse complement.
AAGGGATGCAAAAGGGGTAGGAAATAAATACTCAACTGGAGAACTCACACACCATGCATAACTGCAACCTGTAGATCACCATGGACCTGGATAACCACAGTAACTAAGGTAGTAGAAGCTATACTGGTATTCAGCCCCAGAAACCAAAACCCTATAAAGGGTGAAGGCGGCTGAGGATGGTAATCATTAGCCTGAGCTTCCAGCAGTATTGGGGAGCAGGTAAGCCATAACAAGCCGATGCCCATGACAGGCTGTGCAACTCAGGAAACCCAGGCTATTTGTCAGGCTCTGCAGTGTGAAAAAAGTCTGACACCGCCATGACACCCAGCAAGTACAACACTGAACATCGCACAACAGTACCTCTCCTTCTACGAGGGGCTTCTGGACCCATAGAAACCAACAACTCCAGCTTCTCAGAATGGCAGGGAAGCATGAATATCTGATGCTGGTACCCAAGTTCTCTCCTCTGGACCATTACTGTTCCAGTGCACAAGATATTGCAGAGAACGATGAACCCACCGGGAATAAATGATTATAGGTATCTCAAACCCCAAAAAGCCATCAACTAAAACTGGAGGTGGAGGGGCAGAAAAAGAGGTCATCAAACCCACAAATCTCTTTAAAACAATTTGTGGAATATAATATGGATCTTGTAGACCACCGGTAACGCCAACCGGAAAGGCAGCGGATTCATGATGGCCAAAATCTGAAATGGGCCGCTGAAACGCGGTCCCAACTTCAGCCATGGTAACTTAAGGATGGTGCCTCATCCTGAGTCTCAGTAATCTCAGACTCCACCTCAGTACTGAAATCCGAAACTACAACACCTTTCTGCAGGATGGACACGGGTTCCTCCAGGGGTTCTCCACCCGGAAAACACCTTAACAATGCATCCTCCTTGGTGTTCTTAGACCCAGCGTGGTAGTTGATGATAAAGTTAAACCTATTGAAAAACAAGGACCACCGAGCTTGCCTCGCCATGACACTCAGTGAGTGCAACGCTGAACACCACACGACTCTTAGCTTCTTTGTTTTTAAAGATTTATTGGCATAAGTGTTTAATGGGACCTACCAGGAGGAATTTCTATTTAATTTTAAATGTATGGCTGTTTTAGGTGCAGTTAACCTAAACAAGCCTTTCTTGTAGAATTCTCCACTGCTGAGAAATCCGCCATTGGAGTTTTATGCAAAGTAACTGCAAGTAAATTGTGCATTTCAAAATAATTCCAGCTATCAGCCCTCAATCCTTATTACCTGCCTGCAACTTGGCACCTGTGTTTGAGTGACAGGTCATTCCACCTTTGTAATCTGTTGCCCTCTTGCATACTGGCTATCATAGATAGATGATAAAAAGAAAAAAGTAGGAGCAGTAGCAGCGCAAAGTGGGTAGAAAGCTTCCCTGGCCAAACAATTCAGATAAAAAATAATAGATGGAGGCAGGAAAGGCCCACAGTGGTTTATAAGCCCATAGCTGCATTGCCACTAGAGTGCATACTACGGTCAGCTCAGCCAGCATACAACACACTCTCTATACTTCAAAGAAATGTAAAAAGGGATTCAAGTGTGTTGGCAACTGCAGAAGGCATAAGAACATCTGGGACAGGGGTCCACAACAGTTATGAAGAGCAGATCTCCAGATGGTGAATTTTGGAGAAGCACCCCACAGTAGAGTAGATCTGGATACTCATATCCATAGCCTGAGGGGTTTAGAGAAAATTTAAGTGTGGTAAACTGGAGATAAGTTTATACTGTCAGAGGAAGTGCTTGAAGCTGGGTGTGATGGTGTGGTGGGAGCGCTGGATGTGAGAATACTGAATGAGGGTAATGTGGGAACCCCTGGATCTTGGTATACTACTTTGGTGTGATTTCTATGGAAAGGATTTGGCTGTCATTACATACCGGTAACGTGGGCTCTGAGTGTCACTAATGTAAAGGAGGTGGAAGATGGATGTGTCTCACGACCCTTTCTCAAAGCGGAGTATGGCTTTCAAGGTGAGAAAGGTTGGGGATCACTGGACTGGGAGGATTAAAAAGTTGTTGTAGCATAGATATTATGTGTTATATATCATTTTGTATTTAACTCACAACAATTATTCAAATAACAAGTATAGTTTATGGTATTGTATAAATATTTTTGATAATCTTTTTCTTATTTTCATGATTTCAAGAAAAATCTTTTGCAATTTTCACACTGACCACCAAGTCTAAAACCGGACTTAGAGGGGCTGATTCATCATGGTGTTTCCACCAGAATTCTGGCATAAAACACCTTCAAAATTTCACAGTATTTTTACAAGTTTTATAATTCACCAGTTTTGGGAATCTCTGCTAAAATGAGTGGAACTGGGGAAGGGTAGAAAGGGGTGTGGCAAAGCCAACCTGACAAAAGTGGAAATGTCCTTATTAGAGACGAGCCAGCCTCTAAAGGCTCGAGTTCGGTTCGGTTCGTCGAACGGAGGCCGCGTTTGAGTTCGGTTCGATGAACCGTTCGACGAACCTCTCGAACCCCATTGAAAACAATGGGAGGCAAACACAAACACATAAAAACACATTATAAATATACACATACAGTTAATAAACATTGCCAGCAGCTGCAGAAATACAAGGCTCAGCATACTCCATCCAGGACTGCATGCAGGAGTTTTTTGCCCCTCAAAAAAATTACGTAGGCTTCGCCATGTTTTTGTGTGCTAGCCAGGTACAGCAGGCAGCTACGGGCTGGCCCCAACCCCCAGCTGCCTATTTGTACCTGGCTGGGAACCAAAAATATAGGGAAGCCCTTTTTTTTTTTTAAATTATTTCATGAATTTCAAGAAATAATTTAAAAAAAAAAAAATGACGTGGGCTTTGCCCAATTTTTGTGTCCAGCCAGGTACAACTAGGCAGCTGGGGATTGGAATCCACAGCTCAGGGTGCCCAAGCTTTCTGGGCACCTCTGCTGCGAATTGCAGTCCGCAGCCGCCCCAGAAAAGGGCGCTTTCATAGAAGCTTCATCTTCTGGTGCTGTGTCCAACTCTTCCAGCTGCCCTGGTAACGGGTCGCTCGCTGGGTAATAATGGGGTTAGGGCTAGCTGTATATTATTAACTTGCCCTAAGCCCGAAATTCATTGTGTCATGCCAATATTAGACATGGCCACAATGAATTTCTAGTACAGATAAAAAAAAACACAACACGCAGAAAAATATTTTTATTGGAAATAAAATACAACACAATTAGTGACTTTATCTTTATTGAAATAAAGAACCCCCCTCCGCAGTAATCCTGGGTCAAGGGTCCCGCACCGTCCAATCCGGATCCAATATCATCTGATCGGTTTGCTGGAAGGCAAAGCGATCAGATGATGTGTCAGGTTCAAGGGCCTGAATCACATGACACAGCAGCTGATTGTATAAATGGCTTTAATACAATTAGATGATGCATCAGTGCAAAAAAAACCTACACACTTCTGTGCAGACTCCTGTCCGACAGCATCAGCTGATAGTTTAGCCGGCCGGGCGGTAAAAAGCCGGCCTCACCGCTCGACTTATAGTGTCAGCTGATTCCGTCAGGTGACCGCATCAGCTGATCATCGCCAGGTCTGAGAGAGAGAAAGAAGAGAGAGAGAAAAGAGAAGAGAGGGAGAGAGAGAGAGATGAGGAGAAGGAGAGAGAGGAAGAGAGAAGGGAGAGAAGAGAGAGAGAAGAGAGAGAGGAGAGAGAGAGAAGAGAGAGAAGAGAGAGAGAAGAGGAGAGAATAGAGAGAGGAGAGAGAGGAGAGAGAGAGAGAAGAGAGAGAAAAGAGGAGAGAAGAGAGGGAGGAGAGAGAGAGAAGAGAGAGGGGAGAGAAGAGGAGAGAGAGAAGAGAGAGGAGAGAGAGAAGAGAGGAGAGAGAGACTGACTGACTGAGACTGACTGACTGAGACTGAGACTGACTGACTGAGACTGACTGACTGACTGAGACTGACTGACTGAGACTTACTGACTGAGACTGACTGACTGAGACTGACTGACTGACTGAGACTTACTGACTGAGACTTACTGACTGACTGAGACTGACTGAGACTGACTGAGACTGACTGAGACTGACTGACTGACACTGACTGAGACTGACTGGCTGACTGAGACTGACTGAGACTGACTGAAAGAAAGAGATAGAGCAATGCAGCCTCATTCCGTGAACTGCTCTGATTTTAGAGGTGTGGCTCAAAGCTGATGTCCGCCTCCTCCCCTCAGTGCATAATTAAATTAAATTAGAATTATAAATAAATAATTCTAATGGAAAATAAATTAAATTTTTTACCGGGACGGCCGGGGGGTTAGAACTCGTGAACTAATGCTCGAACCATTGAGCTACTAGCTCTAATGAAAAACATGGGCAGATTTGGTAATCTTGACTTTTGCATTGCAGACTGAAGTCTCAGATTACAGCGCGATTCTCTTGATGTGCTACGTGGAGAGGACACAGAACGCTCCCTGTCATCTTCATGTAGCAGAGCTAGCAGAGCTGACACTGTCGTGGGGATTACTTCGGACCTGGATTGTTGTTTTGGGATTAATAAAATGGTGAAAGAGGATTTTTTTGTCTTTTATTCCAAATAAAGGATTTTTCATTGTGTGTGTTTCTTTACTTTCACTTACAGGTTAATCATGGAAGGTATCTCGGGGAGACGCCTGGCATGATTAAACTCATTATTACCCCGATTGCCACTGCACCAGGGCAATTTGGGATGAGCTGGGTAGAGTCCCGGGACTGTCGCATCTAATGGATGCGGCAATTCCAGGCGGCTGCTGGGTGATATTGTTAGGGTGGTGGGCTCCCCATAATGTGGTGCTCTCCATCCTCACAATACCAGCCTTCAGCCGTGTGGCTTTATCCTGGCTGGTATCAAATATGGGGGGAACCGTATTTTTTTTTTTTTTTAATTTATTTATTTATTTATTTTACTGCACGATATAGACCCGCCACGGGCGGCTGTGATTTGTTGCAGTGAGACAGCTGTCACTCATCATGGAGGCGTGTCTGACTGCAACCAATCATGGGCGCCGGTGGGCAGGGAAAGCACGGAATACCTGACTGAATAATGAAGCGGCAGCCATTTTCTAAAGAGGAAAAGACGCCGCAGATTTCTGACAGCCGTGCAGCGAGACGCCCGTGATCGATGAGTAGGAAAGAGAGAGGGATTGTGCTGGGGACGCAGGGCGCATGCAGATAGTAATGTGTGCACATAGCCTTACTGTGAAAAGCCACGTTTTTGTTGATCAAACCGTTCTTGAACCTTAGGCAGGCTTTTCACACTACGACATCGCAGGTGCGATGTCGGTGGGGTCAAATTGAAAATGACGCACTTCCGGCATCGCATGCGACATCGTAGTGTGTAAAGGCTCGATGATACGATTAACGAGCGCAAAAGCGTCATAATCGTATCATCGGTGCAGCGTCAGCGTAATCCATGATTACGCTGACGCGACAGTCCGATGTTGTTACTCGCTCCTGCGGCAGCACACATCGCTGTGTGTGAAGCCGCAGAAGCGAGGAACATCTCCTACCGGCATCACTGCGGCTTCCGTAGGATATGCGGAAGGAAGGAGATGGGCGGGATGTTTACATCCCACTCATCTCCGCCCCTCCGCTCCGATTGGCCGCCTGGCGTGTGACGTCGCTATGACGCCGCACGACCCGCCCCCTTAACAAGGAGGCGGGTCGCCGGCCAGGGCGACGGTCGCAGGGCAGGTGAGTCCATGTGTAGCTGCCATAGCGATAATGTTCGCTATGGCAGCTATCACAAGGAAATCGCTGCTGCGACGGGGGCGGGTACTATCGCGCTCGGCATCGCAGCATCGGCCTGCGATGTCGCAGCGTGCAAAGTACCCCTAATTCGAACTGTCAAGCTTTTAGCAAAAAGCTTGAGTTCGAGCTTGAGCTCGAACACCCCCCAAAATCACTCGGAGATGAAATTGGCAAACATCGCTCAGCTCTAGTCCTTATAGCAGAAATGTTGCTTCAGTCTCTGACTGAAGCAACATTTCTAGTGAAGCAGATAGAAGGGCATGTTACTGATAAGATCTGCCTAATTCATGAAGGCTGTTCTGTGATATCTACGGTAAATAGCAATGTTGTCTGATAATATAATCCTGCCTGCTTTGATAGAACAGTAAGGGTACCTTCACACTTTAGCGATGCAGCAGCGATCCGACCAGCGATCTGACCTGGTCAGGATCACTTCTGCATCGCTACATGGTCGCTGGTGAGCTGTCAAACAGGCAGATCTCACCAGCGACCAGTGACCAGCCCCCAGCCAGCAGCGACGTGCAAGCGACACTGCGCTTGCACGGAGCCGGCGTCTGGAAGCTGCGGACACTGGTAACTAAGGTAAACATCGGGTATGGTTACCCGATGTTTACATTAGTTACCAGCGCACACCGCTTAGCTGTGTGTGCAGGGAGCAGGGAGCCGCGCACACTGAGCGCTGGCTCCTTGCTCTCCTAGCTACAGTACACATCGGGTTAATTAACCCGATGTGTACAGCAGCTACATGTGCAGAGAGCAGGGAGCCGCGCACACTGCTTAGCGCTGGCTCCTTGCTCTCCTAGCTACAGTACACATCAGGTTAATTAACCTGATGTGTACAGCAGCTACATGTGCAGAGAGCCGGAGCCGGCAGCACAGGCAGCGTGAGAGCGGCGGAGGCTGGTGACTAAGGTAAATATCGGGTAACCACCTTGGTTACCCGTTGTTTATCTTGGTTACAGCTTACCGTAGCTGCCAGACACCGGCTCCTGCTCCCTGCTCGCTTCATTTGTCGCTCTCTCGCTGTCACACACAGTGATCTGTGTGTCACAGTGGGAGAGCGCCTTTGAAGAAAACGAACCAGGGCTGTGTGTAACGAGCAGCGATCTCGCAGCAGGGGCCAGATCACTGCTCAGTGTCACACACAGCGAGATCGCTAATGAGGTCACTGCTGCGTCACAAAAAGCGTGACTCAGCAGCGATCTCGGCAGCGAGCTCGCTGTGTGTGAAGCACCCCTAAGTATGATTCTTGTAAAGTTAGTGACAAGGGTAAAAAATGCAAGATTTTTAACCCCCCCATTATCACAAATTCAAACAAAAACATTTAATATAAAAACTTGATTTAAAAAATTGATTATTTTTTGATGTCACATTTTCTTTAAAGGGAATCTGTCAGCATGTTTTTGCTATATAATCAGCATGTAATTGAGGCTGAGTTACAGATTTCAGATATGTGTTACTTATTAGGTTCTGTGCTATGGTTTTCATACAATGCATGTTTTATCACCAGTAGAATATCACTGACTGCAAAAGGTCCAGCTAAACCGGCCTTGTCCCCTCCTCTGACAAACAAATCACTGTCAATAGACAATGTACACAGAAAGCTGTGGTATGGGTGGGGTTAGCATTCTGTCACAACTGCTGCATCCAGTAAACTAAAGGCTGCTTTACACACAACGATATCGCTAGCGATCTCGTTAGTGATGTCACACGCCCAGATCGTTGTTATGATTTGCCGAGATCGCTCATAGGTCGTTTTGTAGCGATCACACGTACACATCTCACAAACGACGCTACATCGTTCAGCGATATATTGTTTGACCAAGGCGATCGTGTGGATGTTGTTCGTCGTTGGCAGGGTGTCAAATGTAGCAATATGTCTACTGCGTTTCAAACGACGGACAATATTTTGAAACTGAACGACGTGTCAACGATCAACTATTTTCACCCTATTTGCCATCGTTCGGGGTCGCACGTAGGTGTCACACGCAACAACGTCGCTAACGATGTCGGAAGTGCGTCACGAAAACCGTGACCCCGACAACATATCGTCAGATAAATCGTAGCGTGTAAAGTGGCCTTTAGTGATATGTCATTGGAAACAGGGTCTCATTTACTACATTATGCTGCTCTCAGATTAGGTGGCAAAAACCTGCTAACAGCTTTCCTTTAAGACATCGTCGGCGAAATTGAAATATAATAGCTTCTAATATCATAACTTACTAAAAGTAGAATATTCATGACTAAGTATTACTTTACCTGTAACAAAGGAATATAAGTACAATAAGAAAAACAGCTGTACATATTCCTAGTACTATCAAGATGTGAAATGGTGTGAACTGTACAAGATCAATTCCTAAGAGAAACAAAAAATAGATTAATATTAAAAGATAACTGAACATCATCTAAATCAAGAACAGTTTGAAAATTAGCTTCACAAATATAGATTTACAGTTGAAATACTACAAGAAATGCTTAAAGCAAGTAAAACAGAAACACCAAGTGAAATTATGGTAAAAGGAGTTTCTCTAGCCTTCCGCAAAATGACAGTAAAGGCTGCTTTACACCTTACGATATCACATACGATATCGTATGCGATCATACCCGCACCCATCGTATGTGCGGCACGTTCAATTTGTTGACCGTGCCGCACAAACGATTATTTCCCGTCACCCGTACTTACCCTTCCATACGACCTCGATGTGGGCGGCGAACATCCACTTCCTGGAGTGGGAGGGATGTTCGGCGTCACAGCGACGTCACGCGGCAGCCGGCCAATAGAAACGGAGGGGCGGAGATGAGCGGGATGTAAGCATCCCGCCCACCTCCTTCCTTCCGCATTGCCAGCGGGAGCCGCAGGACGCAGGTAAGATCTGTTCATCGTTCCCGGGGTGTCACACACTGCGATGTGTGGTACCTCGCGAACATTGAACAACCCGACGTGCATTTTTAAGGAAATGAATGACGTGTATGCGATGAACGGTTTTACGTTCAATCGCAATCGCACATAGCTGTCACATGCTACAACAACACTAATGATGCCGGATGTGCGTCACTTACGACGTGACCCCACCGACACATCGTTAGATTTGTTGTAGCATTTAAAGCCCGCTTAAGAGAAAACTATGGGAGCCTCCTGATTCTTCCCCAACAGGTAATGTGGGAGAGAAGAGGATAACGCCTTTACAATTTCCATGACCAATTGGTTTTTTTTCAGAGCAAATATGACTCTTCTACCATGGGCTGAACTGAGTGCTCATGTGCATGAGGAAAGAGATAGCTGTCCGGTTGAAAGAATGTTTGGTCGATTGTTGTTTCATGTGTATGACTAACTTAGAGGGATTTGATACTGGCAGGGGTGACTGACCACGTCAGGGAAGGCTACCCGAGGCGCTCAGATCTGGGATCGTAGCTGTGGCTCGAGTGGCAGCCAGATCCGGGGCTCGCGCAGCAGCCCGCCACCCACAACAATAAAAACGGGATATTTACGAGGGAAGAGTTTGTCAATGACGCCACCCGTGGTTTGCGGTGAGGGTTGGTGGCACCGCCGATGACTGGATATGGGACGCCTGGGGCTGATGGAGCGGGGCAGCAGGATGGTATCCCCTCCATGGGTAGGGGAGGTGTTGTCCCGGGACCCAGGTGTACGGGAAAGGATGCTGCAGAAAGTGTCATGCAGGGCTGGACCAAGCCAGAATGGTGTTCTCACAGTTCCAAAGAAGTTCACACAGAGTCTAGTGGTAAGCCAAATAGCCAGTGACCGGTAATCTATGGCGGGTGTATTCGAGTGCCACACCGTGGTACAGCAAACAGGGGTCTCTGCCTCCTGCACTCAGTGGTTGTGTCTTCAATTGGACAACTCCACTTGGAACGGGGAAGTCCACTCCCGGTAACTTGGTATGTTGGGAGCTGTGGCCCGTGAAATCTTACCCGTGGGATCTCTGTGGGTTCTGAGGGACACCCTATCCCCCGCGTTGGGCTTCCATTTCGCTCTCTGGGCTGCTGGTGGTACAAGACGTGAAATCTTGTCCCCAGCTGGATAATTGACAAGAGGTTTGCAACCTTCCTCGCCCTAGGGTCCAGGCACCCTGACTGTGAACGGCTTCCGGACCGGATTCCAGCTGTCGGCATCGGCGGGCTACAACTCTGCCCCGGTCCACTTAAGGTCTCCCCCGACCGTATCCCTGTTGCCTGTGGCCCTGTCTGCCGTCTGCCACCTAGTCAGTACTCCGGTAGTCCAGGGGCCCCAACCCCTGACTCTGTTGTTACTCCACACTCCTCTCTCCTTGACTGTCAGTACACTTCTTTTTGCTCCCTCCCAGAACACCTCAGGACCCCTAGGTGGGCGCTCCTATCCACCTGGTCCCGCCCACTGGTGTGTCCCTATTGTTATGGGGGGTGGCTAGGCTTTGTTGGCTGATGTTATGTACCTGGGTGTGGGTTTGTGTTGGTATGCCAAGGAGGATCGAGTCCTGCCCTTGGAAGATCTGTGCAGTCTCTGTGACAACCTGGTTTTGCCAGGGCATCACAGAATATGTCACAATGTTTTTGCCATCTAATCTGAAGGCTGCATGATGTAGAGATAGAGCCATGATTCTAATGATGTATCACTTATTGGGCTTCTTATTGTAATTTTGATAAAATCTCTATTTTATGAGCAGGAGAGATTCATTAGTCTACTAGTACATCTGCTGTCAGGTAGTCCTCCGTATTCATGAGCTCTGTGTATCCCTACCACCATCTTTAATTGTCAGTTTTCGGTGTACACTGACTGATGTAGGATTAATTTGCTGGATGCACTTATACACCTGGCCAAAAGGACAGAGTTCCACTTCCAGGAGCGGGCCTTGGAACAAGCTCTAGAATCCCCTTGTGCCCGAAAGCCACCCAGACTGGCTCCAAATTTCCACTTCACACTACCGCAAGCCACTCCACAAATCCCATAGTCAAAGCAAGTGGAGCAAGCTAGGCTCTCTGTGCAGGAATGACAGCAAAGGTTCAGAGAGAATGAATGTTTGTAATGTAGTGTTAATGGACACTGTTTGCCAATGCCTTGTGTGACCAGGAAACTCCAGCAAGTAGAGTTAGCCCTAGAGACAACCCTAGGTTAGAGTAATTGCTCCCCAAATCCTTAGGCCAGTTATCTTGGCCTGGCAGGAGAGATCCCTCTCTGCAGCTGCCCATCTAGATTCTGGCTCTGCAGGCAACTTCAGTCACTGGGATCTGGTCCATCAAGTTCAACTACCTACACAACAGTTGGATCATTCCCTGTTTGTTGCCTCCATAGACGGTCAACTCCTGGCTGAACCTGTTCATTTAATCATGCTGCCAGTCTTGCTGTGGACTGGAGTTCTTCATACTGAGAAGATTACTTTCTACGTGTTTCCCAGGTCTGTGAATTCAGTCCTTCTGGGTCTTTCATGACTGTGTCAACACGTTCTGGTTTTAGACAGGTTTAACAATCAGGTACTTCATTGGGGACCGCACTGTGCTTCTATCTGCTTAGCCAAAGTCACGCCCAAGGCTCCACCTCCCGAGCCTTTGAACCTTGCTTCTCTGGCCATCCACTAGCATGTCTATTCTGACGTTTTTTTGCGAAAGGAAGGCTGAGGTCCTACCGCTCCACAAACCTTATGGCTGACCAATCGACCTTTTCCTAGTACTTCACCACCTTGGGGTTGGGTGTAACCTCCTATCTCTACCTGAGATACAAGCCATGTCTAATTACATCTATTTATTTGTAAGAAGGACAGTTCCCTATGCCCTTGTATAGACTAACATGGTCTTAATAAAATCACTATCAAAAACATGTACTCTCTGCCTTTCATTTTTGAGCTACTGTATTTGACAGAATTTGTGGAACTAAGATGTTATCTAAATTAGACCTGTGAGGGACTTACAACCTGAGTCGTATCTGTAAAAGTGACAAATAGTAAACAGCCTTCAATATTCATGACGGTCACTACAAGTATCTTGTCATGCCCTTCAAGAGTTCATTAATGACATCTTTTGGGATGTCCTATATGTTTCCATGGTTGTGTAATTGATCAATATCTTAATATTTTCCACTAATCTGCTTTCCCAGAGAAAAGACGTTCATAAATCAGGGAGAACAATTTGTCTACAACGTTGACCAAACGTGCCTTTGAAAAAAAGGCCTTGCTTTTCCTCGGTTACATTGTTTCCAACCAAGGGCTCAAAATTGATCCAGAGAAGGTTTTAGCTGTTCTTTCCTGCCCTTGTCCTCAATGTTTGCATGCCATTCAGCGCGTCATGGGATTTCAAAACTTCTACGGGCAATTTATCCCACAGTTCTTGTCACTTATAGCATCTATCTCCGCCCTAATCAAGAAGGGGGCTAATGCCACGGACTGACCAGAGTCAACCATATTGGCCATCCAGCAATTGAAAAGGATTTGCAAGTGCTCTGATGTTGCATAACTCCAATCCCAATTCCTCGTGGAGGTAGATGCCTCACCTATCGGTGTTGAGGCAGGACTGTTAGAGAGAACTTCTTTGGGGAAGCCTGTTTCTAGTGTTTTTTCTCCAAACTATTTTCACTAGTTGAGCAAGATTATACTATTGGGGACTGTGGGTTTTTAGCTATCAAGATGGCGCTCAAGGAATGGCGGTATCTACTGGAAGGTGCCAGCTCTCTGGTAGTAATTTATACAGACAATAAGAATCTAACTTTCCTACAGTCTACCCAGCAGTTGAATTGTCATCAAGCCAGATGGGCACTCATCATTGCTTATTTTAACTTCAAATTATTTGGAGAAGCATATTATGGTTGATGCCCTGTCTCATTCCTTTGTTGTTACCGATTACCTGGAGGAGCCTCTGCACATTATTGACCAAGCCAGGATTGCTGAAGCTGCCTCAGTTCTGTCAAGACACATTTTTGTGGGCATAAGTGTTGTCCATTTGGCAAAGAGGAAGAGTTTTCTGTCTTAGAGGCACTTTGCACACTACGACATCGCAGCTGCGATGTCGGTGGGGTCAAATCGAAAGTGATGCACATCCGGCGTCGCAGTCGATATCGTAGTGTGTAAATCCTTTTTGATACGATTAACGAGTTCAAAAGCGTCGTTATTGTATCATCGGTGTATGGTCCGGCATTTCCATGAATTAGGAAATACCGATGTTACGATGTTGTTCCTCGTTCCTGCGGCAGCACACATCGCTGTGTGTGAAGCCGCAGGAGCGAGGAACATCTCCTACCTGCATCCTGCGGCTCACGCCAGCTATGCGGAAGGAAGGAGGTGGGCGGGATGTTTACGTCCCGCTCATCTCCGCCCCTCCACTTCTATTGGCCGCCTGCCGTGTGACGTCGCTATGACGCCGCACGACCCGCTCCCTTAATAAGGAGGTGGTTCGCCGGCCAGAGCGACGTCGCAGGGCAGGTGAGTGCATGTGATTCTACCGTAGCGATAATGTTCGCTACGGCAGCTATCACCATGATATCGCAGTTGCGACGGGGGTGGGGACTATCGCGCACGGCACCGCAGCATTGGCTTGCGATGTCGTAGTGTGCAAAGTGCCCCTTAGTGTCACAAATCCAAATTGATTAGCCATATGGTCATACCTAAGGCCACTAAGCTAATTGCTCGTTGCTTCTGGTAGTCTGTGCTGGTCAAATATGTCTGTAACATTGTGAATGCCTGTTCACAGTATGCCAGAAACAAGTTTTCCATGGACAAGCCTGCTTGTTTTCTCCAGCCTCTGCTGGTTCCTTCCACTCCCTGGCATCATATTGCCATGGACTTCATTACAGACCTGCCTCGCTCTGAGGTTTGAAACACCCTCTGGGTTGTGGCGGGTAGGTTCTTCAAGATTCTCACTTCATTCTATGGCTGGTCTTCCCTCTGCTCCTAGACTCGCCTCTTGGTTCTTCCAGCATGTGTTTCATCTCACAGTCTTCCTCTCCACAATGTCTCTGATCGAGGAGTCCAGTTCACTTTGATGCTTGGCAGAGCTCTGTGCAATAACATCTCCAGTTTTCATGGTTTATTCCCAGCCTCCTCATTTTCCCTTTTCCATATCTACTTCCTCTGGGGTACCAGCAGCTGATGCCTCCTACTGCGACTTTCTACAGATCTTGCAGCAGACCCAGACTTCACACCTTAATTCATCATTTTGGATGAAGACACATGGGGACAAGAAAAGAGGGTCGCCACCTCAGTACCTTTCCGGAGATAAAGTCTGGAGGTCATCCAGGAATATTTGCTTGAAGGTGCCTTTGTACAAGTTCGCTTCCTGGTAACTCGGCCCATATAAATCCTCAGGCAACTTAACCACATGATCTACTGTCTTGAACTCCTTGGGAATCTACGAATCCCAAATGTCTTTTATGTCTCACTCCTGAAGCATGTGAGATCTTGAATCGCTTCTCAAAGTCCAATGCTGCTTCAACTCCCACTGTTTCGGAGGCTCCCTCGGACATCTTACAGAGTCAGGAAATCCTGGTTACTAATAACAGTCGAAGGAGGACCTTCTTTGCAGTGGATTGTAAGGTATTTGGACCTGAGGAGAGATCCTGGCAACCTGTACAGAATATATGGAATATTTTCTCCATCTAACTGCCCTTAAGAAGAGGGTAAGGAAGGACGGGACTGTCACAGCAGCGACTCGCTTACCTGCTCAGTGCCACCTCACTCATTGGTCACCAGCACTATGTTAGGTCTCTCAGCTGAGTTGCCTTTTGCAGCACTTCCCTTCACTGCTTCTTCTGCATGTGGTATCCATTGGGAATTAGGGAGGAGTGGACAGTCCCTGCAAGAATTTAACCCTGCCGTGGTTCTGCAGAGATTAGGTTCCATAACCTATAAAATGCTGTATAAGACCATGAAGGAAATCAATGAATTTGATTAATTTCTCTGGTGGGTGGTGTAGTGGATAAAAAGACTGCCCCAGATTGTGCAGCAAGGAGTTACCCCTTCTGCTGTATTGTGTCAGCCCTGTCTTTTATCCGGATCCTGCTCTCCCTGTGTGGGTGGGACGGGACACCATCCTGGCCCCTCCTGACTGCTTAATCCCACCTATAGGATGTACTCCCTACCTTTTATAGTTGGCCTGGGGCAGTGTCCGGCCTCTTCCCCTGGGAGTCTGGAAGCAGCTCGTCCTCTGCCCGGCTGAAGAAGTATGGACCCGGTGGACCCTCAGATCCTGGAGATGCTTTGGGCCCATGCGAGGCAGGAAGGTGAGAAGTGTCTGGCCCAATTATTTACAGAGCTGAGCTCTCTTCCTGTGCAGTAGATGGTTGTAGCGCCTGCAGGGGAAGCGATGCAGTTTCACAGTGCTGGTCGCTGGTCGGTGCGCTATTCCCGCCCCCCCCTAAGAGATTCAGCCTGTCTGTCAGCCTGTTCTCCACCCCTAGAGGCTGCGGCAGCAGAGCGCGGTCTGTAGCCCCTTCCCCCACCTGTGCTCTCACGTGAATTGCCTGTAATTCCGGTGGCGCCATCTTCCCTCTGCACATTGGCATCCTCTGCGAGCACATCCACACGTGTCTCCCCTGTTATGCAGGTACCGCTGCCCGCAGCTAATACCAATACCATCACTCACCCTCCTACTGTGGTGCTGCCATCTCCCCTAGCCCTCCATGCTGCCTTCCTTCGGCCTGTGTCTCCACCTCCCCTCATCTCATCTGCAGCCTATATAGCCTCTATAGCACCTGCAGTCCCCATAGCCCCATCTACCACAGTGCTGCTTTCCCAGCAGCAGTTACATATTAATCCCCTGTATTCCAGAATGCAGAATAATATTTCAACTGCTGCTTCCTCTTGTGAAATCTCTGGCAGTGTGGTTGCTGATCCACCTGCAGCTCTGTCCCAGACTCCACAGTTAGTTAACCGGTCTACCTCTGATGCACCTTTGGTGCTGCATACTCCCCCTTCTCAGTTAGTTTCTCTGTCGACCCTGACTGCCCAAGTAGATTATAGTTTGCCGCCTACCCTGAACCCTCAGTTGCTGAAGATAAAAACCCATATCAATCCATAACTGTTACGTGTCAATCTTCCTTTGCTTGCAGACCTCAGGGGTCCTTCTTATGTTCTACCCAGTGACCGTTCCCATTCTCCCTTTGTGTCACGTCGTTCTGGCCGACAGAGCCAGCGCCACTCTTCAGATTGGCACAGGAGGCCCTCGAGGCACTCCTCATGTTCACTTAGAGACCAGCGATCACGCTTGTCTGGTAGGAGTCGGCGTTTCAGGTCCTCTAGGTGGTGCTCTCCCTCTTCATTGTCTGAGGGCTCAAGTACTTCGAGGACGCCTGGCGGGAATGCACAGACACAGATGGCACATCTCTTATACTATGCTCCTTTGGTTAATGGATTCCTGCAGGTTGGTTTGTTCAACCCCCTGGGATCTCTAACCTGTTGTCCACGGCTTTTAGCTTGGCCTTCTTTGTGGCTCTCAGAGTCGGTGAGCTTGTTCCCCCATCCAAACACAGGCCGGATGGCCTCTAGTTGAGTGACATACTGCTTACCGACTCTTATTCGCATTCGGAAGTCCAAAACTGACTAATTGGGCAGAGGTACTTGGATTAGACTGTTCCCTTCACCTCGCCCTGCCTGCCCATTGCAATTTTTGAGGAAATTTTTGGTTCTTCACACTACTGGCATCTCACTTTTAGTTCATGAGGACGGATCCCCCCTCATGATGTACCAGTTTACCGCCCTAAACTGGCGCTGCTTGACCGCTTGCGGTTTGGCCCCCGATTGCTTTGGGACGCATTCCTTTCACACTGAAGCAGCCACTAAGGCTGCTAGGGCTGGTTTGTCAGACTCTGCAGACTCTGATACACAACGTATTGGTCGATGGCACTCTGCTTGCTTTGTCAGATATGAGCATCCTGATTTGTTGCAGGAGTAATCAAGTCAATAGTACACCTATGTTCGTTTCTTCATAGGTTCGGCGGTGCCAAAAAATTTGGATTGTGGGCCATTCGTATGTATTTTGGGCTGCTTAGAGAGCCAGTAATCGCCCGGGCGGATGTAAGCTTGGATTTCAGCATGTTAAACTTCTTTGGAGGGATGTGTGGGGCCAGAAATGGTCCCAGTTCCTGTCGGAAGTTGTTTCCCCATCAGCAGGCAGTCATCTGCCCCGACGATTTTAGTCCTTCATTTCAGCGGGAATAATATACATTAGATTGAAGGAGTTGCCGACAGTAATGCGGTCAAATCTCAATCATTTCTCAGGGTTCTACTCTGGACTTCGGATTGTATGGTTGGAAATCATCCCAAGGGTAGTATGGCAGGGTTTCAGAGACGCGGAGATGATAGAGCGGACCTGGCGCAAGGGCAACACGCATATTGCTCCCTTTATCCAGTATCGGTCTGCTGTTGTGATATGCCATCAACAGTTGGAAGGTGAAAATAGGAGGTAAATGATGAAAGATGGTGTAAATTTGACAGATATTGGTCTGGACATATTTTTATCCGGTATCCAGAACAGCCTGGAACAAGACTTTTTTCTGATGGGTGGGAGTCGGAGTCCAGTTTGAGAATAGTCTCCTTCTTGGCATGTTTCAATGACCTTCTGGTTAGAGAGTAGAAGTCTTCTATCCTGCGGTAGAGTGTCCCTTCTCACCTGGAGAGTTATGTTATGGTTTACAAGTTATACAGAGTTAAAAAGTTTATAAAAGAAAAAATATATCAGTAAAGCCGTGATCAATATCTGCCAAAAAATAGTGTCTGTGGTAATTTCTTCAGGATGGGATTGGTTTGGGGTCATGGGGTTCTTTTATAGCTGCACAGTCTGAATGTAGCTTGTTTGCCGTTTGCAGATGGATAGCAAAAAGGCTATCTGCACACTGCATTTTTATTGTTCTTTTAGTGCGGTTTAGTAACAAAACTGCATGGAAATCTCAATGCCAGCAAAGACACTGAGAATTTTGAAGTTTTGTTGACATGTTGCTCTTTTCCCTTGCAGATTTGCAGTAGAAAATAAACTGCAGCATGTCAATTCTTTAGAGTTTTTGCTAGCGTTTTACCACCTCAAAAGCATGAAAAATTGATTTGAAAAAAACGCATGCAAAAAAAGCATCATAAATGCAGTAAAAACGCACTGAAAAAATGCAAAGTTTTTCTTTTGCCAAGCGATGCAGATTTGGTACAAAAATGTCTGCAACCAAAAACTCTGCATGTGCACATACAGAGGGGAAAAAAGTCTTTAGTCAGCCACTAATTGAGCCATTTCTCCCACTATAGCGGGCTTTACACGCTACAATAAATCTAATGATGTGTCGGCGGGGTCACGTCGTAAGTGACGCACATCCGGCATTGTTAGTGTTGTTGTAGCGTGTGAATCCTACGTGCGATTGTACGAAAACACGTTGATCGCATACACATCGTTCAAATTCTAAAAATTGAACGTCCGGTTGTTCAATGTTCCCGAGGCGCACATAGCCTTATGATTAACCACACACATGTTAGAAAGTTACAATGAAATAGAATTAAAACAATATTAACAGTCATAGGCTATGTGCACATGTTGCGTATTGTCATGCAGAACATTCTGCAGCAATTTGGCAGTGCATGTGCGTTTCAAAACGCATGTATTGTGACTACCGAATTGATGCAGAATTCATGCGCTCTGGATGCTTTCTCTCCCATAGACAGAGTGGGAGCGCACAAAATAAGTGACATGTTGCTTCTTAGAACGCAGCGGTTCGGCAACAAATTCAGCATGCAAATCGCTGCGTTCTAAAACGCAACGTGCAGATGGAATTTACACAAGTCACATAGACTTTGCTGGGGACGCAGAACGCATGCCTTTATGCTGCAGCGTAAACGCATGAAAATATACAACATGCGAACATACTCTAAAGCTTGATATATTTTTGAGAGAAAATGTTGGGTTTTTTTGCTATGGAATTGCTTTTTTTTTTCCACAAAATATGCGCCACCACAGGTAGAGATGAGCGAACCTGAAGTTCGATGTTCGAAATTTGGGTTTGAACGTAGACATAAAAAAATCCAGAGTTTGGGTTCGAAGTTCAAGCGAGTTAAGAAGAGTGCAACCCACTCAAGCGAGCATTGCTGTGCTTGGGTATGACTGATGCTCATCTCTAATCACAGATTCAAAGTTCCTTAAAAATAGAATGGGTTTTTTTGTGAATTTTATTGTTTTCTCAGTGGCTCGTTAGCTTCTCATCTGCATTAGGTGTGGTTCTCATGCAGATGGGTGAAAATACCACTGTTTACAGTTTAAGACCTTACATTTCCATACTATAAAAATATAAAACTGTTACTTGCCGATTGTCTGTGGTTTGCTCCATGCACTCCACTCACTATTATGTGAACACACATTGATCCATTTTGCCCTCACTGATACAGTAACTTTTTCATTTGGATGGAATTTAATTATTTCATAAATATTTTTCGTACTATTCTTAATGATTGTTTCCTGAAATTAAATAAATGAAAAGTAAAAAGAAAATTTTAATTATTTGTCAGTTTATATGGTGCTATGAATAAATAACGTAATAATATATAGAAATATATGTTGTTCCTTGAGAGATTTGATGCCCGAGTAGGGATCCAATATGTAAATACTAAGAGAAGAACTTGGTACTTGGAAGTATGCAATGAATTAGTGAAAGCTTAATGTGGTAATCCAATTACAATTAATTAATGTTTCCGAGCTACATTCCAGAATTTTATCACAAAGTAGCAGATTGCCGTAAGTGGAGCAGTTCCTGGAGAGAAAGTGTAATGGTAAAGCAACTGTAGTTGCACATGCTGTAAGGTCAACATGGCGAGTTTAGGAGTGGAAAGAAGACCAACCACAGTAATGACATAAGTCAACTAAAGGGGGCTTTACACGCTGCGACATCGCTAATGCGGAGTCGTTGGGGTCACGGAATTTGTGACGCACATCCGGCCGCATTAGCGATGTTGCTGCGTGTGACACCGATGAGCGATTTTGCATCATTGCAAAAACGTGAAAAATCGCTCATCGGTGACATGGGGTCCATTCTCGATTATCGTTACTGCAGCAGTAACAAAGTAGTTCATCGCTCCTGCGGCAGCACACATCGCTATGTGTGACGCCACAGGAACGAGGAAACTTTCCTTACCTGCCTCCCGGCCGCTATGAGGAAGGAAGGAGGTGGGCGGGATGTTCCGGCCACTCATCTCCGCCCCTCCACTTCTATTGGGCGGCCGCTCAGTGACGTCACTGTGACGCCGCACGGACCGCCCCCTTAGAAAGGAGGCGGTTCGCCGGTCACAGCGACGTCGCCGGGCAGGTAAGTATGTTTGGTGGGTCTGCGTGATGTTGTGCGGCACGGGCAGCGATTTGCCCGTGTCGCACAACAGATGGGGGCGGGTACCCACGCTAGCGATATAGGGACCGATATCGCAGCGTGTAAAATAGCCTTTAAAGAACAGATCCACCACAACACCACGACACAGTGAGGCAGGTCTGTAATGAAGTCCATAGCGATATGTTGCCAGGGTGGGAAAGGAACCAGCAGAGGCTGGAGGAGGCCAACAGGTTTGTTCCTGGAAGACTTGTTTCTTGCGCACTGTGAACAGGTGTTTACACATGTATATTTAGGTATGTATTCAGACATGGCTCAAGTCTCAGGTATAGATAGGGGATGCACTCGCCCCCAAGGTGATTAAGTAGCAGGAAAAAGAAATAAGATTTTGAGGTGGTAGGACTTTAGCTTTCCTTTCACAGAAGATGTTAGAATAGTCAAAATAGTCGATAGGCAGCGAGTCAAGATTCGAAGGCTCATGAGGCGGAGGCTTGAAACTTTAAAACCAGGATTTTTTTTTACTCTTCACTATATCTGTGCCCTGACAGGGTCCTGTCACAGAGGTCAACAGACAATGCCTTCTACTCTTTCCTTTTGGTTTCTGTTTTTACATTCTCAGTCAAATGTAGCATGGACAGAGGTTCTCTTTTGAATCCTGCCCAGTTAAATGAATTTAACAAAGACATATGCCATTACTCTAGGGATTATATGGGGCTAGTGAGAAGGTGCAATGGTAAAGCTCATGCGACTACGCGTGCTTTACCATTGCACTTTGCGTCCAGGGACTATTCCTCTCACGACAATCCCTTATGTTGTGATGAAGGTCCGGAATTTAGGCCTGAAAGGTTAATTAATTGTAATTGGATTACCAAATTAAACTTTCACTAACTCATTGCATACTTCCAAATGCTGAGTTTTTCTCTTGGTAAAAAATGGAATAAATTTACTTACAATGACATTCTCAAGAAGAACAAGTGGCATCACCTCAAAAATTAACACTCAATGGAGATGCATTATCCGTACGAAAGCTTTGCAAGAACACTCCTCACTTCCTAATGTTACATCATGGACCCTGATGTCTGATGCTAAATTTTCCACCATCTCTTGTACTTATCCATAAAAGATGTTGTTTTTCTCAAGACTATAACTGTAGACTAACATTTTCCAGAAATAATAAATAAGGCTATGTTCACACACTGCATTTTTTCTTAATCACAAAGATGCAGCGTTTTTGGTTCCCAAAATATGCACTCACGGCAAACATGCATAAAAAAGCATGCATTTTTTCCGTGTTTTTACTGCATTTTGCCCAATGCATTTTTTTTTAAGTCAAAACTTTTGACTTGAAGTGCTCAAAACCACTGGTAAAACACAAAAAAATTGACATGCTGCATCTTGGCTGCATTTTCAAAAATGCAGCCAAGATGCAGCCAAAAAAAGATGCACCGTGGAGACAGGAAATAGAAATCTCATAGGCTTTGCTGGGAGAAGGAAATGCATGCAATTAGGTGCATCTTTATGACCTCAAAAATGCACCAAAACAGCAGTAGATGTAGTGTGTGAATATAGTTTTTCAGTTCTCTACATACATTTGTACAATTTGATTATAAAAGTTGATCTTGAAATGCATACCACTGCTAACATTCTAGTTACAGGTTCGGTTCATGATTTCAATCTTTTAAAGAGCAATCGTTTTATTTTTATCACATAAATCATAACTACACATGACAATAGGCAACTTTGTAATATCTTTTATCAGAGAAATCTGGTATTTCGTAAACTGCGCTGATCTTTCACTTTCATTTCTTAGGTAAAATCTGTATTCGGTGAATGTAGATTTTCTCATTACTGAGATAGAAAATTACAGGTGGTGATTTAAAGGGAACCTGTCATCAGGTTTTTCTTCTATAAGCTGCGGCTTCCACCAGTAAGCTCTTATATACAGCATTCTAGAATACTATATATACTGTAAGTGCGGTGGCCCACTCTGTATAATGTAAAAAAGATCTTTTATTATGCTCACCTGCGGGGTGGTCTGGTCCGATTGGTGTCGCTGATCTCGGTCCGACACCTCCTCTCTTCCTTCCATCAACGTCCTCCTTCCCAGACCCTTGTGGATGACATGTCTTATGTCATCCCCACAGAAGCCTCCATTGTGCTCCTGCACATGCAGACTTTGATCTGCCCTGCTAAGGGCAGCGCAAAGTTCTGTAATGCACAGGCGTGGGGGAAGATCAAAGACTGCCCACGCACGTGCACTACAATACTTTAATCTGGCCCCAGCTTCTGTATGGTCTGGCCCCAGCGTCTTTGATCTGGAGAAGTCTGTATGGATGACATAGCACAAGTCATTGAGCATGACTGGAGTCATGGAGCAGGAAAGGAGGGCAGCGACTGTACAGGATAGAGGAGGTGCCGGACCAGAGACCAGCAACACCCATCGGACCGGACCACAAATGAATATAAGGGTATGATTCCACTTGCGTATAGCTTCCAATTCGAGAGCATTGGAAGTGATATGGTAATGATGCTCTTCTGCAAGTGTCAGCTGAGGGTCATGTGACTGTGATGCGATAGGTGCGGAGAAGAGGGCAGGAGCACTTTCTCTCCTTCTCCGCTGCCTGTCTCTTCGTATATATCACATTGCACTCGGATTACATGTGAGTATAGTGCGATGTTTCACACATTCCCATAGACTTGTATGGGGGTGCGTGAGCAAAGACTCGCTGCCAAATGCAGTATGCTGTGATTCATTCTGCATGTTGTTATGGCATGAGAAATCAATCGCAGATGCACACTGCCCCAAAGTATTGTACCAGAATGAAAGAAATCCGATGTTTTATCAGATTGCACTCGTCCGTGCAAAACGCAAGTGGAACCGTACCCTAATAAAGATATTTTTTACGTTCTACAGAGTGGCCTGGGCACTTATATACAATATTCTAGTATGCTGTATATAAAGGCTTACTGGTGGTGGCCACAGCTCATAAGGGAAAAACTTTGTGTGAGGTTCCCTTTAACAATTCTATGCAGGGGGAGGAGGAAGGAGTTAATGGGAGACATTGACATTCTGCTGCAAGTTCACCTGAAACAACAGTTACAGTTCTCCAAAAAACTTTATGAGCATGAACTGCAATCTCCTATGTCAGTAACAGGAGAATCTGTATTCACTTAAGGCAGATTTTACCCATGAATTGAAAAGTTTTAGAATGAATGATCAGTCCAGGAGGGAAGATGCAGATTTCTCTAATAAGATCAATTACACAGTTTCAAATTTTCACAGGTACTATTGATTTCTGAATAAAAAATTAAAATGAAGGTTATATTTTACCAAGAGGAGGTTTAAAAATATGGTTACATTTTAACAAGAGGCGGAATAAACTTGGAATGACATCAAGATCATACTGTATTACACATGTAGCCTTACAGAAACACCGATTTACATGGGACTGTCTTTCATTTTTTATTAATGTTATGGTTTGTAATATGTATTAATACATTATAAAAAAGTGTTAAATTATTTCTTACTAGGAATATATTTTTACAATTAAATACTGGTTAGATGTAAAATGGTTACCTCTTTGTGTGTGAAGTTGATATTGTAGGAAAAACAGATATCACTCAAATTGCCATTCGTTTTTGGCTTCTGCCATTTAATTTCAAGCTTATCTGAATTGTATGCTAATGTTATGTTCCTTGGTGGATCTAAAATGACTGAAAATAAGTTTGGCAGAATTATTCACACACTTTATATTTCATATAAGTAAGAAATATATAATTTAGCAAAACAATGAAAATATTGAATTGCAGAAAGTTACCCATTTCATAGCAATAATATTATTTTTAATAGTGCAGTATGTAGATTCACACACACACATTATATATATATATATATATATATATATATATATATATATATATATATATATATACATATATATATATATATATATATATATATATATATATATACATATATATATATATATATATATATATATATATATATATATATATATATATATGTATATATATATATATATATATATATATACAGAAGCTTACATATACTAAAAAAGAGACACATATGCAAGTTTTTCTCACTATCTGACGTGAAGTCAGAATAAACTTTTCCTGTTTTAGGTTAATTAGGAACCAAAATTATTTGTATTTGCCAAATGCCAGAATAATGTGAGAGAGGATGCTTTAAGGCATTTTTACTACTTTCTGCAAATTCATACATACAGTATCCCCTGCAGATTTAGAAGGTTTACACATTCGGAATTAACTTGGCATTGTGACATTTGGACTGTAGATCAGCCTGGAAGTGTGAAATGCACTACAGCAAAAAAGAATGTTATTTCTTTTTTTATTTTTTTTTTAAATTGTGAAAAGTTTATTCAGAGGGTCATTTATTATTCAACCCCTCAAACCACAAGAATTCTGTTTGGTTCCCCTAAAGTATTAAGAAGTATTTCAGGCACAAAGAACAATGAGCTTCACATGTTTGGATTAATTATCTCTTTTTCCAGCCTTTTCTGACTAATTAAGACCCTCCCCAAACTTGTGAACAGCACTCATACTTGGTCAACATGGGAAAGACAAAGGAGCATTCCAAGGCCATCAGAGACAAGATCGTGGAGGGTCACAAGGCTGGCAAGGGGTAAAAATCCCTTTCCAAGGAGTTGGCCCTACCTGTCTCCACTGTTGGGAGCATCATCCGGAAGTGGAAGGCTTATGGAACTACTGTTAGCCTTCCACGGCCTGGACAGCCTTTGAAAGTTTCCACCCGTGCCGAGGCCAGGCTTGTCCGAAGAGTCAAGGCTAACCCAAGGACAACAAGGAAGGAGCTCCGGGAAGATCTCATGGCAGTGGGGACATTGGTTTCAGTCAATACCATAAGTAACGTACTCCACCGCAATGGTCTCCGTTCCAGACGAGCCCGTAAGGTACCTTTACTTTCAAAGCGTCATGTCAAGGCTCATCTACAGTTTGCTCATGATCACTTGGAGGACTCTGAGACAGACTGGTTCAAGGTTCTCTGGTCTGATGAGACCAAGATCGAGATCTTTGGTGCCAACCACACACGTGACGTTTGGAGACTGGATGGCACTGCATACAACCCCAAGAATACCATCCCTACAGTCAAGCATAGTGGTGGCAGCATCATGCTGTGGGGCTGTTTCTCAGCCAAGGGGCCTGGCCATCTGGTCCGCATCCATGGGAAGATGGATAGCACGGCCTTCCTGGAGATTTTGGCCAAGAACCTACGCTCCTCCATCAAGGATCTTAAGATGGGTCATCATTTCATCTTCCAACAAGACAACGACCCAAAGCACACAGCCAAGAAAACCAAGCCCTGGTTCAAGAGGGAAAAAATCAAGGTGTTGCAGTGGCCTAGTCAGTCTCCTGACCTTAACCCAATTGAAAACTTGTGGAAGGAGCTCAAGATTAAAGTCCACATGAGACACCCAAAGAACCTAGATAACTTGGAGAAGATCTGCATGGAAGAGTGGGCCAAGATAACTCTAGAGACCTGTGCCGGCCTGATCAAGTCTTATAAAAGACGATTATTAGCTGTAATTGCAAAGAAGGGTTATTCCACAAAATATTAAACCTAGGGGTTGAATAATAATTGACCCACACTTTTATGTTGAAAATTTATTAAAATTTAACTGAGCAACATAACTTGTTGGTTTGTAAGATTTATGCATCTGTTCATAAATCCTGCTCTTGTTTGAAGTTTGCAGGCTCTAACTTATTTGCATCTTATCAAACCTGCTAAATCTGCAGGGGGTTGAATACTACTTGTAGGCACTGTACACTTCATTAGTATTTGGCACCATTGCCTTTAAACTGTATGACTTGGGTCAAATGTTTTGGATATCCTCCCACAAGCTTCTCACAACAGTTGGTAGGAATTTGGACCCATTCCTCCTCACAGAACTAGTGTAAGTGAGCCATGTTTGTAGGTCGACTTGCTTACACCTGCCTTTTCAGCTGTGCCCATACATTTTTAATAGGATTGAGATCAGGGTTTTGTGATGGCCACTCCAAAACATTTACTTTTTTATTCTTAAACCACTTTGTAAACAGTTTGGCAGTATGCTTTGGGTCATTGTTCATTTGGAAAACCCAACATGATGCTGCTACCCTCGTGTTTCACAGAAGGGATGGTGTTCTTAGGCTTTAAAGTGTCTCCCTTTTTCCTCCAAACGTAACAATGGTCATTATGGCCAAACAGTTCAATTTTAATTTTGTCAGACCACAGGACAAGTCTCCAATGAAAGTCTTTGTTCCTGTGTACATTTGCAAACATTAATCTGGCTTTTTTCTGTTTCTTTTGGAGTAATGGCTTTTTCCTGGCATAGTGGCCTTTCAGCCCATGTTGATACAGTACTCGTTTCACTGTGGATAATAACACAATCTTACCAGCTTCCACCAGCATCTTCCCAAGGTCTTTGCTTTTGTTCTTGGCTTGATATGCACATGTCTGACCAAAGCATGTTCATCTCTGGTACACAGAACTTGTATGTATGCGGTATGATGATTGGACATTGCCATCCCGTTTGTACTAGCATATAATTGTTTGTGCAGATGAACAAACAATGCACATTCAGGTATTTGGAAATTGCACCCAAAGATGAACCAGAGTTGTACAAGTCCATAAGTCTCTTTCTGAAATCTTGGCCGATTTCTTTTCACTTTCCCATGATGCTACACAATGAATCAGTGTGGTTCAGGTGTAGCATTCAATTAACTCAGAAGTTGCCAATAAACTAATCAGAAGCTTCCAAAGACATGACATCCTAATATGGACTGTTTCATATTGTTAAAAGGCATAGTACTCTTAGTGTATGTAAACTTTTGACAAAAAAAATGCCTTAAAACATTCTGTCTCTCATTATTCTGTCATCTGGCAAATATAAATAATTTTCTTACTCTTAGGCTAATTTCACACTTCCATTGCTTTGCATCAGTCACATGCGTCGCTTGACGCATGTGACTGATGCGCTGTACATCGGATGACAACGGATGACAAAGAACAGAATTCTTTGTCGGATTCCGTTGTGTGCGGGGGGCGGAGTTCGGGGGGCGGAGTTCGGGGTGGGTGGAGCCGAGCAGGGCCGTGGCATTGAGTACGTCAGTGCCGCGGGGACTGCAGGATAGGTGAGTGTGAGTGTAAGTGTGTGTGTGGGTGTGTGTGTGTGTGTATACATGCTGAGTGTGGGAGGGGACGGAGTCGGGAGGGGGCAGAGCCGAGCGGTAAAGTGTCTGGCTCCGTGCACAGCCAGGGTAAATATCGGGTAAAAGCAAAGTACTTTTTGCTTCATTACCCGATATTTATCTTGGTTACCAGCATACACCGCTCAGTGCTGGCTCCCTCCACCCGTAACCAGTGTAAATACCGGGTAACTAACCAAAGCGCGTTGCTTAGTAACCCGATGTTTATCCTGGTTACCTGTGTGGGGAGTCAGAGAGCGCATGCGCATCGAAATCCAATGGATTCCATTGCACAAAAAACGTTACATGCTGTGTTGCTCCCGCCCGGCGGTCAGTCAAAAAACGACTGACCGTGACGCAGCGGATGCAACGCAGCATCATCAGTCACAGTCCGTCGCCAATAGAAGTCTATGGGGAAAAACTGGAATCCTGCAAAATATTTTGCAGGATACCGTAATTCCTCAAGGCAACGGATTGTGACTGATACAAAACAACGGAAGTGTGAACTTACCCTTAATTGCCCAAAAATGGGAAAGGTTTATTCTGATTTCAGGTCAGATAGTGAGAAAAACATGCATATGTGTCTTTTTCGATGGTGTATGTAAATTTTTTCATTTCGACTGTCTGTGTGTATATATATATATATATATATATATATATATATATGTACAGTATAGTGCCTTGCAAAAGTATTCACCCCCACCCCGCTTTTTACTTAGTTTGTTACATTACAACCTATGTGTAAATATTTTTTTGTGTGGGACAAGTACCTGACACAGAACAGGACACATTGTTTGCAGCTCACTGCGCTCTGCTCCATTGCAACAATATTGCAACACTATATGCCTGTGAGATGGAGGTTAAAGTAGAGAGGCACCTGAAGAAGTGTCAGTTTTAATCATATACAGCTCTGCAGTAAGAGCAGAGAGCGGCCATCACACATCACACTGGTAACGACCCTTTTATTTAAAATAAGCTCTGGAGGCGGAGTTATCTTGCAGGCAGCATCCGCCCCATAGCCTGGATGAGCTCATTTCCATAAAGTGATAAAAGATGATATTTCAAGAGCAAGGCATCTGATATGAGGCATACAGGTATGGCTTTTTTTTAGCATTCTATAACCTGTATGCCCATATTAACAGTTTGAAAAGGTGAATGTGGAAACAGATTCCCTTTAATTCAAATAAGAATCTGTGTTCAGATTTGAAGATTGCTGTTCACCAGCGGAAACCATGTAATTTGAAGGAACTGGAATAGTTTTGTCTAGAGGAATTGGCAATAAAATCTACCAGTGGCAAGATGTGGAAAACTCATAGACTTAACAAAAGCAATTTTTAGCTATAATTTCCGCAAAAGGAGGCTCTACAAAGTACCGACTTTCTGATATAAATAGTTATTCACACTGACGTTTTTAGTTGTTTTGTCCAATCAGTTGTTTGCTTCACAATAAAAACAAAACCCTAAATATTCATGTACATGAACTGATGCAAACCCTCAAAAAAATAAACCTGTGAAATTCCAGGTTGTGAAGTAGCAAAATACTGAATACTTTTTCTTTCACAAGGCACTGTATACTTGTACTGACCTGTAGAATTATATTGTCACATCAGTTTACCATATAGTGAACATCAACCATGAAAAAAGCGCTATCTTTGTCAACTCATTCCTCCCCCCAAAAAATGCTGCCAAGGAATCTGCCAGTGCAATCAGTAGAAACATATGGAGGTAAGGGTTCCAGTATCCATTTCTTGATAAAAAAAAAAACATTTTTATTGTAGACTCTATTAAAAGTCGCTATTCATAGAAAAAATCTTAATACATGTAGGATATTAAAAAAACACACTTGAAACTGAGTCATGGACATACGCTCTTCGGATTGGTGTCCTTAGTCATTTTATGAAGAAAACTTGTATACTGACTATTTTTTTTATAGAAAGAAATGGATTTTGGAACCTTTTCCTCCATATAGTGAACATGGTAAATAAAAAAAAAACAATTATAGCATTGCACTTTTTTGCAATTTCAACACACAACTTTTTGTCCATTTTCCAGCACACTATATGGTAAAATGAATGGAGTCTTTTAAAAGTACACCTCGGCCTTCAAAAAACAAGCCCTCGTATGGCTATATTGAAGGAAAAATAATAATGTTATGGCTCTTAGAAGAATGGAAGGAAAACAAGAAAATAAAATAAAGGAAAATCACCCAAGGGTAAAGGGGTTAAAGTAAAGATATATGTAACCAATACGAGACAACTTTGTTAAAACTTGAACCATTGCGCTGTGACTAGAGATGAGCAATCCTGCCAAGGTTCGGATTGGTTAAGGATCGCCAATCATGCCTGAGATTGCGATTGGATTGATGATCCTAGCCGATACGATCTTTGATCCTAGTGAACCCATAAAATTCAATGGGAGGCAGAAGTGATGTGTTGTAAAATGGTGTAGGGGAGCTGTAAAAGAAAATTAAAGAGTTAAAGCAAGTCAAACTTACCGGATCCCCACAGCTGCAGTGCTACGTCTGCGTCTGACAATTCACTACTTTCCACTTCCACTGGCATCTCTGATTGGCTGCCATTAGACCATGCCTCTGAGACAGCGTCTGTCTTTGTTTGGAATCGCACACACTGTCCTTATACTGGTGATAAATAAATAAATAAAACAATTTGTGTAGGGTTCCCACCTGTATTGATAGCAACATAGATAAAGGCCAAAGCTACAAGTTGCAGCCCCCAGCCATGCACTTATCTTGACTGTGTATAAAAACAAGATGAAACGCATGCAGCTTTTTTTAATTATTTAAACAAATAAATAATTTCAAAATCCAGCATGCGGTCCCTCACCCAATTTTGATAACCAGCCAAGATAAAGCCCAACAGCTTGGTGCTGGTATTTTCTGACTGCGGAGACCCATGCTTATTGGGAGCCCCCTGCCTAAAAATAGCACCCTGCAGCCACCTGCAATTGCCGCATCCATTAGTTGCAATAAGCCTTGCGCTTTACCTGGCTCTTCCGGATTGCCCTATGCGGTGGCAATCGGGGCTCACAGCTGCCACTAAACTTTAGATTAGTAAGAGGGGTGTCTATGAGACCCCCCATTACTAATCTGTAAGTGAAAGTAAATAAACACAAACACCAAAAAAATCTTTTATTTTAAATAAAAGACAAAAACACCCTCTTTCACCACTTTATTAATCCCCAAAACACGCCTGTGGGTCCGACGTATTTAACACAAGGTCCCAAAATGCTTCCATCTTTGCTACATTTGAATTCAACATGGAGCATGACTGTGAGTTTCAGGAAGAGACTGAGCCGTGATCAGCGGTGATGTCACTGCGGTTATTTGTGGCCACAGCTGGAGGTTCCCATGGCCCTCAATCTGTGACTGCAGGTAACCTGACCTCAGGTGACTTCAATGAACTCTTACTGAGTTCACAGACCTGTATTTCCTGGCAGAAATCTGTGTTTTTTTGGCAAGAGATGCAGATTTGGTGCTAAAATGTTTACACCATATTCCTGCACCAAATCTACACCTACTGGTAAAAAAAAAATCACATCACTACAACATCATACCGCATGTGGTAGTGATGCATTTTTTGGCAAGAGGTGTAGGCTAGATGCAGGAATATGGCGTAAAATGTTTAGCACCAAATCTGCATCTCTTACAAAAAAAACCCCAGATTTCTGCCAGAAGATGCAGGTTTGGGAACTCAGTGAGAGTTCATTGAAGTCACCTGAGTCAGGTTATCTGCGTACACAGGTGGAGGACCATGGGAACCTCAAGCTCTGACCACAAATAACCTGAGTGACGTCACTGCTGATCGCGGCTCAGTCTTTGCCTGACCCTCACAGCGAGCAGTCATGCGCTATGGTGCTCGCTGTGAATTCAGATGTAACAAAACTGGAAGCATTGCAGAACCTCAAAGTGTGGATTACGTTGGACCTGGGTGTTTTGGGGGTTACAAAAATTGGTAAAAGAGGGTGTTTTTTTATATTTTTTTAAATAAACAATTTTTCTGTGAGCTTGTGTTTATTTCTTTTTACTTATAGGATTAGTGGTGGGGGGGTCTCATAGACCCTCCTCATCACTAATCCAGGGTTTATTGGCAGCTGTGGGCTCCCGTTAACCTCTTATTATCCTGATTGAACCAGGGGAATCACCAGGTAAACCGCCGGGCTTGTTGCATCTAATGGATGCGGCAATCCTCGGCAGCTGCAGGCTAATATTTTTAAGCTGAGGGCCTCCCAATAAGCATGGGTCTCTCCAGCTCTGGACACCAGTCCCCAGCTGTCGGGCTGTATCAAAATTGGGGGGACCGCAAGCTGTTTTTTTTTTTTTAAATTATTTATTTGGTTATTTAAATAATAAAAAAAGCTGCATGTGGTTCCTTTTATTTTTGATCCATAGCTAAGATAAGCGCACAGCTGGGGGATGCAGTCAGTAGTCATGGCTTTATCTGTGCTGGTATCAATACAGAGGAGGACTGCATGCCAATTGTTTTATTTATTTATTTATCACCAGTATAAGGACATAGTGTGTGTGATTACAACCAATCACAGATGCTGTCTCAGAGGGTGGGGGCATGGCCCAACAGCAGCCAATCAGAGATGCCTGTGGCCAGAGAAAGCAGTGAATATGCACTAGATGTAATTGTCGGACCCGGAAGTTGCGCTGAAGCAGCAGGGATGCAGTGAGTATGTACTGCTTTAACCCTTTTGCTTCCTTTTTGTTTTTTACAATGGCTAATCATAGCCATACCAATGCATGACATGGCTGTGATGGGCAGGGAGAGGATGGTTTTTGCCATCCAATCATTTACCGATCTTTGGCAACATTGCCGACTTTTGAATGTTTGAATGTCCGATCCCGATCTGATCTGGTCTGGTTAAAGTTCGTATGATTTTTAACATTTTCCGATCTTTGCTAATCAGTATCGCTCACCTTTAGCTGTGACCTACAAACTGGAGTCAAGATTAATCATCAAACAGGGCAATAAGCTTAAGTATGTTGTCAAGACAATGCAGAGGTGGCTTCGGCTTCTGGACAAGTCTGTAAATGTCCTTAAGTGGCCCAACAAAAGCCATAATCTTGGACCTTTTTGAATCAATCTGCCGAAACACAGAACCTCTGGAGCAATGCTCTATGGTTTACTGTAGTAATGCGCATTAAATTCCACATATTCAATGTTTGCATACATTATCATATCACAGAGCTGGTACATTCCTCTTAATGAATCTGGTACCTCAGACTCCAACATGTGTCTTCATCAAGACCGGCATGAACATTGCCAGTTTTGATGAAATGGGACCAGTAGTGTTTATTTGGATAGTATATCAGGGTTATTTGATATTATTATAGTACTTTGTCTTTATGTTGCTTCAAACATTAGTGCAAATGGTTTATGTTATAATATATTGGCTCTTATACGGTAACAGGCACCACAGCCTACCGCTCTGTCATTGAATGAGAGCAGCACTAGTGTGTACTAATATATAGACATAAAAAAATACTTTGCTTTCCTTAAGCTGGATTCATTGGCTTTGATAACTAAATAATTAGTAAAGTTAGAAACAAGTGATATAAGAAGCATATTATATTACCATCATGAATGGGATAATATATTTCATCAAAGAACTGGACTGAAGTTTGATTGCTTAATCCCGACACTTGTACATAAACTTTTTCGGTGAACGGAATGTTTGGTGTTTTTAATACACATCCTACTTGTCTCCCAGAGGAATCGTATCGGTAATCTTGGCACTTGTCATACGCAGACCACCGCCTATTTCCAAATGAAATAAACACTTAATTAAAATGAACTGTAAATTTGTTTTGTTAAAGGGAACTTATCAGCGCAGGTTTTTGCTACCCTATCTCCTCTGATAGCAGAATTAAGTAGGCCAAGAGATACTGAATCTAATGATGTATTATTTAGTTTACTCTGTAAGTTTTAAGAAAGCTGCCCCCCACACCAGGCTCTCTATGTACAATGTTTATAGACAGTGATGTGCTAATAACAGCAGGGGGTGTCCTGGACTAGATGACCTCTAGCTGACCTAGTCCAGCAATTATAATCTCCTGAAGCTAAAACAAACATTTCAGGTAAACAACTGCACACAGTGTGATAACAGAGGCATCACTGAAATCTGTCTGTTAACCATTGCAGCATGCTGTTTTCAGATTACATAGCAAAAACCTACTGACTGATTACTTTTTAAGAAGCACTCCATGAAAATGTTTTATTATATCCTCCTTTTGTAATGTATATGATGTAAATAGTAATACTGTACATTTTCTTATCTAGCACTTTAATCTTGGTTTCTTTACTCTGTCTGGTCATTCACTTGTAAGACATGACTGACTCCCTGAATTATATAGACATTTATATTTTGCCTGAAAGTCATACTCTGTCTCCATGCAGTCCTATGAGAGCGTTGTTGTGACTCTCATGTGAATGTGTAGAGAAAGTGACTTCAAGCCGCACATATTAAACTGAATAATTCAGAGAGCCAGAGTCACATGGTAGAACTGAAGGTTTCCAACAGAGATGACTAATAACAGATAAATGTCTTAGTAAGAAAACAAAAGTCTACTACATTTATCATGTACATTATTAATAGAAGAAGCCATGTAAATTTTACCAAGAGTAACCATTGTTTTAATTTTTATTTCATAAATCAATAGTAGATATCAAAAAATGTAACTATTTTTAATATATCTTAATGAAATCTGCATCTTTCTCCACCAGGACTGATCATTCTTTCTCAAAATTCTCAGTTCACAGGTAAAATCTGTATTCAGTGAGGATAGATACCGGTCTTAAATTATTTTTTCCCCCGAAAAACACGCTAGGGCTTATTTTTAGGGCAGAGTTTATGCTTGGTATGTCTGCCCCCCAAAAATGGCAGACTCCCCAAGGAGAATCATACTTCCCAGAACACAGACATCTGCGTCGAATACCTCCTGCGATCCTCGGCGGGCACTCTCACACACATCAGATCACACACACATCAGACTACATACACACAACATCTAATGCTATACAGTATATTGCTTCCGGATGGCAGGGAACCTGGGAGGCACTGCAGTGGAGCTCAAGGTCCTCGCGATCTACTACACAGCATCCTAGGTATTACCGGATGTTTTGTGTGTGGGTGTGATCTGATGTGTGCGTGATCTGATGTGTGATTGTGTGCGATGTGATGTGTGTGTGCCATCCAATGTGTGAATTTGTGTGCAATCTGATGTGTGTGTGTGATCTGATGTGTGTGTGTGTGTGTGTGTGATCTGATGTGTGTCTGAGATCTGATGTGTGCATGTGTGAATTCCACTGCAGGTCCTTGATGCGTTCCACTACAGGTCCTCCTTTTTGAGGTCTGGTGAGAATGGTCTTATGTCTTGTTTCTTCTCTCTTTTGGGGGTGTCTACTTTCTATAATGAAGTGTCCTGCATGCAGTATTCTTTAACTTTTTTAACTGCATGGACACTTCATTATTGAATAACAATTGATGCTAGTACCAGTCTGAAAACTCCTGCTAGGGCTTATTTTTGGGGTGGAGCTTATTTTTGGGAAAGCACGGCATTTACAGTATTTAGGCCATGTATATAGGAATAAAGGTCATGGAAAGTTGAATGAAATAATACTTTGATATCTGTAATCTGATTTCTTATTCCAAAGAATCCATATATTTTTGACATGTAAATAAGCAGTTAAGATCTACGGGCTGGACACAGAGCTCCCTGCAGTCCCATATAGATTGCTTAGGAGCCTTTAAGGCTATGTTACTGGAATAAGTTGTGTTTTAAATTAAACTCCTTAGTTTTTGATACTTCCTGGTAGTTTGGTTTGGCAAATCCTTATTGATACAGTCATGTGTACAATACATGAGTTTATAGTGCATTTCCTCTTTGAAACACTCCAAAAACCCATATTTGTTTTGACAATTTATACATAAATTACGGGCAGCCATCATTTTTTATGAACATATTATAATATAAAAAACTTGGCACACCAAAAGGAATGTAAGGACTTTATTATACAGGCAATCAAAAAAATCCAAAATATGTTTCAACCCCTATATTTGGGTCTTCATCAGACATGATAGATTCTTGAGTAGGAATATGCCTTTAAGATGATGACATTGTCAATATCATCGTAAGATCTATAGAAAAATCAGATTGCTGTTCTGTATAGATATAATGGCTCAATGTAGCAGAGCATCTTGCACACAGGGAGTGTAAGACGCTCTGATGAAGACCCAAATATACGGGTCGAAATGTTACATTTTGTTTTGTTTGGATTGTCTGTATAATAAAGTCCTTCATTTTGGTGTGCCAAGATTTTTTTTTGTATCTAATGACGGGTTTGAACCTTTCTTGAGCACTGATAAGTCCAAGTGTGCCATAAACCTTACTCTACATATTCTAACATAATAATTAATATTTTAGATTTTAAGTTATATATGATTTCAGGCCATAATACTAATATGAAGACATTAGCAGTAGCCATTGTTTTATAATTACTGATAGATTTTCCACTGGTGTGATGATGACTTTCCATGGCTTTCTGCATGTGTTCAATACTTTTTCCCTGTGTCATTTCTCATTATTATTAAAAATAACTTAATTTATGGACATCTATGGTGTGATTACTTTCCCTATGTGGATTGGATGGATTGTTACCGATAAGTGGTGAGAATTTCATGTCAATAGCATCTTTAAAAATATATTTAAAAGTTGGTGACGTGTTCAATATTTATTTCACCCGCTTTATATTGACCAGTAGCTTTTTGGTATTGCACACAGCTGATTGGCAAAAATCTCTATCGGCAACTATTCACTTCTAAATTGGAAGTCTTAGGCGGGCTTTGCACGTTGCGACATCGGTAACAATGTGTTACCGATGCTGCAGCGATAGTCCCGCCCCCGTCGCACGTACGATATCTAGTGAAAGCTGCCGTAGCGATTATAATCGCTACGGCAGCTTCACACGCACTTACCTGCCGTGCGACGTCCCTCTGGCCGGCGACCCGCCTCCTTCCTTAGGGGGGTGGGTCGTGTGGCGTCACAGTGACGTCACACGGCAGGCGGCCAATTGAAGCGGAGGGGCGGAGATGAGCAGGATGTAAACATCCCGCCCACCTCCGTCCTTCTCATTGCAGCCGGCGGCAGGTAAGGTGAAGTTCCTTGCTCCTGCGGCTTCATACACAGCGATGTGTGCTGCCGCAGGAGCGAGGAACAACATCGTACCTGTCGCTGCACCGGCATTATGGAAATGTCGGAGGCTGCAGCGATGATACGATAACAACGCTTTTGCGCTCGTTCATCGTATCAAAAAGGTTTTACACGTTGCGATATCGACTGCGACGCCGGATGTGCGTCACTTTCGATTTGACCCCATCGACATCGCACGTGCAATGTCGCAACGTGCCAAAGCCCGCCTTAGCCCGTCATGTATGCTATAACTAACAACAATGAAGTTTGAAACACATTGGTCGTAATGTGAGTTTTATTTGGGACCTGTGCTGTCTATTTTCCTTGATTACCCCTTAAGAACAATTGCCTTGATCTGTGTATTGTTTCAGGATGAAAGCTGTGGCTCCCATGTAACCTAACTTTTAGTTTCTGCTGTTAGTGTCTCCCATGAGTCTACTGTCTTCCTCTTCTGACATGGGGAGACAGCTGCAGCTAATCAATGGCCACATATTAGCCACTAATTGACTGCAGTGGTCATCTTCCATTTGAATATGAAGAATCAATCTCCTCCTAATTATGGTGGAACAAGACCACTGCAGCCATTCACTGGTCACCTGCAATGGTCGCCTGATACACCCCATTGGAAGAAGACTGGTGAGAACACTGCCTGCAATGTGGGGTAATGGTGGGTAGCGATAGGTGAATGTTTTAATTTTTTTTAAGGACCACCAAAGGCACTTTTTTTTAAAATAAGTACAAAGTAGAGGATTTCCCCTTTTAATATTACTTTCACCTGAAAACCAAAGAATATTGAGTATCTTCAGGGGCTTCCTTGCCCACAGACCATGAACAATTCATAATGTCAACATGGTAAATATTACAGGAAAAATTATTTGCAGCTGTGTTATTTGTTCCTGAAAAACAAAAGTTTAGTAGAACTTAGTATTATATAGATGACACATTGGCTTTTCTTAAAAAATAAAAAAAAAATAATTAAACATTAAACCCCGTAAATAGATTCCCAGGTATACAATATGACTATTTCTCAATGCTACCTCTACTAGAAGGTCTGTAACTCCAGCTTGTTTTCTTTTAGTACAATGGCTTAGAGGTGCAGCTCTATTAATAGTGGAAGTAAGTTTACATTTTTTTTTAATTTGCAGCACATTGAGGCAATTAATAAGGCAATGTTCGTTAGTGGACAGACCCTTTAAAATCAAACTAATGGAAATAATTCTTGCCCATTAAATGTAATATTGATATCTGACCACCCTTTAGCATATAAAAATGGCCCATAAGTGCCACGGGAATGTAATAATGCCCCTTGATTGTCCCCAAAAAGGACAAATGTCCAATGAGAGCCCTCTTAAAAACTGATTATGCCCCCTATTGCCTCTTTGAAATGACTGGCCGCTGTTTTCTACAATGTAATCTGAACACAGTGTGCTGTAAGAGTTAATACAGAAAATTCAGTCCAGTGTCATATCTCACAGTCTTTTTTTTTTTTGTTTACTTGTAATGTTAGTTTAAGCCTTTTATCTTTATCATTAGTGGGTCTCAGCAGTGTGTAAGCTCTGGTCTGACTATGCTCCTTCTGTGATTAGCAGCTTCTGTCTATGCAAACATACACTAAAAGCCTGATGTGGGTGGGGGCAGCTCTCCCAGTACTTCTACATGCAAAATCTAAAATGTTTCACTGTGTCAGAATGGCTGCAGCCACTAATCTAAGTGATACATCATTGAACTCAGGACCTCTTTGCCTACATTATGTTGTTCCATTTACCAGTTATTAATTTTCTTGAGTGGCATCTTAACAATTAACAATGCCACTGAGGGGCATCTGACCAATTAGTATTGCCCCTTAGGGCTTAAAAAAACACATATTGTTTTAATTTAATTAAATTCTTTGTTAGTTTCACATATTGGACATATTATTGAAATATCTCATAAATTGTTGGCTTTAAAGCCTGTTCCTTGAGTTCTTCTATAAACTTGGGGGCTTAATATACAATAGAAGTAACTCATTATTTTGTCAGAGATGAAAACAGTTTTCCAAGAAAAAACATTACTCCCCATGACTGACAAAATTCAAAATAATAATCTGAAAAACACTCCTCCATGTCTGCTCCAGTGCCAACGCTCTGTTGCTTCCATGCATCTTTGTTGACAGTCAGTCACTAGGTTCAGTCGTACCTTGTCAGCTGCCTCAGCACTACTGCTGAACCCCATGAATGTCTGCAGCCGTCACATGAGCTGTTGTTGTGATATCAAAGCAAGCAAATAAAGAATAAGGGCAGCAGCAGAAAGCTAACAGTGGAGCATAGGTGGGAAAACAACATATATTTTGATATCTAGGTCTGTGGACTAAAAAAAAAAAAAAAAAATATATATATATATATATATATATATATATATATATATATATACACAGTCATATGAAAAAGTTTGGGCACCCCTATTAATGTTAACCTTTTTTCTTTATAACATTTTGGGTTTTTGCAACAGCTATTTCAGTTCCATATATCTAATAACTGATGGACTAAGTAATATTTCTGGATTGAAATGAGGTTTATTGTACTTACAGAAAAAGTGCAATCCGCATTTAAACAAAATTTGACCGGTGCTAAAGTATGGGCACCCTTATCAATTTCTTGATTTGAACACTCCTAACTACTTTTTACTGACTTACTAAAGCACTAAATTGGTTTTGTAACCTCATTGAGCTTTGAACTTCATAGGCAGGTGTATCCAATCATGAGAAAAAGGTATTTAAGGGGGCCACTTGCAAGTTGTTCTCCTATTTGAATCCCCTATGAAGAGTGGCATCATGGGCTCCTCAAAACAACTCTCAAATGATCTGAAAACAAAGATTATTCAACATAGTTGTTCAGGGGAAGGATACAAAAAGTTGTCTCAGATTTAAACTGTCAGTTTCCACTGTGAGGAACATAGTAAGGAAATGGAAGAACACAGGTACAGTTCTTGTTAAGCCCAGAAGTGGCAGGCCAAGAAAAATATCAGAAAGGCAGAGAAGAAGAATGGTGAGAACAGTCAAGGACAATCCACAGACCACCTCCAAGCTTCATCTTGCTGCAGATGGTGTCAATGTGCAGCGGTCAACAATACAGCGCACGTTGCACAAGCAGAAGCTGTATGAGAGAGTGATGCGAAAGAAGCCGTTTCTGCAAGCACGCCACAAACAGAGTCGCCTGAGGTATGCAAAAGCACTTTTCGACAAGCCAGTTACATTTTGGAAGAAGGTCCTGTGGACTGATGAAACAAAGATTGAGATGTTTGGTCATACAAAAAGGCGTTATGCATGGAGGCAAAAAAACACGTCATTCCAAGAAAAGCACTTGCTACCCACAGTAAAATTTGGTGGCGGTTCCGTCATGCTTTGGGGCTGTGTGGCCAATGCCAGCACCAGGAATCTTGTTTAAGTTGAGGGTCGCATGGATTCAACTCAGTATCAGCAGATTCTTGACAATAATTTGAAAGAATCAGTGACGAAGTTGAAGTTACGCAGATGATGGATATTTCAGCAAGACAATGATCCAAAACACCGCTCCAAATCTACTCAGGCATTCATTCAGAGGAACAATTACAATGTTCTGGAATGGCCATCCCAGTCCCCAGACCTGAATATCATTGAAAATCTGTGGGATGATTTGAAGCGTGCTGTCCATGCTCGGCGACCATTAAACTTAACTGAACTGGAATTGTTTTGTAAACAGGAATGGTCAAATATACCTTCATCCAGGATCCAGAAACTCATTAAAAGCTACAGGAAGCGACTAGAGGTTGTTATTTTTGCAAAAGGAGGATCTACAAAATATTAATGTCACTTTTATGTTGAGGTGCCCATACTTTTGCACCAGTCAAATTTTGTTTAAATGCGGATTGCACATTTTCTGTTAGTATAATAAACCTCATTTCAATCCAGAAATATTACTCAGTCCATCAGTTATTAGATATATGAAACTGAAATAGCTGTTGCAAAAACCCAAATTGTTATAAAGAAAAAAGGTTAACATTAATAGCGGTGTCCAAACATTTTCATATGACTGTGTATATATATATATAATATATATATATATATATATATATATATATATATATATATATATATATATATAATTACTAGCTGTACTACCCGGCTTCACCTGGGTTAATAACTGCTGTTAACAAAATAGAATGTATTAACAAAAATGTATTGTGTGCTTTAGGGCGATTATGTGGTGAGGTTGGTGTATGTGTGGTGAGATGTGTGCTGAGGGTTGTATATGTGTTCAAGCACGTGGTAGCGTGTGGCGCATTTAGTGTGTGTGTTCATATCCCCGAGTGTGGTGAGTATCCCATGTCGGGGCCCCACGTTAGCAACTGTACGGTATATACTCTTTGGCACCATCGCTCTCATTCTTTAAGTCCCCCTTGTTCACATCTGGCAGCTGTCAATGTGCCCCCAACACATTTCGTTTCACTTTTTTCCCATTATGTAGATAAGGGCAAAATTGAATGTTAAATTGGAACAAATTTCGCCTCACAACATAGCACCCAGCGCTGCCCAGGATAGTAACTGTCTCTCTGTTTCTCTCCCATTCTCTGTCTGTCTCCCCCTCTGTATTTATCTCTCTGTCTCTCTATCTCTTTGTCTGTCTGTCTTTTTCCCTGTCTGTCTCTGACTGTCTCTGTCCCTTTCTCTGTCTATCTATCTGTTTCCCTGTCTGTCTATCTATCTATTTCCCTGTCTATCTATCTCTGTCACTTTCCCTGTGAGTCTCTTTCCCTCTCTTTCCCTGTCTGTCTCTTTCCCTCTCTTTCCCTGTTTGTCTCTTTCCCTCTGTCACTTTCCCTATGTCTGTCTCTTTGTCTGTCTCTTTACCTGTATTTGTCTGTCTCTTACCCTGTCTGTCTCT
Organism: Anomaloglossus baeobatrachus; assembly: GCF_048569485.1. Taxonomy (NCBI): domain Eukaryota; kingdom Metazoa; phylum Chordata; class Amphibia; order Anura; family Aromobatidae; genus Anomaloglossus; species Anomaloglossus baeobatrachus. The sequence continues at coordinate 159,101,221 of NC_134354.1, read as the reverse complement.
TTCCCTCTCTTTCCGTTTGTCTCTTTCCCTCTCTTTCCCTGTCTGTCTCTTTCCCTCTTTCCCTCTGTCTCTTTCCCTGTGTCTGTCTCTTTGTCTGTCTCTTACCCTGTCTGTCTCTTTCCCTTTCTTTCCCTGTCTGTCTGTTTCTCTGTGTCTGTCTCTGTCTCTTTACCTGTCTGTGTCTGTCTCTTAACCTGTCTCTCTCTTTCCCTGTCTGTCTCTTTCCCTTTCAGTCTGTCTCTTTGTCTATGTCTGTCTCTTTGTGTCTGTATTTTACCCTGTCTATGTCTGTTTCTTACCCTGTCTGTGTCTGCCTCTTTCCCTGTCTGCATCTGTCTCTTTCCCTGGCTGCATTGTGACACGCCAACATTCCATATAAGGGCATGGCTGCGCATTCTTCTGAAGTTCTGGCTGCACTGTGGCTCCCAGCTCCATTCGCTTTAATGGAGGTAGGTTTTTTGGCAAATAACTGTAAAGCGCGGGGTTAAAATTTCCCCTCAAAACATAGCCTATGACGCTCTCGGGGTCCAAATGTGTGAGTGTGCAAAATTTTGTGGTTGTAGCATCGACGGTGCAGATGCCAATCCCGGACATACACACACACACACACACACATTCAGCTTTATATATTAGATATTTTGAAAATCGCCTTTAAGTCTTCCAGAGAATCCAGTGGAACCCTGTTGGGCCAATCCAAAAACACAAATAAATATATTGTATTGACAGTAATGTATTTGTATTGATATAATATTTTTTTAAAGGAATCAGCAACATGATGAGAAAAAAATTGATCCCATGCTACTCCTTTCCTGCACTGCTTGACTCTCTGCCTGGCTCCAAGTTAACTCTTCCGGCAAGGACAGGCATCCCAATCACTAACTACAGTGGTAACACTGGGTCATTATTGTGAAAAATTGTTATAGTTGTCACATGTCCATGTGTGGCTACTGGCTCTGTGTATCTTGTTTTCATCATATAGACTGTAACACTTGTCGCTGAGAATGGTGCTGCGGCAAGCAAATGTGGGACCCAGTGGACCACAGGGAGACCCCGGGCCTACCCTTTCATGGGTTAAAGTCCGGGACTGTGGCAGCTTACCCCACAGGACAGTAAGGATGGACAGGCAGAGTCAGGAGAGACAGGTAGAGTCTCTAGCACCAACATAGCAGGACGGACAGGCAGAGTAGTCTATAGTACCAATAGGGCAGGAAGGACAGGTTACAGGTACCAATAGGACAGGATGAACGGATAGCTAGATACAGGCAGAACAGATTGGCAGAGTCACTTTAAAGCCTGCCACCGGAGTTGCTGAGGCAGATGGCATGACCAGGATGGACACAGTTACTAGTACCAACAGGGTAGGATGGACAGTAGTAGGTACCAACAGAACAGGATGAGCTGGTAGCAGATACAAGCAGGACATGACTGGAACCAGGTGCCAACAGTCAGGACTGGCTGGGACCAGGTATAGGCAGGAACAGGACTGGAACCGGGTGCCAACAGGCAGAATGGGCTGGGACCAGGTACAGGCAGGAACAGGACTGGAACCAGATGCCAACAGAGAGGATGGGCTGAGACCAGTTACAGGCAGGAACAAGACTGGAACCGGGTGCCACTAGGCAGGATAAACTGGGACCAGGAACAAGGCAGGACAGGACTGGAACCAGGTGCCAACAGGTAAGATGGTCTGAGACCAGGTACAGGCAGGAACAGTACAGAACAAGCAGGACAGGACAGGATGGAACGGGTGACCTGACAACTAGCTAGACAGAGTACAACTGACTAGGAACAGATAGTGTTGAACAGGCAACTTCCCTAGTGGGAGCATAGCTTAAATACCCAGTGCCTCTCAGCGATAGGCTGAAAGACACTTCCTAGTAGTGGCGTGCTGGCCCTTTAAGAGAAGGGCAGCGACGTGCATACCCTAGGAGCGCTCCAAGAGGTCCTGTGACGTGCACACAAACTTCGGGAGGGGAAGGTGGAGGCACCCATGTGGAGGAGTTTAGGGACACCGGGCAGCACAGGGGAAGCCGGCCGTGGCGGTCAGTGACAGCGCATCCCTGTAGGAGGGGAGAGCAAGGGGAGAGCAAGGAGTGCAGGGATGCAGCGCTACATAGACATATGATGCAACCTCTGCCATCAATCACCAGTGCAGGGGTAACGTATTGGCTCAGTACATCTTTTTCTAATATTAGGAATATCTGACCTCCAAGCTTACTCTTCTGGCGAGGACAGGCATGTGGCCAATCACTGACTGCAGCGGTAACAATGCATCATTACTGTGAAAGATGATTAAAAATTGTCCCATGTCCATATTAGACTACTGGCTCTGTACATTTTGTTCTCGTCATATTGACATGTGATGTGACCTCTGCCATCAATCACCAGTGCAGGGGTGATGTATTAGCTCAGTATATCCTGTTCTAGTATTAGGAATATCTGACCTTTGCAACCAATCACTGGCGGTCATTTGTAAAATCACCTCTACAGCCAATGGTTGGCCGCAGCATTCACATGTATGTCCCCACCTGAAGAGGAAGTTCAGAGACAGGCAGTGGATTGATGAATGGCTAGATGAAACCAGATTTAAAGCAGCGGTCACACATTGCAGAAACGGCCATAGACTACATGCAGTAATACATTTAAACACAGACTTCCTTTGCCATCTAAGTACAATCTAAGCCGTTATACTATTATTTTTGTGAGCACCAATTAAAACACTTACCTTTAGGCACGTATGTTTCTTCTTTACCACGGTTCAAAACCTTATTAATGTACAAATCATATACAAGAAGTTGGGCTCTTATTCCTTTGTGTAATGTGAAATCCATAAAATTAAAAGCTTCGTATACATAAAAACACTTGTCAACCTGCAAGATTAGAAGATATTATCTTAGAAGGGTTTCTTGAATCTTCTTTCTTCTGGAGTGCACCTCTTATTTATCTCCTAGTTTCCTTCTTGCTTGGGGCGTGCTCTCCAGAAGATTGACAATTCGGACCAGCATCATTGTCTCACCGCTGATCTGAACTAAATGCTCTCTGAATGCTGCAGGTAGAGGTAGATTGACCTCCGCAGCATCAGAGGACCATGAGGCCACTAATTAATTACAAACAATTCATTATGAATAACACATACAGTATACAATATATAGTTTAAGATTTTTTTTTCCTATACTTACAATGCCTGTTTTAGATTATTAAGGACAATTTTGAAGAGGAATGATTGACCTAGTTCCAGATATTTCATTTAATTAGGATTTTGGTAATTCTAAATAACCTAAAACGAAAAAGGTTTATTCTGATTTCATGTCAGATAGTGAGAAGACATGCATTTGTGTCTTTGTAGATAGTGTATATGTGGCACCCCTGCGGCTTCAGGAACCACAGGGTACTGCACCTCACTTAAGGTGTAGTATTCGTCTTGGATATGGAGGAGGTCATCGCTGGGAACAACCACAACCAACACATAACAGGGGGGTTCTGTCACTGAGACTGTGCTAGGGTAGGTGCTGGGGTAGCTATCACGAGGTATGGGACCTCATACTCACTAGTCAGGAACCAGGGAGGCGGGGCACCCACAGGGGGAAGTTAGGAGCCATGTGACACACAATAGTCAGTCTGCACCGGACAATGTCCGCGTGAGGTCACACTTTGGAGGAGCAGCAGGCAACGACTAGTTCAGGGCCCATGGTCTGGAGTGGGAAGCTCGACCCGGGTTCTTAGGAAAGGAAGAGGAATCCCAGGGTTCGCAGGGAGTGCAGCAAGCACTTGTTAACTTCTGGTTTCAACTGTACAATGATCAATTTTAGCAATCCAACAAGAACAAGAAAGTTTAGGGAAAATTAGTCATATTTAAAGGGGTGGTCTGAAAAAAAACCTTAATTTTCATCCTAAATGCCTATCTATAAATTCTAAACTATTTTTTAATATAATTGAATTAAACATTTCTTTGTGCTCTCTAACTATACTATTTAACTGCTTATTTTTTTGTTTTTACAATTTCCTTTTTGCTAATTGCTTTGTTTAAGAATTCCAGTGCATTCTGGGATACTCAAATGATCCGTCATCAGTGGGTAGTCTTTGTGGTCTGCCCCCTCTCTGAAACCAAACATCATAAGTGAAGCTCATTACAGGGGCCGGGCTAGTCCCTGTGTGATGTGCAATTTGCATAAAGACAGTGCACTCTCTCGCCGGCTCAGATCAGTAGTAATGAGTCATCACCAGAGCCCACTATTAGTGTGTGTTGCCGGCCGTGTGACGTCACTGATCTCTATTCATATTAAAAGACATACTAAAATTGCACTTTGGTCCCGGCAAGAGAGTGTACTGTCTTGGGGGAAATCGCACAGTATGCAATTTATAATTTAAGTATATTAGAAAATAGTTTAGATTATGGCATTAAATAGATAGGCTTTTATAATGAAAATTAAGTCATACAGTTAGGTCCAGAAATATTTGGACAGTGACACAAGTTTTGTTATTTTAGCAGTTTACAAAAACATGTTCAGAAATACAATTATATATATAATATGGGCTGAAAGTGCACACTCCCAGCTGCAATATGAGAGTTTTCACATCCAAATCAGAGAAAGGGTTTAGGAACCATAGCTCTGTAATGCATAGCCTCCTCTTTTTCAAGGGACCAAAAGTAATTGGACAAGGGACTCTAAGGGCTGCAATTAACTCTGAAGGCGTCTCCCTCGTTAACCTGTAATCAATGAAGTAGTTAAAAGGTCTGGGGTTGATTACAGGTGTGTGGTTTTGCTTTTGGAAGCTGTTGCTGTGACCAGACAACATGCGGTCTAAGGAACTCTCAATTGAGGTGAAGCAGAACATCCTGAGGCTGAAAAAAAAGAAAAAATCCATCAGAGAGATAGCAGACATGCTTAGAGTAGCAAAATCAACAGTCGGGTACATTCTGAGAAAAAAGGAATTGACTGGTGAGCTTGGGAATTGAAAAAGGCCTGGGCGTCCACGGATGACAACAGTGGTGGATGATCGCCGCATACTTTCTTTGGTGAAGAAGAACCCGTTCACAACATGAACTGAAGTCCAGAACACTCTCAGTGAAGTAGGTGTATCTGTCTCTAAGTCAACAGTAAAGAGAAGACTCCATGAAAGTAAATACAAAAGGTTCACATCTAGATGCAAACCATTCATCAATTCCAAAAATAGACAGGCCAGAGTTAAATTTGCTGAAAAACACCTCATGAAGCCAGCTCAGTTCTGGAAAAGTATTCTATGGACAGATGAGACAAAGATCAACCTGTACCAGAATGATGGGAAGAAAAAAGTTTGGAGAAGAAAGGGAACGGTAACATGATCCAAGGCACACCACATCCTCTGTAAAACATGGTGGAGGCAACATGATGGCATGGGCATGCATGGCTTTCAATGGCACTGGGTCACTTGTGTTTATTGATGACATAACAGCAGACAAGAGTAGCCGGATGAATTCTGAAGTGTACCGGGATATACTTTCAGCCCAGATTCAGCCAAATGCCGCAAAGTTGATCGGACGGCGCTTCATAGTACAGATGGACAATGACCCCAAGCATACAGCCAAAGCTACCCAGGAGTTCATGAGTGCAAAAAAGTGGAACATTCTGCAATGGCCAAGTCAATCACCAGATCTTAACCCAATTGAGCATGCATTTCACTTGCTCAAATCCATACTTAAGACGGAAAGACCCACAAACAAGCAAGACCTGAAGGCTGCGGCTGTAAAGGCCTGGCAAAGCATTAAGAAGGAGGAAACCCAGCGTTTGGTGATGTCCATGGGTTCCAGACTTAAGGCAGTGATTGCCTCCAAAGGATTCGCAACAAAATATTGAAAATAAAAATATTTTGTTTGGGTTTGGTTTATTTGTCCAATTACTTTTGACCTCCTAAAATGTGGAGTGTTTGTAAAGAAATGTGTACAATTCCTACAATTTCTATCAGATATTTTTGTTCAAACCTTCAAATTAAACGTTACAATCTGCACTTGAATTCTGTTGTAGAGATTTCATTTCAAATCCAATGTGGTGGCATGCAGAGCCCAACTCGCGAAAATTGTGTCAGTGTCCAAATATTTCTGGACCTAACTGTATTTTGATCTACTCTCTTCCTTGGGAAAAAGCTCTGGACATACACATAACTCATAAAAAGTTAGGCTTTTGAGTTAAATTTATGTAAAACGTGAAAAGATCACGCTACAGTGATCATGAAATCATAAATTTAGGGCATTTAAGTAAAAGCATGCAATGGTGATTTCCTTCTCTCAAACAATTTATTGACGCAAAAGCCAACAACAATGGTTTGTATAACCCACAAATGTCAATGTCTCAATAACTTGTCAAGTGTTCTTGAGCATCAATTACAGCTTGACAATGACATCTGATGCTGTTCACAAGTCAAGTTATTGTCTCCTGAGGCATGGCATCCCATTTTTCTTGAAGGGTGGCTTACAGGTCATTAAGGTTCTGAGGTATTCTGAGTTAAAAGCCTCTACATGACAACTCAGCTGATCTCATAGGTTTTCTAAGGGATTAAGGTCTGGAGAAATGGCAGGCCACTCCAGTTGAGGAACCCCATTCTCCAGCAGCCATTTCCTTATGATGCGACCTTGATGAGCAGGAGTATTTTTGTCCATGAAGATGAAATTAAGCCTGTGATGTTCATGCAGAGGTACAATGATGGGATTAATTATATAATTCAAGTAGTAGGGGCTTGTCACTGTACCATTCACAAAGTGTAAGGCAGTTCTGTATTGACTAGATACACCTGCCCCCACTGCAACATCACACCCACCAAAGACTCATCTGGTGACAACATTGGCTGATGCATAGCATTCTTCTTGACATCTCAAACATTATTGGCGGCCATCCTTTCTGCTCAGCGTGAATTGACCTTAATTAGTGGACACAAGTGGACCCTTGTCTAGCAAGAGATTACGCCTGTGCCTGATGGTGGGGTCAGGTACCCTTGCAGGTCGTTTAGCACACAGACTAGACTGATGTAAACAGTTTAGAATGGTCTGATATGAAACTTGGGTGCCTCTCATCTCCCTTAAATGTGCCTGGAGTTGTGTGCCATTCATTATCTAGTTCATAAGGGCATTATTCACAATAAAGCAGTCATCAGTGTGGGATGTGGCCAAAAGGACTTCCACTTCTATGCTTTTCTGTAACTTTTCCAGTCTCTCTGTATTTTTGTTGCAACCTGCTGATGACACTCTATGACATTCTAACCTCAGTGGCCACTTCCATATGAGAACATTATGTTGAAGCCTCAAAATTACGAGGTACTGTTGATCAATTGTTAGGTGTTGTCTTTGGCTCATGATGTCAAAATGTTAACAGTGTGATGAGGAGGACTGTTTAAATACCAAGTCTAATTAAACCCCAAAATGTACTGTTGTGTTTAAAAATTAGAGGTGTTAAAAGTTCATTTTTATCAATTAACAAAATATAAAGTAAAAGGGCACAATAGATAAATAAACCAAATTAATATCTGGTGTCACGACTGTTTGCATTCAAAACAGCATCAATTCTTATTGATACACTTACATAAAGTTTTTGAAAGAACTCACCAGCAAGGTTGTTCCAAATATATTGGACAATATAGCAAAGATTTTTTTGTGAATGTAGAGTTGAACAACTCCTATCTTCTCTATATGATCCCAAATTTACTCAATGATGTTTTAGAACAGGGCTCTGTGGGGCCATATAATCCCTTCCAGGACTCCTTGCTCTTCTTTACACATAAGATAGTTTTTAATAAAACTGGTTGTATGTTTGAGGTTGTTGTCCTGCTGTTGAAACAATTTAGATCCAAACACCTCCCTCATTGTATTTCATGGTTAATAATTATTAGCCTGTATTGATAAGCATTGAAGACATCAAGAAATGGGCAATATTGATGGCTGTAGATGCAGTAGTCAGCTTGTAACACTGAAGCCAAACAGACAAAATGCAGTAAAGATGACCCAGTGATGACTACAACTGATTTTTATTAGGTGGGAAAAGACAGATGGAGGTGAGATGTTCTAGGGTTAAGCGAAAAGCAATACAGAAGTTTAAAGCAAACAAATCAAATTACAGTTATCATGTTTCACAGTTACAATCAGCTGATCAGGTACATGCAATCACTGATGTTATTATGAACAAATTCTCTAAACAATAACCCAATCTTGTTCCTTCCATCAAGGGAGCTTTGGTGTCATCCTTACTTATGGTCACAATATATCAAGTAACAAGGAAACTTATACCATCATAAATGTATCTGCACTAGTGGTTCACTAACATGGAACAATTATGTTGAGATGCACTACAGCGACTGTTAAGTTCAGTAATTAGCTAGTCTTTCACTTAGTACCATATGTCAAGGCGGGAAGTAATGGCCAGGCTCGTTTGGATGCTGCACTAGAAGAAATGTTAATTTTTCACTGTCTATTTCTTGATATCCAATCTTCGGTGTTTTACCATATAGTCTGATCCTCTTTTGATAACGATATTCGGTCTTCAGGTTCCTCTAGCAATAGAATGCAGTCTTGGGTTCCTCTGGGCTCAGCACACTTCCAAATGATTCCACTGCATATGACATGGGCTTGACCTGCTGCGCACACATCTGCGCCCTTGGGAAACTTGGCGCCAACTCCACCACCTCACTGCCGTCCCAGCCTTTTATATTTTGTAACTGCGCCACAGTTGTCTCCCAGCTCAGTGTCAGATTCTACCTCTTCCCTCAAGGAAACATGCTCATTACAGATCAGTTCCTTGTAGCCCTCGTCCTCTGGAAGATGAGTGATGTTGGTGTACAGATGCCGGAGGGCAATGAATAGGGGTATATTCTTATGGCCACCCTCTTACATTCAACCCCTTCTTTTAATTTGCCAGTCCTTGGGTGAAGAGTTTCTTTCTGCACTCTGATGTTCTAATGTAGACAACAGTTGCTCACACTCCTGGCCCTTCTGCATACTGCTTAGCCAAATAAACTCATCCTGTTCGCATTTTGTAGGTGAGATACCAGGATTGGCTAGCTCAGTTCTATGAATTTTTTTCAGGTGACTCCACATGGACAGTTGAGGCTTCGGGCACTTAATGTGGAAGCTAGGATTTGGGCTCATATTCTAACTCTGTGGGAGATGGAGACTCTACTCCTTGAGGCTCAGAGGGCACTGCAAACCACTGATCCTGCTCACCTACAGACCTTCCACATACAGTATACTACTGTTTTTTTGGGAACTCCACTGCAGTGTTCTATCCTTTAGATACGCAGAGGTGGAACATATTATGGTGCAATACCCGACCTGGTGCCTCCACCTCCTGTTGGATTTCATAGACTGGGTTCAAAAATCTGGGCAGCTTCCTCACAGGTGAAAAGATCAATCCATTTTCTTTATTCTGTCATAGCAGCAATGTTTCGACCTGATATAGATCTTTGTCAAGTATCATGCTTGATAAAGATCTAGTCAGGTTGAAACATTGCTGCTATGACACAATAAAGAAAATGCATTGACATTTTCATCTGTGGGGATGCTGTCCAGTACTCAATCTCCTGGTTGGAGGGGCACTGTTTGCATTGGGGTTGTATGTGCAGTGCACGGTTCATTTCCCAAAACGTTTGCTTCACCAACCTTCTCAGTGTTTGCAGTTTTTGTCAGTGTTCTCACACCCTGGCACGGACGTTGGCTCTCATACAATCCTCCTCAAGGTTGAGCTACAACTCGTTGATCTCCCTGCCATTTAGTCCAATCAACAGCATGTAGGGGGTGTATCCAGTCCTGATGTGGACTCAGTTATTGTACTACCGCAACAGTTCTGAAATGAATTTGAGGCATCTCATCTGGTCTTCTTCGAAAGTTCTCAATAACTGTAGAGGTGTCCAGTTAATGCACTCACAGGCTCCACTACCTTGGGGATGGTAAGACATTGTTCGGGACTTATAAATACCATAGAGTCAATGTAGATCCTCCATGACCTTCCTCTGGAAAAAGGCTCTTGGGTCAGTGTGGATCATCTTCAGGCACCCCCACACGTGGGTGAAGTCCTGTCAGACAGCACATGTTAGTGACAGATGTCTGGTGCCTGGTTGCAGTCCCCACCGCAAATTTAGTGAAGTGATTGGTCATTATTAAGAACTACTCATAGCCATTATGGGTGAACCAATCATGAGTTAGGCAATCATCAAGACCTCAAGTGGCTTAGATGTCTTAATACTTGGGTGGGGGACTGTTTTTTGGGCTGCTTGGTTAGTTCACACAGGTGACATGGTAAGCCGTTTTCCTCTAATACCTGAAGTAATTCAGGTCAATTGATGAGCCACTGCAAATTTCTTTCCCCCACAGAGTGTGCGCTTCTTTCATTCGCTTCTTTTGACAAGACTGATGCCTTTCCTTCTGATATCACCACGTGTCTTGGCGTTTTGAATTCTTTGGGCAGCTGTATTTTTCAGTATAATTAGCCATTTTTTCATGCAGAGCTGCTCCCACTGATCAAGTATCTGAAGCACACTGTCTGATAGGGTTTCTCTCTCTTCCTTGGTAGGCCTCTGACCAAAGGTCATCAACTTTCACAGCTCAGCCAGCAGCCAGTTGAGGGTTGCAACTATACCCATTTATCTCTTGGACATCCCAGTACTCTTTAGGATTGAAATTCCCCTTCTTACTCTTGAGCAGCTATCAGGGACATGGCTAAGTGTATGAAGTCAGGAATTGTAGCTCCCTCCAGCTCTTTGTCCACATCGTTAGTTAGTCACTCTTAACTTAATCTTGGCAGAGTGTCCACTGGGTATTCACGTCACGGCCGTTAACCTGTAGGATATGCTGTACTGAAATTTGGACAATCTGGCAACCATTGATCCAAGATCCCCAGTTTTGCCCCCTCTGCATCACAGTTGTCACCTGACTCGGAATCCCTTTTTAACTGTCTTCTCTCAAGGAAACATGTTCCTTACAAATCATTTCATGGTGGCCCTGGTCCTCCGGCAGATGGGGATATTATTGTTTAGATGCCATGGAGCAATGACTAGGAGTATCTTTTTCTGGCCACCCTCTTACAAGCCAAAGAAACTTAGTCTGGCACATGAAAGACACATCATACTTTTAAAATTGGAAGATGTCCAACAGTGTCATTAGCTCAGAACTGACAGCAAATAGTTTTTCAGAGAAGTCGGTCCAGAAGTGATGTTAATGGAAGTATTTTGACCAAAAGGCCAAGTAACTCAATTATGCACAAAAACATAGGACCTGGAGAGCATCAGGAGTGATGGAAAAATTTAAATATTTGTCTGTAACAGAAGACAGTTTATTTTGATGAAAGACTAAAGAATGAAATAATAATGAGTGTCTGCAGGCAAGAGTAAAGCATGGTGGAGCCTGAGATAACAACCATTGAGGTGTTGGGATTCATATAAATAAATGGTGGGGACATTTGAAGGAAAAAAAAAAGGTGTGCAGAGTAAAAGAAATACCAAAGAGTTGACAAAACACTTAAAGGGAACCTGTCAGGTCCTGTATTCACCCAGAACAAAGAGCGGTTCTGGGTGCATATTTCGGATACCTGCCTAGCAGTCCCAGCCTATAGTAGCATAAATAAAGGGATTTTTAGAAAGAGTATTTCTAAAGATCCCATATGATATGATAATGAGGCCAGGGCGTTAAGTTCCCCTGGCTAGTCGGCCCCCTTAGCATGTAAGCACACCCCTGTGGGCGTGCTAACATGCTAATGAATTTTCAGCGTCAGAGGCATGGTCACTCTCTCCTCTCTGCTGCTACTGTATCCAACGCTGGATTTCGGCTCAGTGCATGTGATCCCCGGACGTCCGGTCACCCGCACTACACCAGTTTGAAGCCGGGACGCATATGTGATGCCCTGGCAAAACCAGGTAGTCACAAATAGGCTCCTGCATAACACCTTCCCTCACTAGGAAACACACAGCCAACCATTAAACCCTAGTCACCCCCTTAGGGACAGATAGACACACCAGTGGGCGTGACCAGGCGGTCGGAATACGCCTAACCAGGAGTCCAGACAGCCCGGGGTCGGAAAAAGAAGTTAGTTCTGTCTAGAGTTCAGTTTGGAGAGGAGTGTGGGCTGGAGCTAGGGGTAGCTCCAGCAGTCAAGTCTAAGTTGAGCAGTACCAGGGTAGGAGCCCTGGTGCCTTGGCTAGGCGGCAGATGGTGGTCTCTGTCAGCAGGAGATGGGAAGAAGGCTCGGTGGAACCGAGATGGACCGGGCCAGGGTTGTAGCCTGTCAATACCAACATGGGGAACCGACCTGGAAACCGTAGCACAAAGTGGGGTACTGGGACCCTGAAACCAGGAGCCAGAAACAAGTGGAACTGGTTAATTGACCGATTGAGACCAGGACTAGAGGTCCTGTCCCACCCAAAGTCCCTCATAGAAGACAACAGCCCACCGATTAGGGATAAGAGGTCACCGCCAAGGCCCATAGATCCCACGGGCCAGCGTCTATGGGCACGGCTCCTTAGGCCACATCAAGCCGGGAGCGGACTCCTACGTTTCAAACTGGGAAGTCTTTTCTACTTAAACAGTGCAGGAAAAATATAGAGACCACCAGCCGGGTGGGGGATCCCGAATGCAACCGGCCACGGCACCAGCCACCACCACCTTGGTTTACCAGAGACTTGTGTGTTTTACTGAAAGTGAGTACACCAACACCCCCTGCGGTCATCATTCCCCCAGCACCAGAGCCATCGGGTCCCGGGGCCACCATCCCTGCCCACGGAGGGGTTAACATCTTGCTGCACAACATCTCCCCTGGGTGCCCCGTAACAGCAGCAGTGGTGTCCCACTTCACCACACGCCGTGGGTGGCGTCACAAACCTATTACAGCCTAGCCCGTACATCTATGTCCTCCATTTTTATTTGGCGTGTCCGCGAGACCCCCGGGTCCGGAGACCCTCGAGCCACCACCCCTGAAGGTCCGGATCCGTGCAGCGGTGGCTGCTGGCACGGGGGCGGCACACATTCACCCAGCCTCATAGTGCGCATGACCGGAAGTTAAAATTATTAACAATTAAAAAATATGTAAAATTCTAAGGAATAAATAATATATTAATCAATATCAAATAACTATAAAAGTATAATCGAAAAAATGTGTAAAAATACAGCAGCGTGAGACATACAGTAGGTTAGAAATGTTAAAACTAGTGATGTAAAAGGAGATATATTATATATACTATATATACTATATATATATATATACACACACACACACACACAGTACAGACCAAAAGTTTGGACACACCTTCTCATTCAAAGAGATTTCTTTATTTTCATGACTCTGTAGATTCACATTGAAGGCATCAAATGTATGAATTAACACATGTAGAATGAAATACCTAAACAACTGAAAATATGTCTTATATTCATATTCTAGGCTCTTCAAAGTAGCCACCTTTTGCTTTGATTACTGCTTTGCATACTCTTGGTATTCTCTTGATGAGCTTCAAGGATGTAGTCACCGGAAATGGCTTTCACTTCACAGGTGTGCCCTGTCAGGTTTAATAAGTGGGATTTCTTGCCTTATAAATGGGGTTGGGACCATCAGTTGTGTTATGCAGAAGTCTGGTGGATACACAACTGATAGTCCTACTGAATAGACTGTTAAAATTTGTATTATGGCAAGAAAAAAGCAGCTAAGTAAAGAAAAACGAGTAGCCATCATTACTTTAAGAAATGAAAGTCAGTCACTCCGAAAAATTGGGAAAACTTTGAAAGTGTACCCAAGTGCAGTGGCAAAAACCATCAAACACTACAAAGAAACTGTCTCTGTGAGGACCACCCCAGGAAAGGAAGACCAAGAGTCACCTCTGCTGCGGAGGATAAGTTTATCTGAGTCACAAGCCTCAGAAATCACAGGTTAACAGCAACTCAGATTAAAGACCAGGTCAATGCCACACAGAGTTCTAGCAGCAGACACATCTCTAGAACAACTGTTAAGAGGAGACTTTGTGCAGCAGGCCTTCATGGTAAAATAGCTGCTAGGAAACCACTGCTATGGACATGCAACAAGCAGAAGAGACTTGTTTGGGCTAAAGAACACAAGGAATGGACATTAGACCAGTGGAAATCTGTGCTTTCGTCTGATGAGTCCAAATTTGAGATCTTTGAATTCAACCACCGTGTCTTTGTGCGACACAGAAAAGGTGAACGGATGGACTCTACATGCCTGGTTCCCACCGTGGGGGGTGCTTTGCTGGTGACACTGTTGGGGATTTATTCAAAATTAAAGGCATACTGAACCAGCATGGCTACCACAGCATCTTGCAGCGGCATGCTATTCCATCTGGTTTGCGTTTAGTTGGACAAACATTTATTTTTCAACAGGGCAATGACCCCAAACACACCTCCAGGCTGTGTAAGAGCTATTTTACTAAGAAGGAGAGTAATGGGGTGCTACGCCAGATGACCTGGCCTCCACACTCACCAGACCTGAACCCAATCGAAATGGTTTGGGGTGAGCTGGACCACAGAGTGAAGGCAAAAGGGCCAACAACTGCTAAGCATCTCTGTGAACTCCTTCAAGACCATTGAAAGAACATTTCCGGTGACTACCTCTTGAAGCTCATCAAGAGAAGGCCAAGATTGTGCTAAGCAGTAATCAAAGCAAAAGGTGGCTACTCTGAAGAACCTGGAATATAAGACATATTTTCAGTTGTTTCACACTTTGTTGTTAAGTATTTCATTCCACATGTGCTAATTCATCGTTTGATGCCTTCAATGTGAATCTAAGATTTTTCAGTTAATATGGTGATTATTGTTTAGCATTCTCTATTGTATAATGAATGATATTTACCGTAATTATTATTAACTTGGAAGGGGTAGAAACATGCTATTATTCTTCCCAACTATGTACAGTGGAAATATGATGGATGTAAAATAATAAAAACAATTACATGTATGAAAAAAGCGGATATTGAATATAATGGAAGGACAAATGAAAAACTATTGGTTATTGGATGAACATCTCAGTAATTTAATTCAACTCGAAAAGGTCTCAGGGAATTAATTTTCTATATCCAGTAGAGTTGTTTCATTGTCAGAATCTCCAGTTTATTGGGAAGTTTAAGGGACACAATTGCTTTAATTGGAGTACTTGAAATGCACTGCACGTCCCTATTATGCATTAGTGTGCAATGTCTAGACAAACCGTGCTTCAGAAATCCCATGTTAATATTACTCCCTACTTTCGGTGCAACCAAGGTAGATTGTCCTATGTTAATAAATGGATTTTTGAGGTGTCTGGGAGGCAGAATATTCTTAAGAGTTGGTGGTTAGGGATGAGTGAATGTATTCGCCACTATTCGGTATCTGACGGATAACAGGCTATTCGCACCATTTGATATCCGACGGATAAAACCACATCCGCTCCGATACTTTCATTTTCATTTCTGACTACCTGGCACTTGTTTTCCAGCCAATGAACACATCTGATGTTGCTTGCCCTCACAGTAATACCGCAGCCATCTTTGTTGTAGTGTTACTGTGATTGGCTTGGCCGCACAGCATCATAGGGGCTATATAAGCCAGCGGCCATTTTGTGAACACGCAATGATAGGGAGCTGGTGGTGTACATAGACTGTATTGTGTGTGGGAGACCTGTCCATTGATCTAACTAATAAATAGTCCTTGTAAGGACTGAACACAGTGTCCAGTAGCTGCTAGCAGCTCCATAAATCACTTTTTTGACAAACAGAATGCAGGTCTTTCGGTCTCTCTTTCTGTCTATTGGTCTTTCCTTCTCCTCCCCTCTCTCATACTCACCGATCACTTACCGATCACCGGCGCGGCGCATCACAGCTGTCACATTGCTCTGGCGGCTTCTCCAGCTTTTGAAAATGCCGGCCGCTCATTATTCCATCTCGTATTCCCTGCTTCCCCCGCCCACCGACGCCTATGATTGGTTGCATTCAGACATGCCCCCACGCTGAGTGACAGCTGTCTCACTGCAACCAATCACAGCTGCTGGTGGGCGCGTCTATGTAGTGCAGTAATAAATAATTAAAAAAAAACGACGTGCGGTCCCCCCCAATTTTGATACTTACCAAGTTAAAGCCACACGGCTGAAGGCTGGTATTCTCAGGATGGGGAGCCCCACATTATGAGGAGCTCCCCAGCCTAAAAATACCAGCCAGCAGCCGCCAAAAATTGCCGCATTAATTAGATGCGACAGTCCCATAGCTGCCACTAAGTCCTAGCTTAATCATGGCAGGCGTCTATGAGACACCCCCCATGATTAACCTGTAAGTGAAAGTAAATAAACACAAACACCCAAAAAAATCCTTTATTTGGAATAAAAGACGAAAAAAGAACACCCTCTTTTACCACTTTAATAAAATCCCCAAATTCCCCTCCAGGTCTGGCGTAATCCATACGAGATCCCATGACGCATCCAGCTCTGCTACATGAAGCTTACAGGAGCGGCCGTAGAACACCGCTGCTCAGAGGTGACGTCACTCAGGTTACCCGCGGCCACCACTCTCAGCTGGAGGACTGCAGCTAGCCGCGGTTAACCTGAGTGACGGCACCGCTTCAGTCACTCAGGGGATTTGTGGTCACCGGTGAGTCCTTCACCTGTGATCACAAATCAGGCCATGGCACACACATAGAACGATGACAATGAAGTCGGGTGAAGTTCACGGACTACATCCGTCTCGCAGCCAGCCATGCTATATGGGGATGTAGCAGAGCCAAATGGGACCGCACTGTCAAAAATGCATTCAAAATGCATCCAAAATGCAGCATTTTGGATGCTTTTTGAAACGCACATGCAGTGTAAAGAATGAAAAAGGAAATGTGAATGAGTAGAGCTGCAGTGTAAAGCATATGAAAGGGGAGAGAGAGAGAGAGAGAGGAGAGATAGCGAGGAGAGAAGAGAGAGAGAGAGAGACAGAGAGAGACCAAGCATAATTCTGGCCCAGCCATTCTCAAAGCAGGAAGCTGAACTCACAGCCGCTCTCTGCTCATGCGGCCAGCATTTATTGTAAAGGAGGAGGGATCGTGGGGGATCAAAGCTGCGCCAGGTACAGAGACATCGGGGAACACCGGGGAACGCTGGGGGGTATGGAGGGTGACTTAGCTGGACCCGGGGAGGAGTTTTCTGTCGCATGTGTCATGGCAGAGGAAGACGGTGAATGTGGGCGGCACGGTGGTGTACCCGCTGCCGTCTTGGATGATCGGGAAGGGGTTGTGGGTCGGGGGGGGCAGAAATGCAGTCACGCACCTTCTACAGGCTGTGCCCATACTGGTTCTGCCTTTTCCCATCCATTTCAGCCTTTTCCTCAGTCCCCACAGCTCACGGTCAAACGGTCCAACTTGAAATTATTCAGGTTTCCCATAGACTTACATTGGGCTTCCAATATTTGCGAATAGACGAATAGCGGTGATGTGTTCACCGGATATTCGGCGAAGCGAATATTAGGGTATTTGATCATCCCTATTGGTGGTCATCAGAAGGTTCTCACCCACAAAGCTCCACAGTGCGGTCCCCCCTACATCTCCAGCCTCATCTCTGTCTATCACCTTACCCGTTCTCTATGCTCTGCAAATAACATTCGACTAACATCTACACTAATTCGAACCTCCCATTCCCGGATCCAAGACTTCTCCCGAGCAGCACCAATCCTCTGGAACGCTCTACCCCAAGAAACTAGGATCAATCACAACTTACTCAGCTTCAGATGCTCCCTAAAATCACATCTTGTTAGGGTGGCTTATCACACTCCCTAATCAAATTCAATTCACATAGCCCCTTCACGACTTCTCAGAACATAACTCCCTGTTACACTCCACCGCACTCAAAAGCATCTCAAAGTTTTGGCTGACTGGTTCAGGCAGGCTTTATCTATCCTCTATTTTTTTCAAATGGCTGGATTGTCGTAAATAAGCACTTGTACCTTGTCCCACCAACCTCATTGTAGATATAAGCTCTCACGAGCAGGGCTGTCTTTTTTGCGCTAATCATTGTATTTTCTATAACTGTTACTTGTTTGTATATAAACCTCTGCGGAATATGCTGGCGCTATAGAAATAGAGATATATTATTATTATTATTATTAGGTAAGTTTGGGCTGCTTGGGAATCAGTCCTCTGAGCACAGTAGTATGCGGCAGTGCTTTTGCAGAGATTTATGAATAAGATTATGTGCAGAATTTTTTAAGTGGTAACAAAATTGCACTGGTATTCAACACAAAAGATGGGTAGTTTTATTCAAGATCAAGTAAAATGGCTTGCAAGTGTTTGGTCATGTAAGATGTTTATTAATCCTATTAACCCTTCGTCGGGCTGAACTGGCCTGACAGGCACAGCTCACACGTTTTAATTTCCTCCTCCTTTCCAAGACAGCAGGTTATACCGCCCCTCCTAGTACCTTCCCATCTTTATGTGCTGCTTGAAATCCACCAACTAAATTTTACAGTGGTCCCTGGGGAGAGCAGGTGTGGAATTCCATGGCCTTGTGCCCAACTTCATCTTACTTTTGAGGATTCATAATTTCAGGGGGTTTTTTTCTCACAATTGTTTATTTTGCTTATTTTATGAATGAATAATTCAAAGTTTGTTGCTATTTTGTAGAAATAAGAATGGTTTTCTTAGAAATAAGAGGGTCACAGAAGGGTGACAAATTAAGAATACCAAAAATGCCACAACACAATCTGCCAACCTTGCATTTCTCTCTGCCAATGTGTTTCTTCTGCTGAACTTTTAGGCTATGTGCGCACTTACCGGATTTTGCCGCGGATTTGCCGCGGATTTGCTGCATGTTTCGCTGCAGAAAATGTTCATAACATCTTTGCAGTGAATCACCAGCAAATCCTATGGAGAAAAAAAATCCTGTGCGCACTGGGCGGAATTTGACAGCTGCATGTTTTGCTGCGGGAATCCCGCAGCAAAAACAAGTGCATGTCACTTCTTTTCTGCACATCGCTGCGGGATTTCACTCCATTGACTCCAATGTTAATCGTGAAATCCCGCAGGGAATAACGCAGGCAGCAAATTCTGTGCGGTTCACTGCGTTTTCCTGCATTATTCCCTGCGGTATTTCGCGGTTTACCTCCGGTAATGTGCATCGCTTGTCTGCGGTTTTGCAGGGAAGTGATGTCATTACAGGAAGAGGAAGCCGTGCAGAGAGTAAACACACACACATCACAGACACACACACATCACAGACACAGAACACACATAGAAAGAAAACGGAAATATAGGAAAAAAAGAACGTGGGCTCCGCTGTATATTTACCTTCCAGCCGAGGTAAGCACACAGCGGCGGGCCGGTATTCTCAGGCTGGGGAGGGAGAGGGGCAGGGTTAATGTCCCCCACCTCCCTCCCCCTCCCGCAGCCAAGAATATCAGCCGCAGCTGCCCCGGGACTGTCGCATGCACTATGCGGCAGCACCGGCGTGTCCCCGGCTCTTCTTGCCGCCGTGTAGCAGTGGCAGCAAGGTAATACAAGGGGTTAATGATGGTGGGGGACCACCGCCATTAACTCCAGGCTTGATCATGGCAGCGTCTATGTGACAGCTGACATGATAAACCCGAAAGTAAAGTGAATAAAACACAGACACCGAAAAATCCTTTATTTTAAATAAAACAAACAAGCCTCGTTCACCATTTTATTAACCCCTCCCGCACCAAAGCTCCGGCGTAATCCACCGCTCCAGCATAATCCACAGGTCCTGCGCTGCTTACATCCAGCCGCGACTGTCACAGACACAGCGCTGAATGAATGCAGCAGACAGCAGAGGTAATTACCGGTCATTTCCCACGGCCGGTAATGTGAACTCACTGCCGACCGTGGGAAATGCAGCGATCTGTCCTCTATCTGTCTGTCTATCTATCTATCCCTCTATCTATTCTTCTGTCTATCTATCCACTATCTCAGAATTAAATGACTTTTTTTTTTTTTCCTTCAATGTGCTTTATTGCATTGAATGCAATAAAGCACATCCCAACCTGCACGCGGCAAAACTGCGGCAATACCGCGAACAATACCGCGGTAAAACCGCAGCAAACCGCGGCAAACCGCATGCGGTTTTCGGGTGCGGTTTCCCGCGTTTTTTTACCGCGGGTGCGGTAATCTTTGAGAGCATGCGGAATTTTCTCAAGAAAATTCCATTTCCCAGTGCGCACATAGCCTTAATGTCTGAATCTTAGTGAACTTGACTCCATTATGGAGAAACCAGCAAGGCAAAATCCAGCAGAAACAGCTCAATATTTCGGTGTCAAAATTTTTTTTTTAATTTTTCATTTATTATAAATCTTTTAAAAAATCCATTCCAATTCATTTATTATAAATCTTTTAAAAAATCCATTCCAATAAATTTTTGGGTAGAGCAAGAAATTAATGCTATGCTATAGCACGACTACGCGTTTCAGCGTTATCTACATACCTTCTTCATGGAAGGCATGCAGATAACGCCGAAATGCTAAGTCGTGCCATAGCATGGAATTAACTCCTTGCTCTGCCATAAAATTATTTGGAATGCAATTTTTAAAAGATTTATAATAATTAAAAAAATCTATATATTTATATTTTTTGAGTTCGAAATACTCAGTTTTTTTAGATGGACTTTGCCTTGCTGGTTACTCCATTTTGTGAATATGGGATTCTCACCCCCATCTCCGTGTGGTTCTATGGACAAACTACATCTATTCCTTTTTCTGCACTTAAAAAGACACAATTACCAGTAAGCTGACATTTTTTTTGTTTTTCTGTTGTATTTTTTTTCATTAGCATCTTAGTGCCTAACAGTTCAAAGTTTTTTTTACCTAATTTTAAAGTTTATTAATAGTTATAGCCAGAAAACTGGAGGCTTGTAGAGAAGTTAGGTTACTTTTTGTTTCACTGCTTTAGGCCTTAAACACACTTCCGCATAAAAAACGTACGTGTCCCATGTTCCGTTTTTTTGGGTCCGTGTTCCGTTTTTTATGGGCGTTTCTCCGGTAGTGTGACATCTGTGTGATGGCGTATGCTCGCCGTGTGTGCGTGTGGAATGTCTGTGTATGCGTAAAATACGTAATGACATATTTGTGTGGTGTCCTTGTGAAATGATTCGTGTGTGTGGAAAAATGTCGTTTGATACATGCCCGCTGACAGCAGACAGAGACGCTCGATGAGAATAAACTCGGGTGAACCTCACCCGACTTCATTGCCATACCGCGGCTCTGTCTGTGTCGCGTCCTGATTAGTGGTCACCTGTGAAGGACTCACTGGTGACCGCTAATCCCCTGAGTGACTGAAGTTAGCGGCGACATTAGCGCTGCCGTCACTCAGGTTACCCACGGCTAGCTGGAGTCCTCCACCCGACACCGCTACTCACCTGTGACTTCTTCGCAGATCGTGCAGCTCACTTCAGTCACTTGGGTGATTCGCTGTCAGAGGTGGAGGATCCAGCGGTGGCCGCGAGTAACTTGAGCGACGTCGATCGCGCGGCTCACCTCAGTTGCTGCTTGGAGGTGATAGAGAGCGGTCATTGTGTGTCGCCGCTCCTGTCAATTTTATGTAGCAGAGCTGAGAGCGTCATGGAACATCCATGGATTACGGCGGACCTGGATGGGTTTTTTGGTTTTATTAAATTGGTGAACGAGGGTGTTTGTTTAGTTTAATTTTTCTAAATAAAGGATTTTTTGATTGTGTGGTTTTATTTACTTTTAATAACAGGTTAATGATGGTAGTTATCTTTGGGAGATGGCTGCCATGATTAACCTAAGACTTAGTGGCAGCTATAGGCTGCTGCCATTAACTCCTTATTACCCCGATTGCCACCGCACCAGGGCAATTCGGGAAGAGTCAGGTAGAGTTCCAGAACTGTCGCATCTAATCGATGCGGCTTTTCCGGGCGGCTGCTGGCTGATATTGTTAGGGTGGTGGGCTCCCCATAACGTGGGGCTCCCCATCCTGAGAATACCAGCCTTCAGCCATTTGACTTTACCATGGCTGGTATCTAAAATGGGGGGGACCGCACGCCATTTTTTAAAATTATTTATTTATTTTACTGCATAATATAGACATGCCCACCGGATGCTGTGATTGGTTGCAGTGAGACAGCTGTCACTCAGCGTGGGGGCGTGTCTGACTGCAACCAATCATAGGTGCCGGTGGGTGGGGGAAGCAGGGAATAGTAGATTGAATAATGAGCGGCCGTCATTTTCAAATTAATTGAAGCCGCGTATCTTTTGCACAGCTGTTCTTCGTCGCGCTGGTGATCGGGGATCGGTGAGTATGCGACAGGGGGAGATACAGACCGACAGACAAAGGGATAATGACTGACAACAACAGAAAAAAAAGGTAAATTGACTGACATTTAAAAAAAAAATTAGATTGCCCGACATCGCGCACACGAACGGTACGTGTAGCACACGGACATGCTACGTGTGCCGTCCGTGCAGGCACGGACCCATTGATTTTAGCGGGTCCATGCTGCGTGATGCTGGCGAAAAACGGACATGGCTGTGTGGGAAAACGCACACACGTACAAACGACACGGACAAACGTTCCGTGTGTTTTTACGTGTGTGTGCCTGCTACCATAGGGTAGCATTGGTCTACGTGTCTCCATGCCGCCGGTGCGTGCAAAAACATACTAAACACATACCGGCGGCACGGATGTGTGTCGAAGGCCTTAATGGTTAATAAATCAGTTTTTTGGCATCTGATTTCATATACTCTCTTTTAATACATTTGTATGACCGTCACTGATTACTTTTAGAGCCTTCCAATTGAGATAACTAGATATTATTTTATATATTTTTTTTATATTATCATCATTACTAGATACATTTTCCAACCTGTGCCTGTCAGGCGCATTCCTCCCAAACTCTGATGTAATGCTACCCCTGACAATTTCCAAAAATAGCGGTATAGCTATAGCACTTTCTTTAATCGCTAATGAATTGAAGTCTCCTTTAGGGTTCATGCGCAGGTAACTGCTGATTCTTCTGCAGCGATTTGATAGCACATGTGCGCTTCAAATCGCTGCAGAATGAATGTAGTATTTTTGTTAAACAAAGCCGATTTCATGAGCTATGGCTGCTGCCCCCACCATAGACAGAGTGGGAGCTGCATCCAAAACGTACAAATAATTGACATGCTGCTTTTATGAACGCACGGATTTGGGTCAAAATTTTAGCACCCAAATCGCTGCGTTAATAAAAGCAACGTGTGCACGTATCATGCACAATCTACATAGATTGTGCAGGGGATGCAGGACGCATGCATTTATGCTGCAGTGCTATACGCAGCGTAAATGCATGCTATTACGCAACGTGCGCATGAGCCCTTAATCTGACAGGCCATAAGGTGTAGGATAATATTAGATAACCCTCATACATCACACTTACCATGCAGAAAATGTGGAATAACAGTCATAAACATACATTTGTAGTTAAGATATATTTTATGAAGCATAAGTGATAGTTGTATATTATATTATATTCTTACCTTCAGATCTTCAAATGAATCCTTTTCAAGTAGAACTTTATAACGGTATTTCTTCATAGACTTTGTTATATTGCAGTTCCAGGTAACATTGACCAGTCCAGGAGAAATGTTAACTGTGAAATCCTTTAGCAATAGAACAGTATTTTCATCTGTATAGTTTAACACAAAAAATATATCAAAGTAGTAAAAACAGTGCCTGTAAGGTGGTGTTCACATGTCAATTTTTATTTCTCTTTTTATTTTATGTTTAGGGAGTACAGCAATGCAAATCAATATTCAATTGCAAGATTTAGTCATTTTAACTGGTTTTACTATTTCTAAAAATGTATCATTTTGCACTGAGTTGACCATCCATTATGATCCGTTTCCCTCAGGCCGCTTTCACATTGCGTTTTTTACCTACATTCACTGGTCCCGTGGGGGCATCTGTCCGAAGCTCACCTCCCCCGCTGTGGTCTTTGCCTGCTGTACCCAATGTTCGATGTCTGATGACCTCAACCTGATGTCTGGAGCCTTACCGAATGTCTAGGGTCCAATGACCTCTGCCTGATGTCTGGAGTCTGACCCGATGTCCATGACCTGTGCCTGAGGACCCGTGCCTGAGATCCTATTCCTGATGTCTGCTGGTGCTTTCCCTGCCAGTTCCTCTTCAGGACTTTGCTCTGAGTTTCTGTTCCCCCAGTCTTGCTGTCGCCCTGGCCCGCTCAGTTGCCACAGTCCTAGTCACTTGCCCTGGGAGTGGCACCTGGCATCCCGCCTCACGGCAGACACTTAGTCAAGCCCCTTCCTATGCTAAAGGGTTGGTTTGGGCTTCCTCCTGTGGTCGAGTGGGTCCACCGTACTCACGGACATTCGCTGTCTTCCTGGATCCGCTGGCGGTGAGATCGTGATAGAAAGGTTTAACTTCACAGGAAGCAGCATCTGCGATCCCATACTGTTTTTTCTGTATACTCTTTTGTTTCCTCCCCTGCCCAGGAGCAGTAGCATGTGCTGACCATACTTTTGCATCATCAGACACAGCCATTACAAATTATATAGCAGGAGCACATTTATAAGATTATCTCAGAAGAGGAACATTTTTTTTACCACATCCCAATGTGGAACTTATTATTCAAGATCTATTGATTAAAATGTACTTTTGTACGTGAGACAACCCCTTTAAGTGATAGCTGAGCTTCGGCTGTAACAGTAAGGACTAGTACCTTCACCACCCCGGTCTGTTTAACCCTCTATATGCCCCAATCAACAGGGATTGCTGTATTTAGAGGATTGTGAGAGGGACGGGGTTCTCTCTCTCACCTAATGATTGGCACCCCCACAACACAATTTCACTGATCCGATCATTGTCATGGCTGCTGGAGGTCAAATAGTGAATTACAAGTCTGCCAGCTATGTATAAGCATGGTCCAAAAGGTGTTTTGTCAGCATCACACTGACAGCTGTAATGCATGTGTATTGCAATGCATTAGATCAGTGATCAGAGAAGTAAAAGCTGAAATCCCATAGAAACATTAACTAAAAAAGGTAAAAAAGTAATTTTCTTTCTAAGAAATTAAAAAAACAAAACCAAAATAAAAAACTAAAAAAAAATATGCCAATAAATATACAGTGCAGACCAAACGTTTGGACACACCTTCTCATCTCTAGAACAACTGTTAAGAGGAGACTTTGTGCAGCAGGCCTTCATGGCAGAGTGCAATACCTCACAGAAGGATATAATAAGTAAGTAAAGCAATTCCTCCCTTACTTGGAGGGTGTGTGGAATAATCTCTGTTAATAATCACAGAAACAAAGGCAATGTGTGCGAAATGGCACCTACCTAGGTCCGCTCTTCTAGTGGTGCAAAAGAGACGAACAGCAGCATAAGCCGCACAAAGCTCCTACCTCTGTTCGCTCCCCTAGTGTGCGAGGATACGAACAACTGCCAGACGCAGTATAAGGAACGTTACCCTAGCGGCAACGTCCACCTACGAGTCGAATCACAAGGCCCAGCCAGACCATGTGCCTCAGGCACCTGCCTATGTCCGCTCCCCTAAGAGGTAAGGATACGGACAGCAGCCGAAGCTGTAAGGTATAAGAACGCTACCCTGCCGGTAGCGCTCACCTAGCATAGACAGAGGAATGCCTAGAGGAACGCACACAGAGCGTCTACTCTTATGCATGAACCAAGAGGACTGAGCGCCATGCAGCATGTGTCAGGGTCTTATATAGACTCTGTGCCTCATCCAAGATGGAGGACACCAGAGCCAATCTGCTGCCAGAACGACAGGAGTGACGTCATGCTGGCCTATCACCGAGCAAGGCGTCACAAGCACATGACCAGCGACCAATCGGCATAGAAGGTGTCAGAGACATGTGACCTCGTGTCAGCGATGATATCACCCGCACATGTGCAATGGCTCCAAGATAGGACTTAGTCTCCGGCGCTCGCACATGTGCAGTAGCAAGAAATCTGGACTTAGTCTCCAGCGCTCGCACATGTGCAGTAGCAAGAAATCTGGACTTAGTCTCCAGCGCTCGCACATGTGCAGTAGCAAGAAATCTGGACATAGTCTCCAGTGCTCGCAGCAACCGTAACAAGACCAGTCTGTGCATTGGTCTGATGAGTCCAAATTTGAGATCTTTGGATCCAACCACCGTGTCTTTGTAGAAAAGGTGAACGGATGGACTCTACATGGCTGGTTCACACCATGAAGCATGGAGGAGGAGGTGTGATGGTGTGGAGGTGCTTTGCTGGGGACACTGTTGGGGATTTATTCAAAATTGAAAGCATACAGAACTAGCATGCCTACCACAGCATCTTGCAGCGGCGTGCTATTCAATCCGGTTTGCGTTTTGTTGGATCATAATTTCTTTTTCAACAGGACAATGAACCCAAACACACCTCCAGGCTGTTTAAGGGCTATTTGACTAAGAAGGAGAGTGATGGGGTGCTACGCCAGATGACCTGGTCTCCACAGTCACCAGACCTGAACCCAATTGAGATGGTTTGGGGTGAGCTGGACTGCACAGTGAAGGCAAAAGGGCCAACAAGTGCTAAGTATCTCTGGGAACTCCTTCAAGACTGTTGGAAAACCATTTCCGGTGAATACCTCTTGAAGCTCATCAAGAGAATGCCAAGAGTGTGCAAAGTAGTAATGAAACCAAAATGTGGCTATTTTGAAGAACCTAGAATATAAGACATATTTTCAGTTGTTTCACACTCTTTTAAGTATTTCATTCCACATGTTTAAATTCATAGTTTTGATGCCTTCAATGTGAATCTACAATTTTCAGAGTCCTGAAAATAAAGAAAACTCTTTGAATGAGAAGGTGTGTCCAAACTTTTGGTCTGTACTGTACATATTTATGTAAAAACAAGATATATTGAAAAAAGTATTGGTATTGCTGGGTCCAGAAAACCTGATCTACAAATAAAACCTTCACACTATGTAACCTCTTCAGTGAACACCGCAAAAAACATAAATAAAAACTGTAGCAAAAGCTGTTTTTTCATTATACAGCCAATCAAAACAAAGAATAAAACATGATCAAAAAGCCGTATGTAATTAGTAAAGGTATCGCTGAAAATGTTATCTGGTCCAGCAAAAAACAAACCCCACTCAGCTTCAAGATCGGAAAAATAAAAAAAGGTATAGCTGTCACAATACGGCAACGCACAACAAATTTTTTCTACAACAATACATTGTGCAAAAGCAGTAAAATATAAAAACTGTATAAATGTGGTATCACTGTAATCATACTGATGCAAAGAATACAGTTGTATTATCACTTTTTCCACACGGTGAGCAGCATAAAAAAATCCTAAATTCCTGTTCTTTGTTCATTCTGCCATCAAAAGTCAGGATAGAAAGTGATAAAAAATGGTATGTCCGCAAAAATGATACAACTAACAACTCCAACTCATCCTGCAAAAAAGTAGTCATATCACTTGTACCACAAAATGAATGGCATAAAAAAATAAAACCAATTGTTGAATGGCTGTTGATTTGTTCATTCTGCCTCCCAAAATAAGGATCAATTCACACATAGCAACCTCTACTCAAAATATTATGTTTTGCAAAGTGTGCACAGTACCAACATTCCAACCTGTACTTTGAAAAATGAGATTTAGCAAAAAATTGCAATTTTTCGAGCTACCTCGCCAACGTCACGGCAAATCTCTTGAGGCAGTCCTACACTAAAATATTTTTATTTAAAGTGTGCCAAACGGCCTCACATATGCACAATAGGACTGCACAGCACGTACCTGGTGCTTTCAATTCACACATATCCTACAATCTACGCAAAGCACTTACATCGAGGTTTACTTGTAATACCCTGAAACACGTGATATGCACAAAATCCATGATTACCTGTAGTCACAGGTGGAGTACCGTGGGAACCTCCAGCTGTGACCGCAGATAAACTGAGTGACATCACTGCTTACAGCTGCAACTTAGTGAGTCTTTGCCTGAAGCCGCAACATGCGGTCATGTACTGTGCCTGTGCGCTGTGACTTCAGTTTGTAGCAGAGCTGGGATCATCATGGGGCAGTCGGGATGAGCTGGGTAAAGTGTCAGGATTGTCACATTTAATAGATTAAATTTTGAAGGCTGCTATTTTTAGGCTGGCAGGTCCAATAACCATGGTTCTCCCCAGCCTGAGAATACCAGCCCTCAGCAGTCACCTTTATCTTGGCTGGGTATTAAAATTAGGAGAGACCGTATGCCGTTTTTTAAAATTATTTATTTAAAAAATTAAAAAAAAAAAAAGCTGCATAGAGCCTCTCTTATTTTCATAAAGAAACATGTTAGTGGTATAAATGTAATTATTTTTTCTTAATCACCCAGTGGTGTAAAATTTGGTGAAACACCTACATTTTTAAAATGCTCACTGCATCACTAGATGTAGTCATTGAAGGGTGTAGTTTGTAAAATGAGGTCACTCTTTGGAGGTGTCTGCTGTTCTGGCACCTCAGGGGCTCTGCCAATGTGCCATGGCACCTGCAAAACATTCCGGCAAAATCTGCACTACAATATAGTGCTCCTTCCCTTCTGAGCTTTGCACAGTGGCTAATAGGCAGTTTTCAGCTGCTTTAAATGCTCACTTCACCCTAGATACATTTCTCAAGTGGTGTAGTTTCCAAAATGAAGTCACTTGTGGGGGTGTTTCTGCTCTTTTAGCATTTTAGGAGTTCTCCTGATGTGACATGGTATACGTACGGTAATCTATTATAGCAAAACCTACTCTCTAATAGTCAAACAGCGCCTCTTCCCTTCAATTTACCCAAACAGTAGTCTCTCACTACATATTGGGTATTGCTGTACTCATGAGGAATTGCACAAAAAATTGAGTGGCACAGTATTTCCTGTTACCCTTGTGAAAATGAAAAATGTTTATGGTCCAATGTTTTAAAATTCTGTGAAGCACTTGTGGGTTAAGGATGCTTATTACACTCCTAGATAAATACATTGAGGAGTGAAGTTTCCAAAATGAGGTTCTGCTGTTTTGACAACTTAAGGGCTTTTATGGTAACTGCAGTCTATTTCAGCCAACTCTGAAGTAGTGCTCATTCCCTTCTGAGCCCTGCTGTGTGCACAAACAGTTGCTTCTCACCAAATATGGGGTATAGGTTATTTCTGGAGAAATTGTGAAAGAAATTGGGTGATCTATTTTCACCTGTTACTCTTGTTAAAATGAAACATTTGGAATAAAGCAACATTGTAGATTTTTATTATATTCTTCCACATAGTTATTATTCCTGTAAAGTACTTGAAGTGTTAACTAACTTCCTAACTTCAGTTTTGAATATCTTGAGGGGTGTAGTTTCTAGAGTGTGGTCTTCTTTGGGGCTTTTTGGACACATAGGACCGTCAAAGTCACTTCAAAAGTGAAGTGGTTCCTAAAAAAACAGGATTTGTAAATTTTGTTTAAAAATAAAAAAATATTGCTAAACTTTTAAGTCTTCTAACAAAAAAAATATATTTTTCAAAAGTAATGTTGACATAAAGTAGACATGTGGGTAAATGTTATTTATGAAATATTTTGTGCTGTATAACTGTTTGTAATGAAGGTATACAATATTCATAAATAAATGCAAATCACCTAAATTTACTACTATCATGAAGTATAATGTGTAATAAAAAAAACTATTTCAGTATCACTGGAAACCGTTGAAGCATTCTAGAATTATTACCACATTAACCCCTTAGTGACGGAGCTAATTTTCACCTTAATGACCAGACCAAATTTTGCACTTCTGACCAGTGTCACTTCATGAGGTTATAACTCTGGAACGCTTCAACGGATCCTGGTGATTTTGAGATTGTTTTTTCGTCACATATTGGACTTCATGTTATTACCAAATTTAGGACAATATTTTTTGCGTTTATTTATGAAAAAAATTGAATTTTGGCAAAAATTTTGAAAATTTAGCAATTTTCAACTTTTGAATTTTTATACCATTAAACCAGAGATTTCTGTGACACAAAATAGTTAATAAATAACATTTCCCACTTGTCTACTTTACATCAGCACAATTTTGGAAACAAAATTTTTTTTTGTTAGGAAGTTAGAAGAGTTCAAAGTTTATCAGCGATTTCTCATTTTTACATCAAAATTTACAAAACCATTTTTTTAGGGACCACATCACATTTGAAGTGACTTCAATAGGCCTAGATGACAGAAAATACCCAAGAGTGACACCATTCTAAAAACTGCACCCCCCAAAATACTCAAAACCACATTCAAGAAGTTTATTAACCCTTCAGGTGCTTCACATGAACAAAAGCAATGTGGAATGAAAAAAAGCAAAAATTAAATTTTACCTAAAAATGTTGCTCTAACCCAAATTTATTCACTTTTAGAAGAAATAACACAACAAAATGGACCACAAAACTTGTTCCCCACTTTCTTATGAGCACGCTGATACCCCACATGTGATCAGAAATCTCTGTTTGGACAAATGGGAGGTCTTGGAACCGAAGGAGCAATACTTGAATTTTGGAAAGCAAATTTGGCTGAAATAGATTGCGGGCACCATGTTGCATTTACAGGTCCGCTAAGGTACCTAAACAGAAGAAACCCCTCACAAGTGACGCCATTTTGAAATCTAGACCCCTCAAGGCCTCTATCTAGGGGTATAGTGAGCATTTTAGATCCACAGGTACTTCACAGATTTTGTTAACGTTACGTTGTCATATTGAAAATTTTAGTAATTTTCTCAAAAATGTTGCTTTAGCATCAATTTTCTCACTTTTTCAAGAGGTAATTCCAAAAATTTGACCTAAAGGTTTGTTAACCACTTTTTTATGAGCACGGTGGTACCTCACATGTGGTCTGAAACTTTTGTTTGGACAAATGGGAGGGCTTGGAACGAAAGGAGCAATATTTGAATTTTGAAAAGGAAATTTGGCTGAAAAAGATTGCGGGCACCATGTCGCATTTGGAGGTCCCCTAAGGTACCTAAACAGCAGAAACCCCACACAAGTGACCCCATTTTGGAAACTAGGCCCCTCAAGGAATTTATCTAGATGTTTGGTGAGTACCCTGAACCCCCAGGTGCGTCACAGAATTTTATAACGTTGAGCCATGAAAATAAAAAAATAAAATTTTACCACAAAATTGTTATTTCAACCAGGTAGCTTTTTTTTCACAAGGGTAACAAGAAAAAAATCACCATGAAATTTATTGTGCAATTTCTCCTGAGTTTGGTGATACCTTATATGTGGTGGAAATCAACTGTTTGGGCGCATGACAGGGCTCGGAAGAGAAGGAGCACCATTTGACTGCAAAATTGTCTGGAATCAATAGCGGACGCTATGTTGCATTAGGAGAGCCCCTGAGGTGTCTATACAGTGAAGCTCCTAAACATGTGGCCACATTTTGGAAAATAGACCCCTGAAGGAATTTATCTAGATGTTTGGTGAGTACCCTGAACCCTCAGGTGCTTCACAGAAGTTTATAATGTTGAGCTGTGAAAAAAAAATAATAAATTTTTACCACAAAATTGTTACTTCAACCAGGTAGCTTTTTTTTTTACAAGTGTAAAAGGAAAAAATTAAGCATAAAATTTATTGTGCAATTTCTCCTGAGTATGCTGATACCTTATGTGTGATGAAAATCAACTGTTTGGGTGCACAGCAGGGCTTGGAAGGGAAGGAGCGCCATTTGACTGCACAATTGGCTGGAATCATTAGCGGACGCTATATTGCATTTGGAAAGCCCCTAAGGTGCCTAAACAGTGGAGGTCCCCCACAAGTGACCCCATTCTGGAAACAAGACACCTCGAGGCTTTTATCTAGGTGTATATTGAGCAGTTTGAATCCAAGAGTACTTCACAGAATTTGATAAGCTTAGGTTGCCATATTGAAAATTTTCATTTTTTTCACAAAAATGTTGCTTTAGCATCATATTTCTTACTCTTTCAAGAGGCAACAACAAACCGTGGACCCCACAGGTTGTTATCCAATGTCTTATGAGCACAGGGATACCCCACATGTGGCCAAAAACCTCTGTTTGGATAAATGGGAGGGCTTGGAATGGAAGGAGCACCATTTGAATTCTGGAAAAGTTTAAATAAATTGCGGGCACCATGTCACATTAGCAGGGCCCCTTGGGTACCTATACAGCAGAAATCCCCCACAAGTGACCCCATTTTGGAAACTGGATTTTATTCAGGAGTATAGTAATCATTTTGAATCCACAGGTACTTCACAAAAATGTTGCTGTAGCAACAAATTTCTCGCTTTTAGGCTATGTGGCCAAGATCCAGCGACACGGCGTCTAGTACACAGTGTCAGCCTTCCTGCAGAGATGTGAGTGTTGTCCACGGGAGAACGCAGCTGCCCATGCCCACGATTTGGGTTCAGGCTGCTGTGGAGCTCTATGCTACCTGCAGACAACACTCTTGTCTCCGCAGCATAAATTGACATGCGGAGGCTCGGGAAGCTGCACCACAGGTCGGTTTATGCTGCGGAGAAAAGAAGCACATTGGGCATAGGATTTCTACTTCCACTGTGCTTCTACTGCACAATGCAGCACTATGGATGCAGGGAAAACACTCTGCGCCCAAAACGCTGCAAATCCTGATTGTGGGCACACAGCGTAAAATGCTACAATGGATGAATGGATAGATGTCAAACATATATAACGTCCCACCCCCTGCATATTCTAAGCTGGCACCATTTAGTGCCTTTCATGTGGCACTAAAGGGTGCCTAGCCTTGTATTTAGCCCCCCAAAAAATTAATAATTAAAATAAACGACGTGGGGTCCCCCCTATTTTTGATAGCCAGCTAGGGTAAAGCAGACAGCTGTAGCCTGCAAACCACAGCTGACAGCTTCACCTTGGCTGGTGATCTAATTTGGAGGGCTCCCCAGGCGTTTTTTTTAAAAAAAAAACAAAAAAATAACGTGGGGTCCCCCCCAAATTAGATCACCAGCCAAGGTGAAGCGGACAGCTGGGGTCTGGTATTCTCAGGGTGGGAAGAGCCATGGTTATTGGACTCTTCCCAGCCTAAAAATAGCAGGCCGCAGCCGCCCCAGAAGTGGCACATCCATTAGATGCGCCAATCCTGGCGCTTCGCTCCAGCTCATCCCGCGCCCTGGTGCGGTGGCAAACGGGGTAATATACGGGGTTGATACCAGCTGTAATGTCACCTGGCATCAAGCCCTGGGGTTAGTGATGTCACGGCATCTAAACAGATACCCGACATCACTAACCCAGTCAGTAATAGAAAAAAATAAAGACAAAAAAAAAAATGTATTTGAAAAAAAAACTCCCCGAAACATTCCTTTTTCACCAATTTATTGAAAATAAATAAATTTTGGTCGCTGTAATCTATTTTGGAGGTTCCTCGGCGACTCTGGACCTTCTAGAATATAGGGGGCACGTTCAGGGAACGTATCCCCCATTTTCTGGAAGAGCAAGCTCTCCATGAGCAGTGTAGGTGCAGTAATCTGAGAATACTGCACTCACACTGCCCCGGTACAACCTAGGGCAGAGTGACCTGCAGTAACCTCATTCCAGAATATGAGGGGTACGCTCACAGAACGTACCCCCCATTTTCTGGAACAGCAGTCACTCCATGTGAGGAGTGTGGCTGCAGATTACTGCACTCACTCTCCCCCGGTCCACAGTGGAGCAGCCTGTGCAGCAGCGACGTCAGCGTCCCTGCTTGCAGGGATCCAGCTGACAGCCGCTGTCTGCGCATGCGCCGCCAGCTTTCCAGAGGGAGTGATCGCGGGGACGGAGCAGCAACAGCCGCCAGGTGACGTAAGACCGGGGGCTGGGGCTGGGGGGGGAGTGATGGGGGGTGACGGCGGGACCTGGGGACACCTTTCTGCCGCATGTGACGTGTCACATGTGGCAGAAAGAGCAGGATGAATGCGGCCGCTGCACGCCGACATCCTGCATGCTCCGGAGGGGGGAAGGGGAGCGCTCTAGAGAACCGGAGGGGGCTCCGGGGACCAGGGATCTCCGGTGCAACGGAGGAGGGGTCAGGGGGAGGACATTTCCCTCCGATCTGAAATGTTTGATCATTTCAGATCGGAGGGAAATGAATGCAGAGCCGGCGGCGGCGGCAGTTTTCGGCACGCGGCAGCGCCATTTTGGATGTCCGGGGGGGGGTGGGGGTTGGTTTCTCCGGTACCGGAGGCTTTGGGGGCACTAAAGGATTATATTTCTTTCTCATCGGACATGTTTGATCATGTCCGATGAGAAAGAAATCAGTATTATTTGCCTTTTTTTTTTATGTGTACGTCGGTATACGGTGTATACCGGCGATCACATTATCGGGGGCCAAAAAAACCCCCCCGGTTCATAATCTTGGGGGTCTCAGCTACCTCCGGTAGCTGAAACCCCCGAGATTTTTCGTCACTGGGGGGCGCTACAAGCTTTTTCCGGCCTGACGTCTCAAGACGTCGGAACAGAATAAGTACCCTGTTTTTCCGACGTCTTGAGACGTTAGGCCGTCGCTATGGGGTTAAGTGACACTTGGTAAAATGGAAAAATGTGGCCACGTCAGAAAGGTGAAAACAGGCTTTGGTGGGAAGGGGTTAAAATCAGTGTCTGAACAAATGGAGTCCATTGAAGTGAGAGAGATAAGGGGCTCTACAGTATGTTACTCTTAATATTGAGAAAGCTCTAGCATTTAGGGTTTTAACCCCTTCACGACTGAGGACGTATTGGTACGTCCTAAATCATGAAGGGGTAATCACCGCCGGCTGCAGACATTGAACAGGAGATATCTGTGGCTTACAGGCGTAAGTGGATCCGCACCTGCGCCTGTCAACCCCTTAGATTGCGCTGTCAAAATGTGACAACACATTTTAAATGACTGCAGCTGGGAAATCGCCTTTTCCCACCGCCATCAGGGGCCTCATGACACGATCATGGGGAGCCGATGGTTGCCATAGTAGCGATGGGTCATGTGATGACTCCTGTCGCTATCATGACGTAGTTTCTATTTCAGCTGACAGAGCAGCGGCTGTAACAGGAACACTTCATTTCTACTGATCAGAGCTGTGCAGCTCTGATCAACAAAAATGAATCAGCGATCAGACCATAGATCCTTATAGTCCCCTAGGGGAAATAGTAAAATAAAAAGTAAAAAAGTTTTAAAAAATTTAAAAAAAAAACACAAAAACCCTAAAACTTCAAATTACCCCCATTTGCACCATTGAAAATTAATCGATTAAAAAAATAAAAAATATACACATATTTTCACGATACATGGTATTCTATGGTGTCAACTAATTAATCATGGATAGGCATCTATGGTATGCGCCCATATGTTTCATGATAATGCAATGAAATCCCGCTGTAGCATCATATGTATATGTGTGCGATGCAGGGGATGGATCTGTTTTAAGTGTCAAAAACAGCGCTGTACGCGTGCGCGTCGGCGGTGACGTTCCCCTTGCTTCCCTTGGCTGTGTCCTGGGGGCGGCGTCGCCCTCCCGGTCATGTGGTGTTCGCGTGATCGGGTGGGCGGTGTCAGGGCTCCTGTCGCGGTGGGGAGTGGGAGGGTCTGTTGCCAGGGACGCTCACGCGTCGTCGTTGGTTATCATCAGCTAATTGATATAGTCTGATGTCTATTTTTTCACGATACATGATATTTTATGTTATTAACTAACTAATCATAGATCGACATCTATACTATGTGTCAATATGTTTCATGATAATGTAAAGATATCCTGCAGCAACATCACATGTATATATGCGTATGATGCAGGAGATGGAATTGTCTCAAGTGTCAGAAACAGCATTGCACGCATGCGCGTCGGCGGTGACGTTCCCCTTGCTTCCCTTTGCTGTGTCCTGGGGGCGGCGTCGCCCTCCCGGTCATGTGGTGTCCGCGTGATCGGGTGGGCGGTGTCGGGCTCCTGGCGCGATGGGGAGTGGGAGGATCTGTTGCCGGGGACGCTCATGCATCATCGTTGGTTACTCTTGATGGATTGGCTCCGGGTTTCTTTTTATACCACGACATTTCCTTTGTATGGCACCACCCCTGACGCAGGCATCTGCCGAAACTGACGTCCGTCGGGTGGGGGGCTCCGGTGAGTGTGGTGAGGTGTTCCATGGTGAGCAGCATATATTGTGCCACTGGCATTATGGTTTGATCTGCCGCCTTGATGGTGGAGGGCTTCTGTGGATTCCCATCAGACAGTGACATGATGACTATACTTTATGGTAGGAGATAATATTATGGTGATTGAAACTATTGTCTGATTGGGTGTCTCTAGACACTCTCTACTATTATCACTGTGTATTGGTGGACACCACCGGTCGTATACCCCTCTGTGTATGCTTGTCTCCATACCTTGCACCCGTTAATCAATAAATATCCTTTTAATTGCATTGGATGTTTGATTGCCTTTTTTCCTTGTTGTGTTGGTGCGATTTATCCATGGTCCTTATGTACCACACACCAATTGTATTATGAAAATGTGCAATTAGGTTATTACTATGATGGTGGAGTGGGTGTTAAAAAGTATAATCATTACATATTTGGTATCGCCTTGTTCAGAAATGCCTGATACTGTATATCAAAATATAAGATTAATTAACCTGATTGGAATTTTTTTTCCTGAATGCCTTTTACCAAACGCCAAAATTATGTTTCTTGGTCGTTGCAAAATGCAATAACAAGTGATCAAAACAAAGCATCTGCGCAAAAATGGTACCATTAAAAACATCAGCTCGGGACACAATAATAAGCCATCATGGAGCCCCATATCCTGAAAAATGAGAACGCTATGGGCCGTGGAGTTGGACAAACTTCTGAATTTTTTTTAACCCCTTATTTAAAAATAAACCTATAAATGTTTGGTGTCTACAAACTCGTACCAACCTGTGATATCATACCAACATATCAGGTTTACCATATAGTGAACATGTGTCACGCTCCCCGGGTCCTCTGCTCCGCTCCCCGGCTCACCTGCCACGCTCCCCGCTCTCCAGCCTCCATTGCCCGCGCTTCCCAGGCCTCCTGGTCCCCGCTCCCGGCGCCCGTCGGCTTCCCAGCCCCTGCCCGGCTCTGCTGCTTCCTCCTCTCAGCTTCCTGCCCTGGCTTCTGGCACCCGGGCCGCGCGCATGCGCATTAGGGCGCGCGCGCGGTCACTGACCCTTTCTTAAAGGGCCAGTGTCCACTAACAGGAAATGATGCACTAAGGTACAGGGTATAAAGGGGTTTAATGTCCAAGGGGGCGGGGCCTGTTCTTCGTGTTTCCCAAGCTAGGAGTCAGGTCTCCTTGTGTTCCTGTGAGATAGTTACCTCTCTCTCTTCTAGAGCCAATCCTGCATTGCCATCCGGTCCTGCTGTATCTCGAACCCCGAACGCTGCCTATCTGCCATCCTGACAGTCCGTACCATCTCTGTTCCCTGCGGTGACCCGTCATCTCGCTCCAACGGTTCCGGACCCCGCCTGACATCATCCCGGCTTCCGAACCTGAGCTCCGTCACCCGGACCACCATCAGTGACCCCGTGGTCCCAGGGACTTCTCCATTGTGCTCTAGTGCACGGACTGTCCTGCTACCTAAAGTGCTCCGGCTACCGGACTCCTTTCCCTCATCGGGGAGTTCGGCCCAGTGGATCCACCTCCCGGGTCTGCCCATCCATCTGGCCCTAACAACATGGTGAATAAAATACTCTCCAAACTGTTGTACAATTGCACTTTTTTTTGCCATTTTTCCGCACTTGTAATTTTTTTGCCGTTTTCCAGTTCACTATACAGTAAAACTCATTAGATAGTTTCATTTAAAAGTTACAAGTCGTCCCGCAAAAAATAAGTCCTCATGTGTCAAGATTGACGGAAAACTAAAAAAGTTATGGCTCTCGGAAAAATTGGAACATTGAGCAAAAACAAAAAAATGGAAAATCGCCCGAGGTGAAGGGGATTAAAATGTTTTGTTTTTTTTAATAATTCCGTAACACAGCATTGGTGGTGTTACGTGGGAGGACGGTTAGAGACGAGAATAGTAAAAGCTCAAACGTCCCCCAAGGTCCACTGAGCAAGTGGTAAGGCTACAGATGGACAAATGGATGGAAAAAAACAGCTTCAGAGAACACTAAAACACACAAGGCAGTGTTAACATCACACATGCCGGCAAACAGCACCTCTCTTGTTAACTGCACAGAGAGGACCCTGCAGGTGACTGTCTGTGCACGAATGGGGCATTCCTGGTCAGTTGTAGTCATGTGCATTGTCCAGGATCTTTTAAAGACTAAAGGCCGCTTTACACGCTGCGACATCGCTAGCATTTGCTGGCGATGTCGAGCGCGATAGCACCTGACCCCGTCATACGGCCGATATGTGGTGATCGCTGCCGTAGCGAACATTATCGCTACGGCAGCGTCACACGCACATACCTGCCCTGCGATGTTGCTGTGACCGGCGAACTGCCTCCTTTCTAAGGGGGGGCGGTTCGTTCAGCGTCACAGTGATGTCACAACAGCATCACTGAACCGCCGCCCAATAGAAAAGGAGGGGCGGGGATGAGCGGGATGTAACATCCCGCCCACCTCCTTCCTTCCTCATTGCCGGCGGCCGCAGGTAAGGTGAGGTTCCTCGCTCCTGCGGTGTCACACATAGCGATGTGTGCTGCCGCAGGAACGACGAACAACATCGTACATGCAGCAGCAACGATAATTGAGAATAGGGTAGAATGTCACCGATTAGCGATTTTGAACGTTTTTGCGACTATTCAAAATCGCTCATAGGTGTCACACGCAACAACATCGCTAACGCGGCCGGATGAACGTCACAAATTCCGTGACCCCAACAGCATCGCTTTAGCGATGTCGTAGAGTGTAAAGCGGCCTTAAGCCCTGTTCCTAGGCTTGGCGCCAGATGGCAATGGCGCCGGCCAATCAGAGACCGCCATGTCACTGACGATGTCACCAGTGACCAATGTAGGCCCACAACGTCATTACTGACGTCAGTAGCAGCCAATCAGAGACCGCCATGTCACTCATGACGTCAGTGGCAGCCAATCAGAGACTGCTGCGACACTGGTGACGTCAGTGGCAGCCAATCAGAGACAGCCGCGTCACTGGTGACGTCACGCGCATGCGCAGTAGCCCGATTCCCACACTTAGAGCCAGGAAAGGCAGTGGGAACCCGCGCATGCATGTTAGGGCAATTCAGTTTCTTAGCCGCAGAAGACACAGAGACCCTGGACACCTGACACCTAGCAGCCGAGCGGCCAGAGCGGGTTGCGCAGGAAAGTCGTCAGACACCACAGAAAAGAATGGAGGCCAGACAGGTGCGATTCGAGGCGTAGGAGAACCCCGAACTGTGACAGGTGGCTTTTGCATGGAAGGTGTAGAGTGAAAACGGTGCTCATAACCATCAATAATGCTTTTTAAATTCAAAGCACAACTTCAAATGTCAGGAGGTTGTACAAGGTACTTTATGCGGTGCTGAATGTTGTAGAAATGCTTTTGTAATGGCCCAAGTATGGAGATTACTATGAAGTTTTAAATATGTTTTGTGTTTGTAAATTTTCCTCTTATGTTATGTGCACATGTCATCTTATTGAGGTAGATTCAACCTGTCAGAAAAAGCGCTATAACATGTAAGAAAGAATTAACATATGCTCTTCAATGTCAAAATGGTTTGTTGTGTATATGTGGCGCCCCTGAGGCTCTGGTCACCAAAGGGTACTGCACCTCAATTAATGTGCGGTATTCAGCTCAGGTAAGGGTGGTAGAAATAGGCACAACACAATCACATCAAAAACAGATCCATCGGGACCATAGTTATGGCAAGACATTTAAAGAAGACATGGACTTTACTAGGCCCGGGGTTTGGAGCGGGAGCTCAGCTGGGGTACCTAACTACTGAGGGGGGCACCCTAGAAATAGGATGCTCTCTCTCTCCTTCTCTATTTAAACACCGGTGGTGGCCCCTTACTTGCCTGGGATTGACTGGAGCCCATCACGGCAGTGATCAGTACTACTAGGCTGGCGACTGAAGCTGTGAGTAAACTACACCTTGAACCCGCAGAGACTATGTTGGCTTGTCCTTACCGGCCTCGCAGCCCAGCGCTTAGGCACCAACTGCCATTACCTCCCCTCTTCATCCACCCGGGGCCTGCTCTGCATGTGGGGACCGACACCGTCCTAGCTGCCTTAACACCTACCCCGGCGAGGAATTGTGCAGCGGCGGCTACTCCTGGCCGCACGTCACAGGTGGCGTCACAACAAACTATCCCAAATACCTCGCTTCTCCCACCATTTACTGTATGCCTC
This sequence comes from Anomaloglossus baeobatrachus, assembly GCF_048569485.1. Taxonomy (NCBI): domain Eukaryota; kingdom Metazoa; phylum Chordata; class Amphibia; order Anura; family Aromobatidae; genus Anomaloglossus; species Anomaloglossus baeobatrachus. Next base: position 159,061,041 of record NC_134354.1, on the reverse strand, counting down.
GGGGCAACGGAACTGGGCAAGGCCACCCGTGACATTGCCTGACCCGACCTGAAACGACCCGGCAACGAGTAGGTTAACCACCTGCCCCATGGGGCGCTACATATATGTTACATGTTTTCAAAATTTTTAACTGCTTCAGAGTTCAAAATCAGTAAAGGAGCTAAAAGTGATGTGACCATTTTTCAAATGGCTTCTGCTTTAAAGACACTGCTTTTTCATAAATATATTTAATAAAAATATCAAGTAATAAAAAAAACCCACGCCAGTGGCAAAGTCACTACATAAATGTCTAAAAATACAATTAAAAAGACACTCCTAGCGATTTCCTGAAGTGTTATTTGCTTGTTATGCGGATGTACCATCAGTTATAAGATGCTATGTACAGATATCTAAAAGTAGTATATATATAAACTGGAGATCGCTGCAAATGAAGTGTGTGCCCAGCGATGATTGGGTGTATGATGGGGTGGATGGATGCTGGTGCCAGGTAATAAGACAAATGCTGTGTGAAAGCTTCAGATGAATATGAGAAAAAAGGTACAAAAATATTACAGAGCTAACCTATCACGATAAGAAAATAGATAAGAACAGTGAAATGAAAAATGTGTTGACTAAATACAAAGGAACATGCACATATTCATTACTTGACAGGAATGCAGATTCGCAACAAAAAGCAGTTGTAGATGCAAGTTAACACCAATGTTGATAATTCATCAACTTAAAGGGGTTTTCTCATCGCCATGTCTCTTACATCATGTGCAGGGCATTGCAGCTTAGGTATCCATGGTTACAAGCTATCATAGTAGAACTATACTATATTTCTAATTGGAGGAATTTGCTATTATTATTACACATAATATATATTGGGATAAAATCTTGAAGATGGGAATACCCCTTTAACTCTAATTAATAAAGTATGGCTGATGCAGCAATAGAATCTCTAGACTGTGTTCTCTGTTGCATGAATATACTGTATGTGCCTGTAGTGTAAAAGTGAGGTTCATTGTCATGCTGTCAGGAAGCACTGGAAGGATAAATATCGCATGCAAAATAGATGTTACTTAGCTGGGATGTGCAACGTATGAGCCTGGTGATTGCCCTACATCAGTGCTGCTCTATGATAAAATGTTATAAAAAATGGTGCACTTGCTAAAGTAAATGCAGGACTTACTCACTGTACTATAGTTCTATTCCTTGAGAAAGAATAATAAACTGGCAACATTGAAGTCAATAATCAAGTAATCCAGGAGCATTGAACTCAATGCTGGATTACCATATTTGAGTTCAATGAGTTCATCTCAGGTGAGTTCAACTGAGGTCACAGCTTGGGTTCTATGGGAAACAACAGCTGTGACCTCAGGTGAACTCACTGTCATCACTGCTCACACAGCTGCGACTTTATCAGTCTGTCTCATTGACCGCAGTGATCAGTCACGTTTTCTAATGTCTTCTAATTTCTTTTGTTCAATGTCTTCTAATTTCTGTTTTCTAATTTCTTTAAGATGTAGCAAAGCCGGGATCATCGTGGGACATCGTGGTGTGGATTATGTCGCAGGGGTGTTTGGGGGAGTCAATAAATTATACAAAGTGAGTGGTTTTTTTTTTAAATAAAGGATTTTTCTTTGTGTTTTGTGTTTATTTCTTTGTACTTACATGATTAGTGATGGGGGTGTTTTTTAGACCCCTATGCATTACTAATTTTTGACAAAACACAGCTGCAATTATTCCTTTATATTAACCTGATTGCCAGTGCTCCAGGACAATCGGGATGAGCCTGGTAAGTGCCAAGATTGGTGCATCTAATAAATGTGCCAATTCTGGGGCACCTGCGGGCTGCTATTTTTAGGCTGGGGAGGGCCCAATAACCATGGGCCTCCCTACCCTGAGAATACCAGCTCCCAGCTGTCTGCTTTAGCTGCACAATATGGGGGACCGTACACAATTTTTCAAATTATTTATTTTTAAACTCCACATCGTGGACCCAGAGAGGTTGTGCGAGGGCAACCAAATACAAACACTGACACACCAACAGTCTAACTGCAACCAATCACAGACACTGTCACAGAGGGTGTGTGGGAGAAGCAGTGAATTTTCATGAGATTTAATGAGTGGACCCTTAAGAAGTAAGACAGCCGCACGGAAACTTGATAAGTATAATTGTCCTGCTTTAGTCCCCATTTTGCTTACTTTTTTTTAATTTATGTATATCCGGGTGGTCAAACCTGAACAGTAACACAGACTTGCCTAAGAAGTCCGTGTTTGTGGCTCTGTGCACAGACACCCGACCTTACAGTTGGGGTTCGCTCATCACTAGAGAACACCCGTCTAGAGATTCCTGCCTCTGTGCTATACCTGCTTTCAACCTTTTTTTACCACTGCTCAGGTCCCGTGGCACCATCTTATTTTCGTAACTTCTGACTGGCCGGAAATCAGAAGTTACATAACAAGCGCTCAGTAGTAGACTATGAGAGCCAGAATGAGGCCAGAACAAAACTCACAGTTATATTGATTTGTGACCATTGTGCTCCAAGAAACATTGGAACTGCAGACAGGTGCACAGGATAGCGTGGTGCGCAGCACTGCAGAGTACTACCCGGTGTCCACAACTATGAGCACCACAACTCACAGCGGTGGATACCACATAGTACCCTGCATGCTATCCTATGCACCCGAAGACCTTAGTAGGGCACACTGATGAAGGTCTTACATGACCAAAATGTCTGTGCTTGTGCTGGTCCTACAAGTTTTCTACAAAAAAAATCACTATATACCACTTATCTTGAGTGCCAAGTTTCTATATTTACTTTAGGCTACACTGATAAACATGAAAAAGGACACTTCACAGCCCTAAGGACAGTTTGACAGTTCTTAAGGGTGCTTTACACGCTGCAACATCGCTAGCAATCACTAGCGATGTCGCGAGCGATAGCACCCGCCCCTGTCGTTCATGCGACATGTGGTGATTGCTGCCATAGCACACAATATCGCTACGGCAGTGTCACACGCACATACCTGTTCAGCAATGTCGCTGTGGCCTCCGAAAAATCCCTCCTACAAGGGGGAGGTGCATTCAGCGGCATCACTAAACGGCCACCCAATAGAAGAGGAGGGGAGGAGATGAGCAGCTAAAACATGCCACCCACCTCCTTCCTCCCTCCTTCCCGGTGGACGAAGGTAGGATGATGTTCGTCGTTCCTGCGGTGTTACACATAGCCATGTGTGGTGCCGCAGGAACGACGATCAACCTGCGGCATGAACAACCAACGACATTATGAAAATGGATAACGTGTCAATGATCAACGATTTTTGCCGTTTTTGTGATCGGCACTCCTAGCTGTCACACGCTGCAATGTCGCTAACGACTCCAGATGTACGTCACAAACACCGTGACCCCGATGATATATCGTTAGCGATGTCGCAGCGCGTAAAGCACCCTTTAGTGTAGAGTAGATGGTTTTGGTACCTATTTGTGCACCATCTCCAGAAGTGTCCTGTATATCAATTCTATCAGTTTAGCCTATTGAATCCACTAAAAGGAACTGTACATATGTTTACTTGCATACTTTTAGATACTTAATGACCCTACATTACCCTCCACCCGTAAAGTATGATACCCCTATTATATTGTGATATAGAAACAACTCAATGACTCTCTTTATGTCTCCATATTCTTAACATAGAGAAACTCAATAGCTAATTAGGACTGCACTAAATTTATTGTCATTGTGGAGGACACATTTTAAGCTGCACTTTGAGCTGTCAGTCAACAATCATCATTCATTTGAGTTACAGATAGGAATTCCCAATTCCTCAATTAAACTATGTATGTTAGGCTAGTTTCACACTTGCGTTGAGTTGAATCCGCTGGGTCCGTTGCTGCGTCGTTTTGACGCATCCGTTATTCTTGTGTTGTCAATGGATGCAACAGGTCTGTTATTTCACAGGAATCCGTTAGCTGATTCCTGTAAAATAATGGACCCGTTGCATCCGTTTGGCGTCCATTAGGCGTCCGTCTAATGGAATGCGTCGGCTCCGTTTTTTTTTTGTTTTGTTTTTCATTCTGGGCATGCTCAGTAAAAATTAACGGAATCCAGCGGCGGATTCCATTGTAAAGCACTTTGCAACGGAATCCGCCACCATAGGGATCCATTATAACTATTGACGGATGTAACGGAATCCGTCGCTCGGCGTCATTTTAACGCAAACAATTAACGTTACATGCTGCATTCCTTCCACTCGGCGGCCAGCGGGAGCAATGCAGGTACTTTTGGCCCAATCCGTCATCCATACAAGTCTATGGGAAACAGCGGAATCCGTTAACGGATTTCGCTGTTTTCCAAAACGGCGGATTGCAACTGAAGGAAAGCAACGCAAGTATGAAAGTACCCTTAATGAAATACACTAAGCAACTGTCACTTATAAAGTATTGCAGAAATTAACTTTGGATTGAAAGTAGAATACCTAAAAGTTTGGAGAAGAAAGGGAACGGCACATGATCCAAGGCACACCACATCCTCTGTAAAACATGGTGGAGGCAACGTGATGGCATGGGCATGCATGGCTTTCAATGGCACTGGGTCACTTGTGTTTATTGATGAAATAACAGCAGACAAGAGTAGCCGGATGAATTCTGAAGTGTACTGGGATATACTTTCAGCCCAGATTCAGCCAAATGCCGCAAAGTTGATCGGACGGCGCTTCATAGTACAGATGGACAATGACCCCAAGCATACAGCCAAAGCTACCCAGGAGTTCATGAGTGCAAAAAAGTGGAACATTCTGCAATGGCCAAGTCAATCACCAGATCTTAACCCAATTGAGCATGCATTTCACTTGCTCAAATCCAGACTTAAGACGGAAAGACCCACAAACAAGCAAGACCTGAAGGCTGCGGCTGTAAAAGCCTGGCAAAGCATTAAGAAGGAGGAAACCCAGCGTTTGGTGATGTCCATGGGTTCCAGACTTAAGGCAGTGATTGCCTCCAAAGGATTCGCAACAAAATATTGAAAATAAAAATATTTTGTTTGGGTTTGGTTTATTTGTCCAATTACTGTTTTGACCTCCTAAAATGTGGAGTGTTTGTAAAGAAATGTGTACAGTTCCTACAATTTCTATCAGATATTTTTGTTTAAACCTTCAAATTAAACGTTACAATCTGCACTTGAATTCTGTTGTAGAGGTTTCATTTCAAATCCAATGTGGTGGCATGCAGAGCCCAACTCGCGAAAATTGTGTCACTGTCCAAATATTTCTGGACCTAACTGTACGTACGGTAATCTATTATAGCAAAACCTACTCTCTAATAGTCAAACTGCACCTCTTCCCTTCAATTTACCCAAACAGTAGTCTCTCACTACATATTGGGAATTGCTGTACTCATGAGGAATTGCACAAAAAATTGAGTGGCCCAGTATTTCCTGTTACCCTTATGAAAATGAAAAATGTTTATGGTCCAATGTTTTAAAATTCTGTGAAGCACTTGTAGGTTAAGGATGCTTATTACACTCCTTGATAAATACATTGAGGAGTGAAGTTTCCAAAATGGGTCCAAAATGAAGTTCTGCTCTTTTGACAACTTAAGGGCTTTTATGGCAACAGCAGTCTATTTCAGCCAACTCTGAAGTAGTGCTCATTCCCTTCTGAGCCCTGCTGTGTGCACAAACAGTTGCTTCTCACCAAATATGGGGTATAGGTTATTTCTGGAGAAATTGTGAAAGAAATTGGGTGATCTATTTTCACCTGTTACTCTTGTTAAAATGAAACATTTGGAATAAAGCAACATTGTAAATTTTTATTATATTCTTCCACATAGTTATTATTCCTGTAAAGTACTTGAAGTGTTAACTAACTTCCTAACTTCAGTTTTGAATATCTTGAGGGGTGTAGTTTCTAGAGTGTGGTCTTCTTTGGTGCTTTTTGGACACATAGGACCGTCAAAGTCACTTCAAAAGTGAAGTGGTTCCTAAAAAAACAGGATTTGTAAATTTTGTTTAAAAATAAAAATAATTGCTAAACTTTTAAGTCTTCTAACAAAAAAAATATATTTTTCAAAAGTGATGTTGACATAAAGTAGACATGTGGGTAAATGTTATTTATGAATTATTTTGTGCTGTATAACTGTTTGTAATGAAGGTATACAATATTCATAAATGAATGCAAATCACCTAAATTTACTACTATCATGAAGTATAATGTGTAATAAAAAAAACTATTTCAGTATCACTGGAAACCGTTGAAGCATTCTAGAATTATTACCACATAAGGTGACACTGGGTAAAATGGAAAAATGTGGCCACGTCAGAAAGGTGAAAACAGGCTTTGGTGGGAAGGGGTTAAAATCAGTGTCTGAACAAATGGAGTCCATTGAAGTGAGAGAGATAAGGGGCTCTACAGTATGTTACTCTTAATATTGAGAAAGCTCTAGCATTTAGGGTTTTAACCCCTTCACGACTGAGGACGTATTGGTACGTCCTAAATCATGAAGGGGTAATCACCGCCGGCTGCAGACATTGAACAGGAGATATCTGTGGCTTACAGGCGTAAGTGGATCCGCACCTGCGCCTGTCAACCCCTTAGATTGCGCTGTCAAAATGTGACAACACATTTTAAATGACTGCAGCTGGGAAATCGCCTTTTCCCACCGCCATCAGGGGCCTCATGACACGATCATGGGGAGCCAATGGTTGCCATAGTAGCGATGGGTCATGTGATGACTCCTGTCGCTATCATGACGTAGTTTCTATTTCAGCTGACAGAGCAGCGGCTGTAACCGGAACACTTCATTTCTACTGATCAGAGCTGTGCAGCTCTGATTAACAAAAATGAATCAGCGATCAGACCATAGATCCTTATAGTCCCCTAGGGGAAATAGTAAAATAAAAAGTAAAAAAGTTTTAAAAAATTAAAAAAAAAAACACAAAAAACCCTAAAACTTCAAATTACCCCCATTTGCACCATTGAAAATTAATCGATTAAAAAAATAAAAAATATACACATATTTTCACGATACATGGTATTCTATGGTGTCAACTAATTAATCATGGATAGGCATCTATGGTATGCGCCCATATGTTTCATGATAATGTAATGATATCCCGCTGTAGCATCATATGTATATGTGTGCGATGCAGGGGATGGATCTGTTTTAAGTGTCAAAAACAGCGCTGTACGCGTGCGCGTCGGCGGTGACGTTCCCCTTGCTTCCCTTTGCTGTGTCCTGGGGGCGGCGTCGCCCTCCCGGTCATGTGGTGTCCGCGTGATCGGGTGGGCGGTGTCGGGCTCCTGGCGCGACGGGGAGTGGGAGGATCTGCTGCCGGGGACGCTCATGCGTCATCGTTGGTTACTCTTGATGGATTGGCTCCGGGTTTCTTTTTATACCACGACATTTCCTTTGTATGGCACCACCCCTGACGCAGGCATCTGCCGAAACTGACGTCCGTCGGGTGAGGGGCTCCGGTGAGTGTGGTGAGGCGTTCCATGGTGAGCAGCATATATTGTGCCACTGGCATTATGGTTTGATCTGCCGCCTTGATGGTGGAGGGTTTCTGTGGATTCCCATCAGACAGTGACATGATGACTATACCTTATGGTAGGAGATAATATTATGGTGATTGAAACTATTGTCTGATTGGGTGTCTCTAGACACTCTCTACTATTATCACTGTGTATTGGTGGACACCACCGGTCGTATACCCCTCTGTGTATGCTTGTCTCCATACCTTGCACCCGTTAATCAATAAATATCCTTTTAATTGCATTGGATGTTTGATTGCCTTTTTTCCTTGTGTTGGTGCGATTTATCCATGGTCCTTATGTACCACACACCAATTGTATTATGAAAATGTGCAATTAGGTTATTACTATGATGGTGGAGTGGGTGTTAAAAAGTATAATCATTACATATTTGGTATCGCCTTGTTCAGAAATGCCTGATACTGTATATCAAAATATAAGATTAATTAACCTGATTGGAATTTTTTTTCCTGAATGCCTTTTACCAAACGCCAAAATTATGTTTCTTGGTCGTTGCAAAATGCAATAACAAGTGATCAAAGAAAAGCATCTGCGCAAAAATGGTACCATTAAAAACATCAGCTCGGGACGCAATAAAAAGCCATCATGGAGCCCCATATCCTGAAAAATGAGAACGCTATGGGCCGTGGAGTTGGACAAACTTCTGAATTTTTTTTAACCCCTTATTTAAAAATAAACCTATAAATGTTTGGTGTCTACAAACTCGTACCAACCTGTGATATCATACCAACATATCAGGTTTACCATATAGTGAACAAGGTGAATAAAATACTCTCCAAACTGTTGTACAATTGCACTTTTTTTTTGCCATTTTTCCGCACTTGGAATTTTTTTGCCGTTTTCCAGTTCACTATACAGTAAAACTCATTAGATAGTTTCATTTAAAAGTTACAAGTCGTCCCGCAAAAAATAAGTCCTCATGTGTCAAGATTGACGGAAAACTAAAAAAGTTATGGCTCTCGGAAAAATTGGAACATTGAGCAAAAACAAAAAAATGGAAAATCGGCCGAGGTGAAGGGGATTAAAATGTTTTGGTTTTTTTAATAATTCCGTAACACAGCATTGGTGGTGTTACGTGGGAGGACGGTTAGAGCCGAGAATAGTAAAAGCTCAAACGTCTCCCAAGGTCCACTGAGCAAGTGGTAAGGCTACAGATGGACAAATGGATGGAAAAAAACAGCTTCAGAGAACACTAAAACACACAAGGCGGTGTTAACATCACACATGCCGGCAAACAGCACCTCTCTTGTTAACTGCAGAGAGAGGACCCTGCAGGTGACTGTCTGTGCACGAATGGGGCACACCTGGTCAGTTGTAGTCATGTGCATTGTCCAGGATCTTTTAAAGACTAAAGGCCGCTTTACACGCTGCGACATCGCTAGCATTTGCTGGCGATGTCGAGCGCGATAGCACCCGACCCCGTCATACGGCCGATATGTGGTGATCGCTGCCGTAGCGAACATTATCGCTACGGCAGCGTCACACGCACAAACCTGCTCTGCGATGTCGCTGTGACCGGCGAACTGCCTCCTTTCTAAGGGGGGCGGTTCGTTCAGCGTCACAGTGATGTCACAACAGCATCACTGAACCGCCGCCCAATAGAAAAGGAGGGGCGGGGATGAGCGGGACGTAACATCCCGCCCACCTCCTTCCTTCCTCATTGCCGGCGGCCGCAGGGAAGGTGAGGTTCCTCGCTCCTGCGGTGTCACACATAGCGATGTGTGCTGCCGCAGGAACGACGAACAACAACGTACATGCAGCAGCAACGATAATTGAGAATAGGGGGGAATGTCACCGATTAGCGATTTTGAACGTTTTTGCGACTATTCAAAATCGCTCATAGGTGTCACACGCAACAACATCGCTAACGCGGCCGGATGAGCGTCACAAATTCTGTGACCCCAACAGCATCGCTTTAGCGATGTCATAGAGTGTAAAGCGGCCTTAAGCCCTGTTCCTAGGCTTGGCGCCAGATGGCAATGGTGCCGGCCAATTAGAGACCGCCATGTCACTGACGATGTCACCAGTGACCAATGCAGGCCCGCAACATCATTACTGACGTCAGTAGCAGCCAATCAGAGACCGCCATGTCACTCATGACGTCAGTGGCAGCCAATCAGAGACTGCTGCGACACTGGTGACGTCAGTGGCAGCCAATCAGAGACAGCCGCGTCACTGGTGACGTCACGCGCATGCGCAGTAGCCCGATTCCCACACTTAGAGCCAGGAAAGGCAGTGGGAACCCGCGCATGCATGTTAGGGCAATTCAGTTTCTTAGCCGCAGAAGACACAGAGACCCTGGACACCTGACACCTAGCAGCCGAGCGGCCAGAGCGGGTTGCGCAGGAAAGTCGTCAGACACCACAGAAAAGAATGGAGGCCAGACAGGCGCAATTCGAGGCGTAGGAGAACCCCGAACTGTGACAGGTGGCTTTTGCATGGAAGGTGTAGAGTGAAAACGGTGCTCATAACCATCAATAATGCTTTTTAAATTCAAAGCACAACTTCAAATGTCAGGAGGTTGTACAAGGTACTTTATGCTGTGCTGAATATTGTAGAAATGCTTTTGTAATGGCCCAAGTATGGAGATTACTATGAAGTTTTAAATATGTTTTGTGTTTGTAAATTTTCGTCTTATGGTATGTGCACATGTCATCTTATTGAGGTAGATTCAACCTGTCAGAAAAAGCGCTATAACATGTAAGAAAGAATTAACATATGCATTTCAATGTCAAAATGGTTTGTTGTGTATATGTGGCGCCCCTGAGGCTCTGGTCACCAAAGGGTACTGCACCTCAATTAATGTGCGGTATTCAGCTCAGGTAAGGGTGGTAGAAATAGGCACAACACACTCACATCAAAAACAGATCCATCGGGACCATAGTTATGGCAAGACATTTAAAGAAGACATGGACTTTACTAGGCCTGGGGTTTGGAGCGGGAGCTCAGCTGGGGTACCTAACTACTGAGGGGGGCACCCTAGAAATAGGATGCTCTCTCTCTCCTTCTCTATTTAAACACCGGTGGTGGCCCCTTACTTGCCTGGGATTGACTGGAGCCCATCACGGTAGTGATCAGTACTACTAGGCTGGCGACTGAAGCTGTGAGTAAACTACACCTTGAACCCGCAGAGACTATGTTGGCTTGTCCTTACCGGCGTCGCAGCCCAGTGCTTAGGCGCCAACTGCCATTACCTCCCCTCTTCATCCACCCGGGGCCTGCTCTGCATGTGGAGACCGACACCGTCCTAGCTGCCTTAACACCTACCCCGGCGAGGAATTGTGCAGCAGCGGCTACTCCTGGCCGCACGTCACAGGTGGCGTCACAACAAACTATCCCAAATACCTCGCTTCTCCCACCATTTACTGTATGCCTTGGGGCAACGGAACTGGGCAAGGCCACCCGTGACATTGCCTGACCCGACCTGAAACGACTCGGCAACGAGTAGGTTAACCACCTGCCCCATGGGGCACTACATATATGTTACATCTTTTCAAAATTTTTAACTGCTTCAGAGTTCAAAATCAGTAAAGGAGCTAAAAGTGATGTGACCATTTTTCAAATGGCTTCTGCTTTAAAGACACTGCTTTTTCATAAATATATTTAATAAAAATATCAAGTTATAAAAAAAACCCACGCCAGTGGCAAAGTTACTACATAAATGTCTAAAAATACAATTAAAAAGACACTCCTAGCGATTTCCTGAAGTGTTATCTGCTTGTTATGCGGATGTACCATCAGTTATAAGATGCTATGTACAGATATCTAAAAGTAGTATATATATAAACTGGAGATCGCTGCAAATGAAGTGTGTGCCCAGCGATGATTGGGTGTATGATGGGGTGGATGGATGCTGGTGCCAGGTAATAAGATAAGTCCTGTGTGAAAGCTTCAGATGAATATGAGAAAAAAGGTACAAAAATATTACAGAGCTAACCTATCACGATAAGAAAATAGATAAGAACAGTGAAATGAAAAATGTGTTGACTAAATACAAAGGAACATGCACATATTCATTACTTGACAGGAATGCAGATTCGCAACAAAAAGCAGTTGTAGATGCAAGTTAACACCAATGTTGATAATTCATCAACTTAAAGGGGTTTTCTCATCACCAACATCCCACCCCAATATGTAGTAGGTGTAATAATAATAATAATAGCAAATACCTCCAATTAGAAATGTAGCATAGTTCTACTGATATAGCCAAGTCTCTTACATCATGTGCAGGGCATTGCAGCTTAGGTATCCATGGTTACAAGCTCTCATATTTTGACAGTTGCTTTTGGTTTTAACCATGGATAATTAAGCTGCAATGCCCTGCACATGAGGTAAGAGACATGGCTATCATAGTAGAACTATATTATATTTCTAATTGGAGGAATTTGCTATTATTATTACACATAATATATATTGGGATAAAATCTTGAAGATGGGAATACCCCTTTAACTCTAATTAATAAAGTATGGCTGATGCAGCAATAGAATCTCTAGACTGCGTTCTCTGCATGAATATACTGTATGTGCCTGTAGTGTAAAAATGAGGTTCATTGTCATGCTGTCAGGAAGCACTGGGAGGATAAATATCGCATGCAAAATAGATGTTACTCAGCTGGGATGTGCAACGTATGAGCCTGGTGATTGCCCTACATCAGTGCTACTCTACGATAAAATGTTATAAAAAATGGTGCACTTGCTAAAGTAAATGCAGGACTTACTCACTGTACTATAGTTCTATTCCTTGAGAAAGAATAATAAACTGGCAACATTGAAGTCAATAATCAAGTAATCCAGGAGCATTGAACTCAATGCTGGATTACCATTTTTGAGTTCAATGAGTTCACCTCAGGTGAGTTCAACTGAGGTCACAGCTTGGGTTCTATGGGAAACAACAGCTGTGACCTCAGGTGAACTCACTGTCGTCACTGCTCACACAGCTGCAACTTTATCAGTGTGTATCATCGACCACAGTGATCAGTCACGTTTTCTAATGTCTTCTAATTTCTTTTGTTCAATGTCTTCTAATTTCTGTTTTCTAATTTCTTTAAGATGTAGCAAAGCCGGGATCATTGTTGGACATCGTGGTGTGGATTATGTCGCAGGGGTGTTTGGGGGAGTCATTAAATTGTACAAAGTGAGTGGTTTTTTTTAAATAAAGGATTTTTCTTAGTGTTTTGTGTTTATTTCTTTATACTTACATGATTAGTGATGGGGGTGTTTTATAGACCCCTATCCATTACTAATCTTTGACAAAACACAGCTGCAATTATTCCTTTATATTAACCTGATTGCCAGTGCTCCAGGACAATCGGGATGAGCCTGGTAAGTGCCAAGATTGGTGCATCTAATGGATGTGCCAATTCTGGGGCACCTGCGGGCTGCTATTTTTAGGCTGGGGAGGGCCCAATAAACATGGGCCTCCCTACCCTGAGAATACCGGCTCCCAGCTGTCTGCTTTAGCTGCACAATATGGGGGACCCTACACAATTTTTCAAATTATTTATTTTTAAACTCCACATGGTGGACCCAGACAGGTAGTGAGAGGGCAACCAATTACAAACACTGACACACCAACAGTCTAACTGCAACCAATCACAGACACTGTCACAGAGGGTGTGTGGGAGAAGCAGTGAATTTTCATGAGATTTAATGAGTGGACCCTTAAGTAGTAAGACAGCTGCACGGAAACTCGATAAGTATAATTGTCCTGCTTTAGTCCCCATTTTGCTTACTTTTTTTTAATTTATGTATATCCGGGTGGTCAAACCTGAACAGTAACACAGACTTGCCTAAGAAGTCCGTGTTTGTGGCTCTGTGCACAGACACCCGACCTTACAGTTGGGGTTCGCTCATCACTAGAGAACACCCGTCTAGAGATTCCTGCCTCTGTGCTATACCTTCTTTCAACCTTTTTTTACCACTGCTCAGGTCCCGTGGCACCATCTTGTTTTCGTAACTTCTGACTGGCCGGAAATCAGAAGTTACATAACAAGCACTCAGTAGTAGACTATGAGAGCCAGAATAAGGCCAGAACAAAGCTCACATAGAGTTATATTGATTTGTGACCATTGTGCTCCAAGAAACATTGGAACTGCAGGCAGGTGTGTAGGATAGCGTGGTGCGCAGCACTGCAGAGTACTACCCGGTGTCCACAACTATGAGCGCCACAACTCACAGCGGTGGATACCACATAGTACCCTGCATGCTATCCTACGCATCCGAAGACCTTAGTAGGGCACACTGATGAAGGTCTTACATGACCAAAATGTCTGTGCTTGTGCTGGTCCTACAAGTTTTCTACAAAAAAAATCACTATATACCACTTATCTTGAGTGCCAAGTTTCTATATTTACTTTAGGCTACACTGATAAACATGAAAAAGGACACTTCACAGCCCTAAGGATAGTTTGACAGTTCTTAAGGGGGCTTTACACGCTGCGATATCGCTAGCGATTGCTAGCGATGTCGCGAGCGATAGCACCCGCCCCTGTCGTTCGTGCGACATGTCGTGATTGCTGCCATAGCGCACAATATCGCTACGGCAGTGTCACACGCACATACCTGTTCTGCGATGTCGCTGTGGCCTCCGAACAATCCCTCCTACAAGGGGGAGGTGTGTTCAGCGGCATCACTAAATGGCCATCCAATAGAAGAGGAGGGGAGGAGATGAGCAGCTGGAACATGCCACCCACCTCCTTCTTTCCTCCTTTCCGGTGGAAGCAGGTAGGATGATGTTCGTCGTTCCTGCGGTGTCACACATAGCCATGTGTGGTGCTGCAGGAACGACGAACAACCTGCAGCATGAACAACCAACGACATTATGAAAATGGATGACGTGTCAATGATCAACGATTTTTGCCGTTTTTGTGATCGGCACTCCTAGCTGTCACACGCTGCAATGTCGCTAACGACTCCAGATGTGCGTCACAAACACCGTGACCCCGATGATATATCGTTAGCGATGTCGCAGCGTGTAAAGCACCCTTTAGTGTAGAGTAGATGGTTTTGGTACCTATTTGTGCACCATCTCCAGAAGTGTCCTGTATATCAATTCTATCAGTTTAGCCTATTGAATCCACTAAAAGGAACTGTACATATGTTTACTTGCATACTTTTAGATACTTCATGACCCTACATTACCCTCCACACGTAAAGTATGATACCCCTATTATATTGTGATATGGAAACAACTCAATGACTCTCTTTATGTCTCCATATTCTTAACATAGAGAAACTCAATAGCTAATTAGGACTGCACCAAATTTATTGTCATTGTGGAGTACACATTTTAAGCTCCACTTTGAGCTGTCAGTCAACAATCATCATTCATTTGAGTTACAGATAGTAATTCCCAATTCCTCAATTAAACTATGTATGTTAGGCTAGTTTCACACTTGTGTTGGGTTGAATCCGCTGGGTCCGTTGCTGCGTCGTTTTGATGCATCCGTTATTCTTGTGTTGTCAACGGATGCAACAGGTCCGTTATTTCACAGGAGTCCGTTAGCTGATTCCTGTAAAATAACGGACCCGTTGCATTCGTTGCATTCGTTTGGCGTCCATTAGGCGTCCGTCTAATGGAATGCATCGGCTCCGTTTTTTTTTGTTTTTTTTTTTTCATTCTGGGCATGCTCAGTAGAAATTAACAGAATCCAGCAGCGGATTCCATTGTAAAGCACTTTGCAACGGAATCCGCCACCATAGGGATCCATTATAACTATTGACGGATGTAACGGAATCCGCCGCTCGGCGTCATTTTAACGCAAGCAATTAACATTACATGCTGCGTTCCTTCCGCTCGGTGGAAGCAACGCAGCGTCGGCCAGCGGAGGCAATGCAGGTACTTTTGGCACAATCTGTCATCCATACAAGTCTATGGGAAACAGCCGAATCCGTTAACGGATTTTGCTGTGTTCCAAAATGGCGGATTGCAACTGAAGGAAAACAACGCAAGTGTGAAAGTACCCGTAATGAAATACACTAAGCAACTGTCACTTATAAAGTATTGCAGAAATTAACTTTGGATTGAAATTGGAATACCTTTGCTACTTTTTAATGAAAGTTTTTTTCATGCCGTTTTAGGCTGCGGGTTTGTAACTGTGCGTCTGCTAGTGTGAACCGTGCTCTATGCAAGCCATCAGTGTGCAGTTTTATCATCTAGCAATCACCTCCTCCATGTTTGAAAGTGTGTGTGATTTGCTTCTCCTGCACCTGTGAAGCCTCCACTAAGTGGCGGTTTATCTGCATCCTGCTGGAGTAGTAGTAGTCTTTTGGCCTGGGCGATGTACAGCTGCAGTTCCATCTTTGCTGTAAGTAATGATATTAATTCTTCTTTTTTGCTTTTTTATATTTCATGCAGTTTTGAAGATTTTTTTTGTTAGTCACAAAACTTGTGCTAAATCGTTCAACTCATGCTGGCCAAATCGCTTATGAACTGAGACATCTTCAATTTCAAGATCTTCATCATTGCTGTCACTTTGTTCTTCACCTACATAGCCCTGCACATAGTATAATGGCCCCCACACAGCTCTCCTTATAGTTTAATGACCCCCACACCGCCATCCACACTGTATAATGGGCCCCATACAGCCCTCCAAACATTATATTGGATACATTAATTAGTGGCCAGACTTCCCCTCTAACTTCTTTACAATCAAATAGAGATGAATGAATTGATTTGCAGAACCCTGTCCAGTTGACACATTAGGAGCGTTGTGAATCACATACTACGTAACAGCAACCCTAGCTCTTTTTTTTATTAGCCTTCTTGCCTATGAGCGTCCTGCTGCAAGAATGACATTGCCCCAGACCAACTAATCAAAAGAGTAGGTATCAGATGGTTCTCAGGACTCCAATCTGGGGGCCAAGGAATACTGATGAGGCTTATGGACCTATTTCTTGCAAATTTTTTCCCTCATCTCTTTGAAACATAAATGAATATTGAAAAAGCTTACACTTTAAGATTCTTCTGAAAGGAAAGCATTAGTGAAATCCATACATACGTATTTAGCACTGCAGTAATGTTTTGTCACCACAGTACCTGCACATTGGCTTGATATGAGATAATCTATACCTGAAAATGTTCTTACCTTCAGTAGTATTTTCTGCATTGCATACTGTTTTAAGAGGGAACCACACAGAGAGCAAAAATACCAGACAGGATGAATAAACCATTTTCTGGTAATTTAGATTTCAGTCATCTAAGACCTAGAAATCAGAAAATGTGAAAAAAAAATATTAAACAGTTATCACATTTTTAATGTATTACATAGATCAATAAAAGAATTACCCTGAAACAAATGTTATAGTTCATAGTTTCATAGTTTTTAAGGTTAAAGGTAGACGTACAGGGGTTTTCCTATAAACAAAGTTAATTTCAAACTTTATTATAACCAGTAGATATTGGAATAACATTAATTTCCACCATTGGATTTGTTTAAAAAAAAAAAAATGTTCCTGTACTGAGATAAACTTATAAAGGTGTCCCTGCTATGTACTGTGTAATAGCCAAGTCTATCAGTACAGTGACATTGTCTTGGTCGTCTCCCTGTTCATAGAGACTGGTGACAGCTTTAGGACTGGAGTCTCTCATCTCCATCTGGGACTTTTCATTTCAATGTTGTTTACTTTCTCTTGGTGCTGAAACAGTTAATGTCAGTTTTGCTGCTAGAAACCTCACAGCAATGCAGGTCAGCTGCAGCTGCTCTGTAGCCACACCATTTTGTGTTTAAATAGCAGGGGTTCCCAGCAATCTTTGCTGATTATACAAAACCATTTGAATTCTGGCCACCTTGGTGGAAGGAGCTCCTGTGGATTCGTCCTGAAGTCGTATCTTCTCCAGTTTGGTTGTTATTCCTCTGTTTGTGTCACCTACCCTCTTGTTATATTAGTGCAGCTGTGGGCTGAGTGAGCCTTACTACCCCACTCCCTAGCCAGGACTATTGAAGGGTCATTTCAGGGCTTCAGATTCATGCTCGGCAACAGGTGCCAAGCCTCTATAGGATCTGGCTAGGAGTGCAGGGTGCAGCGGCAGGTAAGGCAGGAAGTGTCCCAACTACCCTCTCACTAGCACCAGAACCCACCATTGTTATTATGTTCCTGGTGTTGCCCTTGTTTGTAGTGTTGTTGTGGTGTGTATTTGTTGTGCATTCAGACATCTGTTTGTAAAAACGCGTAAAACATGACAGGCATGGTCTGATCATACCACATCTCCAGGGCAGGGGAGGACTCAAAAGATTATAAAGACATGACAGCACAAGATCATAGCTAGTTGTTTCTGTGAGGTAAAACATTTCCCTGCCTCAAACAAAGAATAATTTGCAATAAAGTGCCATAATGTTTGTATACTTTTTTACTTCCTCCCCTACTCAGGAAATGTGGTATAATTAGACCATGTACCTGTACTGTCAGACACGACCATTACACAGTACATAGCAGGGGCAAATATAAAAGATTATCTCAGCATAGGAACATTTTTTTAAACACCTCTGATTGTAGAAATCATTATTATTCCAATATCACGTAATAAAAATAAACTTTAAAATGAACTTTGCTCCTCAGAAAACCCTTTTAAGTCCATTCAGTTCAATCTTTAGCCTAACATGTTGATTCACTGGAAGACAAAAACCCCATGGGGCAGACATTAATCTTTCTATAATAGAGGAAAAATTCCTTCCCAACTCCAAAAAAGACAATCAGACTAGCTTGCTGATCAACTCCCCACCACAGAATCTACTGTTTATAACTCATAATACTATATATTTAAAGAAAGGCATCTGGGCCCTTCTTGAAGTTTAGTAGTAACTAGAGATGAGCGAACCGGTCGCGGTTCGGCTCGAGTTCGGTTCGCTGAACGGAGGTCTCGTTCGAATTCGGTTCAGCGAACTTTCGACGAACCACTCGAACCGCATAGGAAACAATGGCAGGCAATCACAAACACATAAAAACACCTAGAAAACACCCTCAAAGGTGTCCAAAAGGTGACAAACAACTCACAACACAACACAAACACATGGGAAAGTGACAAGGACATATACTCATGCGAAAACAAAAGAGCAGGACAAGGAAAAAGAGAAGGAGACACAGATATAGGCATGGCACGCCCTTCTAAAATCATGTAAAACACCGCAAGGTGACTCCAAGCGGAGTCTCCCTTTTTTCCAAAAATTGGGCCACACACACTCCCACCCCTTCAGTGGCAGCACTTGTGCCCCAGTTGTACACTTCACAGCTAAATTTGCATCAAGCACATTCAAAAATACGCCATACTTAACTGTCCCCAGGATGACACCGGGGTAGGTAGCAAAGTCTTTCCTGATCCCAGCTCTGTGCATCTTGGATCATTTTTAAAAACAATGTAAGCAAGGGTTACTCCAAGCGGAGTCTCCCTTTTTTCCAAAAATTGGGCCACACACACACCCACCCCTTCAGGGGCAGCACTTGTGCCCCAGTTGTACACTTCACAGCTAGATTTGCATCAAGCACATTCAAAAATATGCCATATTTAACCGTCCCCAGGATGACACCGGGGTAGGTAGCAAAGTCTTTCCTGATCCCAGCGCTGTGCATCTTGGATCATTTTTAAAAACACAGCAAGGGTTACTCCAAGAAGAGTCTCCCTTTTTTCCAAAAATTGGGCCACACTGACACCCCATCAGTGGCAGCACTTGTGCCCTAGTTGTACACTTCACAGCTAGATTTGCATCAAGCACATTCAAAATACACAAGCATTTACTCTCCCCAGGATGACACAGGGGTAGTAAATTCCTTGTGGATCCATGACTTGTTAATTTTGATGAACGTTAGTCTGTCCACATTGTAACATGTGGCGAGTCAAATTCCAGCGTGTCGCCATATCGCATTTGAGGCGATGAACCGGCAGGCCGAAAGACGTCTGGAGCGATGCAAGTTCCTCAGCAGCAGTGGTTGAACGGCGGAAGTGAGCAGACAGTTTTCGTGCCCTGTTCAGAAGGCCATCTAGGCCGGGATAGTGTGTTAAAAATTGCTGGACAACAAGGTTGAACACGTGAGCCATACAAGGCACGTGTGTCACCTTGCCCAGGCGAAGGGCCGCACCCAGGTTTGCAGCATTGTCGCACACGGCCTTACCAGGCTGCAGGTTGAGTGGAGACAACCATTTATTAAACTCAGTCTCCAGAGCTGCCCACAACTCATCCGCTGTGTGACTCCTATTTCCAAGACATGTCAAGCTAAAGACCGCCTGATGCCGTTGCGCTCTGCTGCCAGCATAGTAATGAGGGGTGCGTGAATCCTTCTGCGCAATGAGAACGCTGGTGGCCTGACCAGGCAGGCTTGGGGCGGAGGTGGAGGACCCAGATGAGGTGGAGGAGGCAGAAGCAGTGGCGGAACTTGGACAGACAGAGGATTGACACACAAGTCGTGGGGATGGCAAGACTTGTGCAGCAGACCCTTCACCATCTATCACCATAGTTACCCAGTGCCCAGTCAGCGACATGTAACATCCCTGTCCATGCTTACTGGTCCAAGTATCGGTGGTGAAATGCACCCGTTCACACACAGAGTTTCTCAAGGAAGCGGTGATGTTGTGTGTGACATGCTGGTGTAGCGCGGGCACACCTTTCTTAGAGAAGTAGTGGCGACTGGGCATCTGGTGCTGGGGCACAGCGACAGACATAAGGTCTCTAAAATCCTGTGTGCCCACCAGGCGGAAAGGCAGCATTTCGGTAGCCAAGAGCTTACAGAGGGATAAAGTCAACCTCTTAGCTTTGTCATGAGTCGCAGGAAATGGCCTTTTATTTGTCCACATCTGAGGGACAGAGATCTGGCTGCTGTGTGTAGATGGTGTTGAGTAGGGTGTCCCTGGAAAAATGCAGGTTTGTGAGGAAAGTGCAGGCGTATACATGACGTTGCCTTCATCCAACGGTGCTATTGATGTCTGAGAGAGCTGTACACACGCACTTGTTTCCCCTTCCAAACCAACTGACGACCTACCAAGCAAACTGCCTGTTGCGGTTACAGTAGTGGAAGTTGTGCGTGGAAAACCAGGTGTGACAGCTGTTCCCACAGTCCTAGAAGATGAAGAGCGCGCAGATGCACTGGAAGGGGCAGGCGGTGGATGGTTCGCTCCGCTAGGCCGCATTGCAGCACGGTGAGCTCCCACTGGGACATATGATATTTATTCATGTGACGATTCATGGAAGAAGTTGTCAAACTGCTGAGGTTTTTACACTCTACTAACAGAATCACGACAAATTTTACAGATCACATAATTTGGACGATCTTTTGCTATGTCAAAAAAGGACCAGGCTAGGCAAGGCTTAGAGGACATGCAACCTGCTGATCCACCCCGACTAGTGCTAAGAGGCACAGTGGTGGCTGAGGATGCAGTTGTAGACGTGCTACCAGTACTACAACTCTGTCCAGGAAGGCGCAAGGTAACTTCGTCGTCAGTTGCATCCTCCTCCACCATCTCTGTTGACCTCCTCGAGGGCCTGACTGTGGGTTGACAGTAGGTGGGATCTAGAACTTCCTCATCAATTGTTGTGTTTGCACTCCCCCCACCCTCAGACCGAGCCTCTTCTTGCCTTGACCGAATATTTAAGTTGTCATCCCAATCTGGTATCTGCGTCTCATCGTCATCAGTATGTTCCTCATTGTCTATTACAACAGGTGTTTCAGTTTGTGAATAAGGGTCAACATTATGCTCAGAAACTTGTTCATCACGGCCTGAATCTGAGTCACAAAGGTTCTGGGCATCACTGCAGACCATTTCCTGGTCTGTACTCACTGTAGCTTGGGAGCAGACCTCTGATTCACAGGCTATAGTGTGACTGAACAGCTCTGCAGACTCAGCCATCTCAGTTCCACCATACTCTGCAGGGCGGATGGAGACTTCAGAGCTGGGAGAAAGCAATTGTGATTGGGATGACAACTCAGAGGACTGGTGTTTTTTGGATGCGGTAATTGAGGTGGAGGAGAGGGCACTTGTTGGACCACTTGAGATCCATTCAAGCATTTTCTTTTTTTGGCCATCATCTACCTTTGTTCCAGTTGTTCGTGTCCGTAAAAAAGGGAGCACATCGGATTGTCCACGGTAAGTAGTAGACATCTTACTTTTGCTGGAAGATGGTCTATCTTCAGCAGATGTTAATGGAGCTTTGCCACCTTCCCCACGGACAAACCTTTTTTTCCTTTTCCAACACGCCTCTTCCCCTTTCCACCAGCATCTGTCATTTTGCCACTCATTTTGATTGCGACAAGATTGTGCACTTTAAATCTGGTAGTAAAAATTGAGAGGTGGTGTAGATTGCAGCGGTGGTCTATCTTTATTAACAGCAGAATAAACAACAATAACTATCCCTGACAATGCAACTACGGCCCTTAAACTGGCAGCATAGTTTGCTAGTATAATGGCTTAGTAACAATGAGTTTGAGTGTGCAATGCAGAGGTGCTGCACATAGGTTTGCACCAGTGGGACACTAATGGAAGTCCAACAGCCACTTTTAGGATGCCACTAAGTTTACTCAGTGTTTGCTAGTATAATGGCTTAGTAACAATGAGTTTGAGTGTGCAATGCAGAGATGCTGCACATAGGTTTGCACCAGTGGGACACTAATGGAAGTCCAACAGCCACTTTTAGGATGCCACTAAGTTTACTCAGTGTTTTCTAGTATAATGTCTTAGTAACAATGAGTTTGAGTGTGCAATGCAGAGGCGCTGCACACAGGTTTGCACCAGTGGGAAACTAATGGAAGTCCAACAGCCACTTTTAGGATGCCACTAAGTTTACTCAGTGTTTGCTAGTATAATGGCTTAGTAACAATGAGTTTGAGTGTGCAATGCAGAGGTGCTGCACATAGGTTTGCACCAGTGGGACACTAATGGAAGTCCAACAGCCACTTTTAGGATGCCACTAAGTTTACTCAATGTTTGCTAGTATAATGGCTTAGTAACATTGAGTTTGAGTGTGCAATGCAGAGGTGCTGCACATAGGTTTGCACCAGTGGGACACTAATGGAAGTCCAACAGCCACTTTTAGGATGCCACTAAGTTTACTCAGTGTTTGCTAGTATAATAGCTTAGTAACAATGAGTTTGAGAGTGCAATGCAGAGGGCTGCACATAGGTTTGCACCAGTGGGACACTAATGGAAGTCCAACAGCCACTTTTAGGATGCCACTAAGTTTACTCAGTGTTTGCTAGTATAATGGCTTAGTAACAATGAGTTTGAGTGTGCAATGCAGAGGTGCTGCACATAGGTTTGCACCAGTGGGACACTAATGGAAGTCCAACAGCCACTTTTAGGATGCCAATAAGTTAACTCAGTGTTTGCTAGTATAATGGCTTAGTAACAATGAGTTTGAGTGTGCAATGCAGTGGTGCTGCAAATAGGTTTGCACCAGTGGGACACTAATGGAAGTCCAACAGCCACTTTTAGGATGCCACTAAGTTTACTCAGTGTTTGCTAGTATAATGGCTTAGTAACAATGAGTTTGAGTGTGCAATGCAGAGGTGTTGCACATAGGTTTGCACCAGTGGGACACTAATGGAAGTCCAACAGCCACTTTTAGGATGCCACTAAGTTTACTCAGTGTTTGCTAGTATAATGGCTTAGTAACAATGAGTTTGAGTGTGCAATGCAGAGATGCTGCACATAGGTTTCCACCAGTGGGACACTAATGGAAGTCCAACAGCCACTTTTAGGATGCCACTAAGTTTACTCAGTGTTTGCTAGTATAATGGCTTAGTAACAATGAGTTTGATTGTGCAATGCAGTGGTGCTGCAAATAGCTTTGCACCAGTGGGACACTAATGGAAGTCCAACAGCCACTTTTAGGATGCCAATAAGTTTACTCAGTGTTTGCTAGTATAATGGCTTAGTAACAATGAGTTTGAGTGTGCAATGCAGAGATGCTGCACATAGGTTTGCACCAGTGGGACACTAATGGAAGTCCAACAGCCACTTTTAGGATGCCACTAAGTTTACTCAGTGTTTTCTAGAATAATGTCTTAGTAACAATGAGTTTGAGTGTGCAATGCAGAGGTGCTGCACACAGGTTTGCACCAGTGGGAAACTAATGGAAGTCCAACAGCCACTTTTAGGATGCCACTAAGTTTACTCAGTGTTTGCTAGTATAATGGCTTAGTAACAATGAGTTTGAGTGTGCAATGCAGAGGTGCTGCACATAGGTTTGCACCAGTGGGACACTAATGGAAGTCCAACAGCCACTTTTAGGATGCCACTAAGTTTACTCAGTGTTTGCTAGTATAATGGCTTAGTAACATTGAGTTTGAGTGTGCAATGCAGAGGTGCTGCACATAGGTTTGCACCAGTGGGACACTAATGGAAGTCCAACAGCCACTTTTAGGATGCCACTAAGTTTACTCAGTGTTTGCTAGTATAATAGCTTAGTAACAATGAGTTTGAGTGTGCAATGCAGAGGGCTGCACATAGGTTTGCACCAGTGGGACACTAATGGAAGTCCAACAGCCACTTTTAGGATGCCACTAAGTTTACTCAGTGTTTGCTAGTATAATGGCTTAGTAACAATGAGTTTGAGTGTGCAATGCAGAGATGCTGCACATAGGTTTCCACCAGTGGGACACTAATGGAAGTCCAACAGCCACTTTTAGAATGCCACTAATTTTACTCAGTGTTTGCTAGTATAATGGCTTAGTAACAATGAGTTTGAGTGTGCAATGCAGTGGTGCTGCAAATAGCTTTGCACCAGTGGGTCACTAATGGAAGTCCAACAGCCACTTTTAGGATGCCACTAAGTTTACTCAGTGTTTTCTAGTATAATGGCTTAGTAACAATGAGTTTGAGTGTGCAATGCAGTGGTGCTGCAAATAGCTTTGCACCAGTGGGACACTAATGGAAGTCCGACAGCCACTTTCAGGATGCCAATAAGTTTACTCAGTGTTTGCTAGTATAATGGCTTAGTAACAATGAGTTTGAGTGTGCAATGCAGAGGTGCTGCACATAGGTTTGCACCAGTGGGACACTAATGGAAGTCCAACAGCCACTTTTAGGATGCCACTAAGTTTACTCAGTGTTTCCTAGTATAATGGCTTAGTAGAAATGAGTTTGAGTGTGCAATGCAGAGGTGCTGCACATAGGTTTGCACCAGTGGGATACTAATGGAAGTCCAACAGCCACTTTTAGGATGCCACTAAGTTTACTCAGTGTTTGCTAGTATAATGGCTTAGTAGCAATGAGTTTGAGTGTGCAATGCAGAGGTGCTGCACATAGGTTTGCACCAGTGGGCCACTAATGGAAGTCCAACAGCCACTTTTAGGATGCCACTAAGTTTACTCAGTGTTTGCTAGTATAATGGCTTAGTAACAATGAGTTTGAGTGTGCAATGCAGAGGTGCTGCACATAGGTTTGCACCAGTGGGACACTAATGGAAGTCCAACAGCCACTTTTAGGATGCCACTAAGTTTACTCAGTGTTTGCTAGTATAATGGCTTAGTAACAATGAGTTTGAGTGTGCAATGCAGAGGTGTTGCACATAGGTTTGCACAAGTGTGAAACACTAATGGAAATCCAACAGCCACTTTTAGGATGCCACTAAGTTTACTCAGTGTTTGCTAGTATAATGGCTTAGTAACAATGAGTTTGAGTGTGCAATGCAGAGATGCTGCACATAGGTTTGCACCAGTGGGACACTAATGGAAGTCCAACAGCCACTTTTAGGATGCCACTAAGTTTACTCAGTGTTTGCTAGTATAATGGCTTAGTAACAATGAGTTTGAGTGTGCAATGCAGTGGTGCTGCAAATAGCTTTGCACCAGTGGGACACTAATGGAAGTCCAACAGCCACTTTCTTCGGCGCTCTATTGGGAGACCCAGACGATTGGGTGTATAGCACTGCCTCCGGAGGCCACACAAAGCAATTACACTAAAAAGTGTAAGGCCCCTCCCCTTCTGGCTATACACCCCCAGTGGGATCACTGGCTCACCAGTTTTCGGCTTTGTGCGAAGGAGGTCAGACATCCACGCATAGCTCCACTGTTTGTAGTCAGCAGTAGCTGCTGGCTCTATCGGATGGAAGAAAAGAGGGCCCATATAGGGCCCCCAGCATGCTCCCTTCTCACCCGCGGTTGGTGCTTGTAAGGTTGAGGTACCTATTGCTGGTACAGAGGCTGGAGCCCACATGCTGTTTTCCTTCCACATCCCCTGGAGGGCTCTGTGGAAGTGGGATCTTGCCGGCCCCCAAGCCCTGGGGCCGGGCTCCATCCACAGACCCATAGAACCTGCTGGATTGGGAGCGGGAGTGCCGTTCAGGGACAAGGCCCTGCAACTTTCAGGTACTCTGTGTCCCCGGCAGGCACGGACACGCTCAGGGCTTGCTGAGCGTTGTAGTGCGCCGGGGACAGTGGCGCTGTACGCTGGGGGTTAGGTCACTGCAGCTTTGCTGAGTGACGTTGTGTGTTGGGAACTACTGCGCCGACCGCTCCTGGAGCGGCGGCGCAGCTGCGACTTGTGGTGCGCCGGGGGCTTTGCGCCGACCGCGCTTTTACGGCGGCGGCGCTTTTAACTTTAGCCCCCGGCTTCTGCGGCCTAGCGCCGCTTCGTTCCCGCCCCCACCATGTCAATCAGGGTAGGGGAGAGACGCTGCTCAATGGCAGCGCCGAGGGCTGGAGCCTTATTTACATGCTCCAGCCCTCTCACTAGGCACAAGGGGAAGCAGACTTCCCGCTCTTCGTCGGTGTACGCCCAGGGCCCGCCCCCCCTCTCCACAAGGACGCCGGCAGCCATTACACATGCGATCTGGCTGGGGAGAGGCAGCAGGCTCTGGGAGACCCAGACTAGAGGGATTTCTGGCGACCACACACCGCTCCTAAGCGGGCGGTAAGCTGCACAGTAGTGCTGGCCCCACTAGTGCCTCAGTGATATATTAGTGTACTTTTTTCTTGGTACCATATATATATATATAGTTGCACTGTAAGGTCGCTTCTTGGCTGGACACCCTGTACTGCTCTGAGCAGGCAGCAACATGTCATCCGCAAAACGCAAGGCTGCCAAGGCACGGGCTGTGTACACTGTTTGTACTGCATGTGGGGCTGATCTACCGGCAGGCTCCAATGATCCACATTGTGTGCAATGTTCAGTCCCAGTGGCACTTCGTCAGCCAGAGCCTATGGTGGTGGTAGCCCAGGCAGAGACGCCTGTGAACCCTGCCCCAGTGACGGGGACAGACTTTGCAGTGTTTGCTGATAAAATGTCTGAGGCTATGACAAAAATCCTGGAGACCTTGCAGGCCAGGCCAGTTCCTCAGACCATGGACACCACTGTGGCTATGCTCTCTGGTCCCCCTCAGTTGGAACTAGTCCGTACTTCAAGGGGGTCTCAAGCATCACAAGCTGAAGTCTCTGACTCAGATGACAGTCCCAGGCAGCCTAAGCGAGCTCGCTGGGAAAGACCCTCGACGTCATCACACTGCTCAGGGTCTCAGCGAGAAGAATCTCTCTGTGATGAGACTGAGGACGGTGATCAGGATTCTAATCCTGAGGCCCCTCTCAATCTGGATGCCCCTGATGGTGACGCCATGGTTAATGACCTTATATCGGCGATTAATAGGCTGTTGGATATTTCTCCCCCAGCCCCTTCTGCAGAGGAGGCAGCTGCACAGCAGGAGAAGTTCCATTTCCTGTATCCCAAGCGTAAATTAAGTGCTTTTTTGGACCACTCTGACTTCAGAGAATCAATCCAGAAGCACGACGCTCATCCAGACAAGCGTTTCTCTAAACGTTCTAAGGATACCCGTTATCCTTTTCCCGCTGAAGTGGCCAAACGCTGGACCCAGTGCCCAAAGGTGGATCCCCCAATTTCCAAGCTTGCGGCTAGATCCATAGTCGCAGTAGAGGATGGCGCTTCACTTAAAGATGCCAACGACAGACAGA
The DNA here is from genome assembly GCF_048569485.1 of Anomaloglossus baeobatrachus. Taxonomy (NCBI): domain Eukaryota; kingdom Metazoa; phylum Chordata; class Amphibia; order Anura; family Aromobatidae; genus Anomaloglossus; species Anomaloglossus baeobatrachus. Next base: position 159,033,621 of record NC_134354.1, on the reverse strand, counting down.
TGGACCTTTGGTTGAAATCTGTCTATGAAGCTATCGGCGCGTCCTTTGCTCCAGCATTCGCGGCCGTGTGGGCACTACAAGCTATTTCAGCTGGTTTAGCACAGGTGGATGCTATCATGCATCCAGCAGTGCCGCAGGTGGCGTCCCTAACCTCGCAAATGTCTGCGTTTGCGACCTATGCTATCAATGCTGTCCTAGAATCTACGAGCCGTACCTCTATGGCGGCCGCCAATTCTGTGGTTTTGCGCAGAGCCTTATGGTTAAAGGACTGGAAAGCAGATGCTGGTTCCAAAAAATGCTTAACCAGCTTGCCATTATCTAGGGACAGACTGTTTGGTGAGCCATTGGCTGAAATCATAAAACAGTCCAAGGGTAAGGACTCTTCCTTGCCACAGCCCAGAGCAAGTAAACCTCAACAGAAAAAGTGGCAGTCGAGGTTTCGGTCCTTTCGAGGCTCGGGCAAACCCCAATTCTCCTCGTCCAAAGGGACTCAGAAAGGACAAGGGAGCTCAGATTCCTGGCGGGCTCACTCACGCCCCAGGAAAGCAAATGGAGGAACCGCTTCCAAGGCGGCTACCTCATGACTTTCGGCCTCCTCCCTCCGCATCCTCGGTCGGTGGCAGGCTCTCCCGCTTTTGCGACATTTGGCTGTCACAGGTCAAAGACCGGTGGGTAACAGACATTTTGTCTCGCGGGTACAGAATCGAGTTCAGTTCTCGGCCTCCACTTCGGTTCTTCAGAACCTCCCCACACCCCAACCGAGCAGATGCCCTGCTGCAGGCGGTGGACTCTCTAAGAGCAGAAGGAGTCGTGATCCCTGTTCCCCCTCTGGAACGGGGGCGAGGATTTTACTCCAATCTCTTTGTGGTTCCAAAAAAGGACGGCTCCTTCCGTCCTGTTCTGGACCTAAAACTGCTCAACAAGCATGTGAACGCCAGGCGGTTCCGGATGGAATCCCTCCGCTCAGTCATTGCCTCAATGTCCCAAGGAGATTTCCTAGCATCAATAGACATCAAAGATGCTTATCTCCACGTGCCGATTGCTACGGAGCACCAACGCTTTCTGCGCTTCGTGATAGGAGACGAACATCTTCAGTTCGTGGCTCTGCCATTTGGTCTGGCGACAGCCCCCCGGGTGTTCACCAAGATCATGGCAGCAGTGGTAGCAGTCTTGCACTCTCACGGACACTCTGTGATCCCTTACTTGGACGATCTACTGGTCAAGGCACCCTCTCAGGAGGCATGCCAACTCAGCCTGAATTTTGCACTGGAGACTCTCCAGGCGTTCGGGTGGATCATCAACTTCCCAAAGTCAAATCTGTCACCGACCCAATCACTAACGTATCTTGGCATGGAGTTTCATACTCTCTCAGCGATAGTGAAGCTTCCGCTGAGCAAGCAGCGGTCACTACAGACAGGGGTGCAGGCTCTCCTTCAAGGTCAGTCGCACTCCTTAAGATGCCTCATGCACTTCCTCGGGAAGATGGTGGCGGCAATAGAGGCGGTTCCGTTTGCGCAGTTTCATCTGCGTCCACTTCAATGGGACATTCTCCGCCAATGGGACGGGAAGTCGACATCCCTGGACAGGAAAGTCTCCCTTTCCCAGACGGCCAAGGACTCTCTGCAGTGGTGGCTCCTTTCACCTCGTTATCACAGGGAAGATCCTTCCTACCACCGTCCTGGGCGGTGGTCACGACAGACGCGAGTCTGTCAGGGTGGGGAGCAGTGTTTCTCCACCACAGGGCTCAGGGTACGTGGACTCAGCAGGAGTCCAGCCTTCAGATCAATGTTCTGGAAATCAGAGCAGTGTTTCTTGCCCTACTAGCCTTCCAGCAGTGGCTGGAAGGGAAGCAGATCCGAATTCAATCGGACAACTCCACAGCGGTGGCATACATCAATCACCAAGGAGGGACTCGCAGTCGGCAAGCCTTCCAGGAAGTCCGGCGCATTATGATGTGGGTGGAAGCCACGGCCTCCACCATATCCGCAGTTCACATCCCCGGCGTAGAAAACTGGGAAGCAGACTTCCTCAGTCGCCAGGGCATGGACGCAGGGGAATGGTCCCTTCACCCGGACGTGTTTCAGGAAATCTGTCACCGATGGGGAAGGCCGGACGTCGATCTAATGGCGTCCCGGCACAACAACAAGATCCCAACATTCATGGCACGGTCTCGCGATCAAAGAGCGCTGGCGGCAGACGCCCTAGTGCAAGATTGGTCGCAGTTCCGGCTCCCTTATGTGTTTCCACCTCTGGCACTCTTGCCCAGAGTGCTACGCAAGATCAGATCCGAATGCAGCCGCGTCATACTCGTCGCTCCAGACTGGCCGAGGAGGGCGTGGTATCCGGATCTGTGGCATCTCACGGTCGGCCAACCGTGGGCACTACCAGACCGACCAGACTTACTGTCCCAAGGGCCGTTTTTCCGTCGGAATTCTGCGGCCCTCAACCTGACTGCGTGGCCATTGAGTCCTGGATCCTAGCGTCTTCAGGCTTATCCCAAGGGGTCGTTGCCACCATGAGACAGGCTAGGAAGCCCACGTCTGCTAAGATCTACCACAGAACGTGGAGGATATTCTTATCCTGGTGCTCTGCTCAGAGAGTGTCTCCCTGGCCATTTGCATTACCTACCCTTCTTTCTTTCCTCCAATCTGGGTTAGAAAAAGGTTTGTCGCTCGGCTCCCTTAAAGGGCAAGTCTCGGCGCTATCCGTCTTTTTTCAGAAGCGTCTAGCACGACTTCCTAAGGTGCGCACGTTCCTACAGGGGGTTTGCCATATAGTTCCCCCGTACAAGCGGCCGTTAGATCCATGGGATCTGAACAGGGTACTAGTTGCCCTCCAGAAGCCGCCCTTCGAGCCTCTGAAGGAGGTTTCACTTTCTAGACTATCACAGAAAGTGGCTTTTCTGGTAGCGATCACATCTCTTCGGAGAGTGTCTGAGCTAGCAGCGTTGTCTTCCAAGGCTCCCTTCCTGGTCTTCCACCAGGACAAGGTAGTGCTGCGCCCCATTCAGGAGTTTCTCCCGAAGGTGGTATCCTCTTTTCATCTTAATCAGGATATCTTTTTGCCTTCGTTTTGTCCTCATGCAGTTCATCGGTATGAGAAGGATTTACATTTGTTAGATCTGGTGAGAGCACTCAGAATCTACATTTCCCGCACAGCGCCCCTGCGCCGTTCGGATGCACTTTTTGTCCTTGTCGCTGGTAAGCGCAAGGGGTCGCAGGCTTCTAAGGCCACCCTGGCTCGATGGATCAAAGAACCAATTCTTGAAGCCTACCGTTCTGCGGGGCTTCAGGTTCCATCAGGGCTAAAGGCCCATTCTACCAGAGCCGTGGGTGCGTCCTGGGCATTGCGACACCAGGCTACGGCTCAACAGGTGTGCCAGGCAGCTACCTGGTCGAGTCTGCACACTTTCACCAAACATTATCAGGTGCATACCTATGCTTCGGCGGACGCCAGCCTAGGTAGAAGAGTCCTGCAGGCGGCAGTTGCCTCCCCGTAGGGGAGGGCTGTCTTGCAGCTCTAACATGAGGTATTTCTTTACCCACCCTGGGACAGCTTTTGGACGTCCCAATCGTCTGGGTCTCCCAATAGAGCGCCGAAGAAGAAGGGAATTTTGTTACTTACCGTAAATTCCTTTTCTTCTAGCTCTTATTGGGAGACCCAGCACCCGCCCTGTTGTCCTTCGGGATTTTTGGTTTGTTTGCGGGTACACATGTTGTTCATGTTGAACGGTTTTCAGTTCTCCGATGTTACTCGGAGTGAATTTGTTTAAACCAGTTATTGGCTTTCCTCCTTCTTGCTTTTGCACTAAAACTGGTGAGCCAGTGATCCCACTGGGGGTGTATAGCCAGAAGGGGAGGGGCCTTACACTTTTTAGTGTAATTGCTTTGTGTGGCCTCCGGAGGCAGTGCTATACACCCAATCGTCTGGGTCTCCCAATAAGAGCTAGAAGAAAAGGAATTTACGGTAAGTAACAAAATTCCCTTCTTTAGGATGCCACTAAGTTTACTCAGTGTTTGCTAGTATAATGGCTTAGTAACAATGAGTTTGAGTGTGCAATGCAGACGTGCTGCACATAGGTTTGCACCAGTGGGACACTAATGGAAGTCCAACAGCCACTTTTAGGATGCCACTAAGTTTACTCAGTGTTTGCTAGTATAATGGCTTAGTAGCAATGAGTTTGAGTGTGCAATGCAGAGGTTCTGCACATAGGTTTGCACCAGTGGGACACTAATGGAAGTCCAACAGCCACTTTTAGGATGCCACTAAGTTTACTCAGTGTTTGCTAGTATAATGGCTTAGAAACAATGAGTTTGAGTGTGCAATGCAGAGGTGCTGCACATAGGTTTGCACCAGTGGGACACTAATGGAAGTCCAACAGCCACTTTTAGGATGCCACTAAGTTTACTCAGTGTTTGCTAGTATAATGGCTTAGTAACAATGAGTTTGAGTGTGCAATGCAGAGATGCTGCACATAGGTTTGCACCAGTGGGACACTAATGGAAGTCCAACAGCCACTTTTAGGATGCCACTAAGTTTACTCAGTGTTTGCTAGTATAATGGCTTAGTAACAATGAGTTTGAGTGTGCAATGCAGAGGTGCTGCACATAGGTTTGCACCAGTGGGACACTAATGGAAGTCCAACAGCCACTTTTAGGATGCCACTAGGTTTACTCAGTGTTTGCTAGTATAATGGCTTAGTAACAATGAGTTTGAGTGTGCAATGCAGAGGTGCTGCACATAGGTTTGCACCAGTGGGACACTAATGGAAGTCCAACAGCCACTTTTAGGATGCCACTAAGTTTACTCAGTGTTTGCTAGTATAATGGCTTAGTAGCAATGAGTTTGAGTGTGCAATGCAGAGGTGCTGCACATAGGTTTGCACTAGTGGGACACTAATGGAAGTCCAACAGCCACTTTTAGGATGCCACTAAGTTTACTCAGTGTTTGCTAGTATAATGGCTTAATAACAATGAGTTTGAGTGTGCAATGCAGAGGTGTTGCACATAGGTTTGCACCAGTGGGCCACTAATGGAAGTCCAACAGCCACTTTTAGGATGCCACTAAGTTTACTCAGTGTTTGCTAGTATAATGGCTTAGTAATAATGAGTTTGAGTGTGCAATGCAGAGGTGCTGCACATAGGTTTGCACCAGTGGGACACTAATGGAAGTCCAACAGCCACTTTTAGGATGCCACTAAGTTTACTCAGTGTTTGCTAGTATAATGGCTTAGTAGCAATGAGTTTGAGTGTGCAATGCAGAGGTGCTGCACATAGGTTTGCACCAGTGGGACACTAATGGAAGTCCAACAGCCACTTTTAGGATGCCACTAAGTTTACTCAGTGTTTGCTAGTATAATGGCTTAGTAACAATGAGTTTGAGTGTGCAAAGGGCAGGAGGGTACAGTGGCAGGGTTGTGGGCCTGGGTGGAGGAAAGGAAGCCTCCCTTTCTATCCAACCTAATGGGGAAATGCAGCGAGGAAATCCCTGACCTTAGCTACACAGACGCTGTCATCTTGTGTAGCTGTTAAAATCTGTTTTCACGGACCTGACTGTCACCTATGGCTCTGACCCTGCCGGTATTAGCCCTTACAAGGACTAATAGAAACTTCTATCCCTATTCTGTATAGCGCTGTGTATAGAGCGTACACAGCAGTATCGGAGACAGGAGCTACGCCAGTGGTGACTGACACCAAGACGCAGAAGGCAGATAATGGCATGCTGGAGGAAAATGTCCGTTTTTGTAATGCATGGACATGTGACATGGACATCCTATCACACATGCCGTTGCTTCTCTGGCTAAAAGTCCACTTAGCTGTGTGTGTGTCTGGGATTGGCTGACATGCTGGCCCGCCCCACTACACGCGCGCGCTTAGGGAAGGAAGACAAGGAAAAAAAAAATGGCGATCGCCATTATCCAAACAGCAGTGATCTGAATGCGCTGTTCCCACATACTATACGCTGAAATTTCATAATAGTGTGAGTCACAGAATGACTTACACTTTTACAGCGGAAGGCCAGCTAGTAATTAGCTTGTCTTTTTGCTGCTAGAACCGTTCTTGAACGTATCTTGAACTATCGAGCTTTAGCAAAAAGCTCGAGTTCTAGTTCGATCTAGAACAGCCCCCAAAATCACTCGAGCCGCGAACTGGAGAACCTCTAACCACGAACCGCGCTCAACTCTAGTAGTGACTCAACCATGACAACATCATATGGCAGGGAGTTCCATAGTCTCACAGCTCGTAGAGTAAAGAATCTGCATCTGTGATTATGATTAAACCTTGTTTTCTCTAGATGTAGTGGATGCCCCCTTATCACTGTTGCTGGCTTGTACTCTCCTCTCATATATTTTACATTGCAATAAGATCGCCCCCTAAGTCTTTGTTAGACTGAATAACCCTAAGTTTAATAACCTGTCTTGGTATTGTATTCCACCCACTCCTTTAATAACCTTGGTTGCTCTTCTCTGCACCTGCTCTAGTTCAGATATGTCCTTTTTACACATCAGATATCAAATTTGTACACGGTATTCTAAGCGTGGTCGCACTAGGGACTTGTATAGAGGCAAAACTATGATTGCAAAATAAGCATCCCATTAATTTATTAGTCTTGGCAGTAGCTGCTTTACACTGGTCACTAAAGTTTGTCATCCACCCATACGCTCAGGTCTTTTTAGTGACAGTTTTAACCAATGTTTTAGTACATTGTTATACATCTTATTTCCTCTGTCTACATGCATAACCTTACATTTATCTACATTAAACTTCAATTGCCATTTTTCAGCCCAAGCCTCCAGCTTACATAAATCCTTCTGTGATATTAATTTATTCTCCTAAGTGTTGATTATCCTACAGAGTTTAGTATCATTTGCAAATATTGATATTCTACTCTGTATACCCACTACAGATCATTAAGAAATATGTAAATAAGAAGAGGGCCCAATACTGATCCCAGTGGTACCCCACTGTTAACTATGACTCAGTCCGAGTGTGTTCCATTAATAACCACCCTATGTAAATATCACTGAGACAGTTTTTAACCTAGGTACACATATTTTCCATTAGTCACATTTTTCTCATTTTATGTAACAATCTTTTGTGTGGAACCATAGCAAACGCCTTTATAAAGTCCATATAGACAACATCCACTATGTTTCCCTAGTAAAATATGGAAGTTTCCTCCTCAAATCAATCTGATCAAATTAGTTTGACAGGACTGATCCCTCATAAAGCCATGTGTTACGAATCAGTGCTGCAATAGCTGCAAGCAGCCGGGAGCGGTTCCAGTTGAGCACGGGGCGCCGGCTGCCATTTTTGGCCATGCCTTGGGTCATCCAGCTGGCTGCTTCCTCCTCCACGTCTAAATGTGGAGATGCGGCTAGTGCACTGCACATGTGCATGCCGATTTACCCCAGCCAGAGCCAAAGTCCAGTGTTTCGCCTAGTGACCATGCTCAGTTTGACTGTGCCATTCCTGAGGCTGAGTCCTCAGTTCAGGCTACTGAGCATGCTCCTACACTTAGTGCGAAAAGCCTCTTTGCACAGGTACTTAGACATCGTGCCATGTCTAAGTCCTGTGTTGTGCCTATTGAGCATGCTCGGGCAGATAGTCTGATTTCTGAGACTGTTGTTCAGGCTACTGAGCATGCTCAGGCACTTAGTGAATCAGAGGCTAGGTCCTTTAAGGACCTCACTGGGCATGTCTGTGAGGTGGCAGGCTCTGATAGGCCGACACATATCAGGTGTCCTGATGATGAGGCCACTCCAGACTGGCTTGCGAAGGCCCGCCCCTATGACACAGCACCTCACCATTGGTCGTGAGACGATGACTGGTGAGGTGTTTTGGGCATGGCAACAATGAGGTCATCAGTGATGTGGCGGTTCCGGATAGGCCACTGGTGATGTCGCTGATGATGTGGCACTCCGCTATTGGACCCTGGAGGTGCCATTTAGGTCCCCCTGGGTTTGGGGCAGACGCAAGTTATAAAAGGGGCTGGAGACAACATGGAGGCACGCAATCTTCAAATTTGCTTGGCTAGAGCACACCTCCATGTATATAGCCCATTGCGGCAAAAGCCTGTGTAGATTGGAAGCGGTAGATAGGGTTAGGCGTCCGGTGCTTGTCACGCCAAGACACCCTTGGCTCAGCACACTAGGGTCAGGCACCGGGCTTCCACCTCTCACCGTCTTGTCCTGCTAGTGCAGCCCAGTGGAGTCAACTGGGCTGCAGCTGCTGCACCACCTGTTATCCTCTTCGGCTTCCCAGTTAATGCTAACGGTGTGACCAACTGGCCTGACATGTCCTTCACACAAGTGGCCAGTCGAGAGGTGACCAGAAACGCTAATTGGGGGATTGCTCGGTCTGACGTGTCCTTCACACGTGGCCGACGGGGCATTTTCACGGCGGTCTTCCGGTCAACGCTAGCTGGTCACCACCCGGCCTGACGTGTTCCCTGCACACGTGGTCGGTGTAGCGCCAGGAACACCGAAACACTAACTGGGTTGTCATCCGGTCTGACGTGTCCTTACACACGGGACCGGTTCCCAGGTCTCCTGGGTTATCTCAGAGCCACCCAGCTCTGTATTCTCCGCCTAACCTTCGGGTTGCCAGCAGCTCTTTGTCATCTGGAGCACGATGGGCCCCGACTGGCGATTGGGATATTTACCACCTTATCCTGATCTGCCAGTCACCCCGTAACACCATGTTGATATTGAGTCATGAGGCTATTCTTAATAAAAATACTCTAGGATAGCATCTCTTACAAACCCTCAGGGATTTCACTTACCATAGAGGTTAACCTTACCAGCCTACTACTTTGCCTATTTTAGTGATTTTGATGCAGAACCGTACATCCTGCTGGGTTAAGCAGGTGACATTTAATGGGGAATTTATGGTATCCATGATCATGTCATCTGTCATAGGATTTTCATGTACAAATACTGCAGACAAAAAGGCATTAGCAGGTTGGCCTTTCCATCGTCCTCTTCCACCATGTCACCCAGATTAGATTTGAAAGCGTCAACACTATCATTTTTCAGTTTCTTACTGTTAATGTAGTTTAAGAATATTTTTGGATTTATTTTTACTTTTTCTGGCAATGTGTGGGTCTGTCTCAATCTTTGCTACCTTGATTTGTTTTTTAGACAGTCTATTTTATTTTCTATAATTATTTAATGCCTCCCCACTACCCTCTTGCTTTAATTATCTAAACACTTTCTTTTTGGCATTTATTGCACCCCTTACAACTCTATTTAGCTATAGGAGTTTTTTCCTATTTCTAGCTTGTTTATTCCCATAGGGTATATATTGTGCACTGGTCCTATTCAGGAGACTTATAAAAGATTTCAATTTGCTTTATTTACTGTTATTTCTCACGACATTGTCTCAGTTTATGGCACTACAGTGGCATGCAAATATTTGGACACCCCTAATCAAAATGACTGTTATAGTGAACAGTTAAGCAAGTTGAAGATGAAATGAATAATGTTAAATATGATAAATTTCCTTTGTATTTTAGGCAAAAATATCTATTTTCATCCTTTACATTTTAAAAATTACAAAAAAGAAAATGGGCCAAGGCAAAAGTTTAGACACCCTTGGGGATTTGTTTGATCGGGTAACTTTGACAAAGGTTCAATAGATTGTTCTCTATCATTGTTAGGGTAGGCCAGGGGATTCATTTTTCACAGTTTTATCAAAACACAACCTCCCCTAACCTTGTACCAAAAATCGTCAGCCATGGGTTCTTCTAAGTAGCTGCCTAGCACTCTGAAAATGAAAATGGTGGAGGCCCACAAAGCAGGAGAAGGCTATAAGAAGATAGAAAAGTGTTTTCAAGTTGTCCTTTCTTAATTAAGAAATGGCAGTTAACAGGAATAGTGGAGATCAGGATAAGGTCTAGAAGACCAAGCTAAACTTGTATAAGTGCTGCTTGTAGGATTGCTAGAGAGGCAAATCAGAATCCCCATTTGACCTTTAGGGAGATTCAGAAGACTCTCAAGTTGTGGTACATTGTTCTACTGTTCAGAGACATGTGCACAAATATAGTCTTCATAGAAGTCGCTTACCGCGACTGGGATGTACATCGGCCTGTCACATTTTGACAGTGCGGTGTAAGAGGTTAACAGGCACGAGTTTAAATAAGCTAACATGTGTGGGACTTAATTTTGTATCATATTTCATAAGAATAATGTTCTTCTTTCTCTGGCAAAATTGATCAGTTATTATCAAAATTCTCAATTCTGAGGTAAAATCTGTATTATTATTATTATTATTATTATTATTATTATTATTATTATTATATAACTTAGACAAGAGATGGCAGTTTTCTTCTATCTAGATATAATCTTATCAGTAGCAGCTCTCAACTTCTATCTCAGTAATTGGAAAGTTTTCACTAGACATGGGTGAACCCAGAGATGTTTGGTTTCAGCGGGTCAGGCTGAAACCTATATAAATCTATGGAAACCCTAACATTGTGCTGTAAAATGGTGGTAAAAAGAACTAAAGGCCCCATTAGACGCAACGACATATCTAACGATATATTGACGGGGTCACGGATTCCGTGACGAACATCCAGCATTGTTAGCGACGTCGTTGCGTGTGACACCAACTATCGGCCGTTAATGAGCAAAAATACTCACCTTAAGGGTGCTTTACACGTTGCGACATCGCTAGCAATTGCTAGCGATGTCACGAGCGTTAACACACGTCCCTGTCGTTGGTGCGATCTGTGATGATCGCTACCGTAGCGAACATTATCGCTACGGCAGCGTCAAATGCACATACCTGTTCTGCGACGTCGCTGGAGACACCGAACAATCCCTCCTTCAAGGGGGAGGTGCGTTCGGTGTCACACCGATGTCACAAAACGTCCGTCCAATAGCAGAGGAGGGGGCAGAGATCACCGGCCGGAACATGCCGCCCTTCCTTCCTCATTGCCGGTGGACGGAGGTAAGGAGATTATCGACGCTCCTGAGGTGTCACACATAGCGATGTGTGATGCCGCAGGAACGAGGAACAACCTCGCTACGTACGAGACAACGATTTTTGGTAAATGAATGACCTCTCATATACCAACGATTTTTGTTTCTTTTGCGATCGTTTAAGGTCGCTTCTGCCTGTCACACGCTGCGATCTCGCTAATGGCACCGGATGTGCGTCACAAACACCGTGACCCCGACAATATATCGTTAGCGATGTCGCAGCGTGTAATGGTCCTTTATCGTTGATCGTTGACATGTCGTTCATTTTCAAAAAATTGTTGATTGTTGCAGGACGGAGGTTGTTCATCGTTACCGAGTCAGCACACATCGCTACGTGTGACACCTCGGGAACGACGAACTACAGCTTACCTGCGGCCGCCGGCAATAAGGAATGAAGTAGGTGGGCGGGATGTTACGGCCGCTCATCTCCACCCCTCCGCTTCTATTGGGCGGCCGCTTAGTGATGCCGCTGTGATGCAGCACGAACCGCCCCCTTAGAAAGGAGGCAGTTCACCGGCAACAGCGATCTCGCTAGGCGGTAAGTCCGTGTGATGGCTGCTAACAATATTGTGCGCCACGGGCAGCGATTTGCCCGTGGCGCACAAACGATGGGGGCGGGTGCTTTCACCAGCGATATGGCTAGCGATATCACTGCGTGTAAAGCCCCCTTAAGGGGCCTGCAAAGCAGGACACATATTTGTGGTGCCCCTGACTTGGTCAGGCACCACTGAGTACTGCACCCATGCTGGGTCAGTACAAACAGGTAATCCAAAATCCTGCATAGGGTGTGAACACACAGACACACTTTAACCAGGTCTCACACACATCATAGAGGGAACCCCTTGGCAGACCAAGGAGGGGGTGTGGCCACCACATCCCAGCTAGTGGTGCGGTGGAGAAGCTGGAAGAAGTTAGGCAGTGGCAGTCCAAGAGAGAGGAGCAGTGGAGGAGGACACATGTCAGTCTGAAGCGGAGAGCGGGCACGCAGACATGCTAGTCAGACGCTGCAGGTGTAGTGGCTGTTGGCGGGGGAGCTCGGTTGCCACAGAGTCAGACTGAAAGGCACATTATGAAGAAGCGAGGTGACTGAGTACGGGGACTCCTGGTAGACCAGGCACGCACGGGGACAGGTCCCTAGAGCCAGACATCCATTTAGTGGTCTGCTTAACCTGCTGGAGAGGGCACTACAGGCGTCTCACCAACCAATACAGAGTCCGCAGAATCAGCAGAAACAAGGGGGCCCATAAGTGAGATAGGGCGAGAAGCCATCTTTGCTTGGTCCACGCTGCCAGCAAACATGCCAGAAAGGGGAGAAAAGGCAGTTGCGACTTCCCTGTATGAATCCCATATACTTCAAGTCGGGGGTCCGAAACAAGAAGTGCTAGGAAGGCGAGTTTACAGTAACCTCTATACCAGCCTGAAGGATACCTGATTCTCCCTGGTTCATCTCAGCATCGCCCGGGTTGTCTCACTCTACCATCCAAAAGTGAGTAAACAGTTGAAAGACAATTCTGGACTGCGACTGAGTTATTCTGCGACCTGTGGTTCCACACACATACACCCAAGCCCCTGGGGCCAGCCTCACTCTCGAGAGGCCACACCATCTAACTGCAAGTACCATCAGCCCCAGACGCTCGTTAAACTGCAGTGGCGGTCCCCTATCACTCTAACCGCAAAACCGACACCCATGAAAGTGAACCTGACATACCTGTTGCCAGAAGGGTCCCTACAGAGTAGTCCCCGCAATGCCCCGCAGGCGACTGCTGCAGCGGTGTGGTGGGCGACTCATATTTAACAACCTTCCACATGGCTGTAAAACTGTAACACTACTTCTCATACATATTTACTTCTTCCCCACCCTCACGGAATGTTTGATTTGTTGCAGTCAGACCGTGCCTCCACATGTGTGACAGTGTCTGTGCATGGGTGGAATCACACAAGCTGTCTGCATCCCTATAGAAATGTAAAAGTAAATAAACAAATTTAAAAAATGTCATAGGGTCCCCATATATTGTGATACTCAGCGCAGATAAAGAAGACAGCTACAGGCTGTAGCCCCCAGCCAGGTGCTTTTCTTGGCTGTGTATCAAAATAAGAAGGACCCTATGCTGATTTTTTTTAAATATTTAAATCCTCGTGTGAATTAAGTTGGAGCTGGGTGTTTTGGGGGATTAATAAATTAATTTCAAATAAAGGATATTTTGCGTGTTTGTGTTTATTTATTTTCACTTCCAGGATTAGTAATGGGAAGAGGTTTCTTAGTGCCCTACCTATTACTAATCTAGGGCTTAGTGGCGGCTGTGAGCTTTCATTAACCTCTTAAATTACCCCAATTGCCACCGTACCAGGGCAATTGGGATGAGCCAGGTAAAGAGCTGGAATGTCTGGGGTGGCTGCAGGCTGCTATTTTTAGGCTGGTGAGGGCCCAATAACCATGGGCCTCTACAGTCTGAAAATACTAGCCCCCATCTGTCAACTTTATCTTAGATGTTTATCAAAATTGCTGAGGCCCGACTTTGTTTTTTAAATTATTTATTTAAATAATTTACAAAAAATGCTGCATAGAGTCCCTCTTATTTTGATACAAGATTAAGCAATATAAATGCATGGCTGCTTTATCTGCACCAGGTAACACAATATATGGGGACCCTACAGCATTTATTTTATTTATTTATTTTTACACCACTATAGAGACGCAGACAGTGTGTGATTCAAACAGACACTATCCCAAAGGGAGGGAGCACGGTCTGACTGCAACCAATCACAGACACCGAGACTGACGGTGGGAAGAGGAAGCAGTGAATATGTATTAGAGCTAATGATCAGACCCAGAAATAGTGTCACAGCCACGGGCAAGGTCGGTTAGTATAATGGTCCTGCTTTATTCCTTATTCTCTTTCTTTTTCCTAATTTCTATCATAATGTGGGTGGATGATACCAAACAGTAACATGGACTTCACTGAGAAGTCTGTGATCAGGGTCTGTGTATGGACACTAGATGTCTGGTACGGACCCTGAACTTTACAGTTTGGGTTCGCTCATCACTAATCTTCATTGAATACAGATGTTTCCTCACAATTGAGAATTTTGATAATGACCGATGAGTTTTGGCAGAGAAAGAAGCAAATTTCTCTGATAAGATATATTGCAAAGATACTTATTTTCATGTGTACTATTGATTTAAGAAATTACATTTTAAGCAACTATTATGCTTTAACTGCTCCCAATAACAGCAATTTTGATCAGGGGAGCCCAAACCTTTGCATGCACCTGTAAGTTCATCTCTTATTCATTGGAAATTCGACTTCCTCAAGTGTAATGTCTTTGTAGCTCTCTAGTATATATCTTATTAAAGGATACATGAAAACATATTATGTTGTGATCATTATTACCCAAGTGACACCCAAACCGTATATTTGATATGCGTTCGGGCCTATTAGTTAATATTAGGTCTATTATGTCTACCCTTCTTGTTGGGTTCTGAACCAGCTGTGGAAGGTACTTGTCTTCCATTGATCTCAAATATGTTTCCTTTGCTGGACCTCCTGGTTTCTGCTCCCCAATTTGTTTCAGGGTAGTTGATGTCCCCCATAATAATAACTTCTTCCTGATTCACTGCTTCATCTATTTGGAAACTTATAACAAACCCCTATATGTATTTTATTTTTCTTTCTCCTTCTCTTTATCTTCACCCATAGGGACTCCACTCTTTCATTAGTCTCAAATATATTATCATGTAGGATGAGTTTGAGGGACGATTTTACATATAAACACATACCTCTCCCTCGCTTATTTGTACGGTCATTCACGAACAGACTTTATCCCTGTAAATTAACAGCCCAGTCCATAGCTCTCGTCCAGCCTTGTCTCTGTTATCCCCACCATATAATTTTCTTCAAACAATTTTAATTTTAAATTCCTTCATCTTGCTGATGATACTTCTGGCATTAGTGTACCTGCACTTTATGTATTTCTCTGTACCTTTATTCCTCCTTATTGCATTGACTGTCCTAACCCCTCCAACCATACCACCCCCAATTTCAATACTTATAACTTGGTCACTATCTGCACTATCTTCCCCTCCTGTACACAGACTACCTTCCCCCTAGTTCCCTAGTTTAACTACTCTCCAACCTTTTGGCAATTTTTTTCCATAGCACAGCTGCACCCTCGACATTGAGGTGCAGTCAGTCTCTAGCGTAGAGTCTATAGCCAACAGAGAAGTTGGCCCAGTTCCCCAGAAACTTAATAGTCTTTTTGCTACACCAAATCCTGAGCCAGTTATTTACCTTCCTAATGTCCTGCTGTCTCTCTGTCTTGGAGCATAGTACAGGCTTTATTTGAGCTTACAACCTAATTCTATGAAATTACCTTTAAGGACCTTCCACCTACCTCTAACTTTGTCATTGGTGCAGATGTGCCCCATGATCGCTGGGTCCTCACCAGCCCCTCCTAATAATCTCTCAACTCGATCAGCGATTTGACAAACTCAATAGCCAGGAAGTCAATAGACTACTCTATGATCTCTGCCTTCATGACAGATTGCCCTATCTGGTCTCCTAATAATGGAGTCCCCCACTACCAGCACCTGTCTGGCCTGCCCAGAGCTCCCATTTCTCCACTTACTGTTGCAAACACTCCTATGGCATTCAAAGGACATGTCTTGCTACAGCAGTGCTATCACTGTACTGACACGTCACTCTACTGCCAACTTAGCAAACTTGTTGGGGTGTGCCAGATCAGCACTAGCTGCCCTGGCACTCTTCCCTCTACTCCGCCTTCTATCACCCATCTAGCTGCCTCACTGTCCTGAAGCTACATATTCATTTTCCATAATGAATAACATTTTTTGATTAAGGAAGTGTTACTTAATAGTGGAAATTCTCTGTTCAGCATCCGTATGTTTTGGCAGAGTATTGGGTGTTTAGAAAGAGTGTCTCTCTCTTGAAAAAAACTGTCCTATGCTTTATTAGGCCTCAGTTATATGTCAGTTTTTGGGGCAGTGTTTATAAGTAAAAATAAGAAAAATGACCTGTAAGAAAAAAAAACCTATAATTAAAAGAAATGGATCAGCTTTGTGTTTTGGAGCCACTCCTAGTTTTGACTTTAAAATACTGACCAAAAAACTGACCAAAAAAACTGACATGTGAATGAAGCCTTACACAGACACCCCATCAATTTTAACGGGCATTGTGTAAGGGTTAGTTTCTCCTGTGGTTGGTGCACAATTCCTGCTTAACTATATACTGCTTGGGAACAATACATCTGTAACACAATATAATATAAAACTATAGATGCCACAATTAATCAGATATCAGGCTCTGTTATCCCCCACATTTGAGACACCTTATACTGGAGAGGTAAAGTAAAAACCCACAACCAGCTGTGAGCACTGTGCAATAGTTATAACGTGACTTAGGTATTTGTAACTTCCTCTTCTTGTGTTAATGGACGGAGATTGTTTTTCCTTTAACAGTATGCGTTTCCAGAAAAGCAGGTTGAGTCCAAAGGTAGATTCTGGGGGATTCATGCTCTAATTGCCTTAACCCTTTCACGACACATGACATATATTCATGTAAAAGGTGGTCTTTCTGCTTTTGATGCAGATATCGCACGCCGAGCCCGCATCTTTCCCCCACATGTGGGTTGGTTTAATCAGTCAACATGTGCCTATAACAGCCGTGAGTGGATCAGAGATCCGTTGGCAGCTGTTGACACATTTAATCCCACTTTCAATCTCTGACAGTGAGATTTAACATATGCTGGCATGTCATTCACTGCTCCCATCGGCTTGCCCTTGACCTGATTGCGGGGAGCCAGGGGGCAGCTGATGACCTCTGTATCTGTCATTACGATATTCCTGTGAACACCAGCTGCGAGCCCATATTCATAGGAGATTGTAATTTGTGCTATACAAAGCAGTGTTATTGCATTGCTCTGTATAGCAACAAGTAATCGGGTGATCTCAATGTCAAGTTCCCAAAGTGGACTAATGAAAACAGTAAAAATAAAAAATTAAAAATAAATTGAAAAACCTCAAAAGTTCAACTCACCACCCTTTTGCCCCATTGAAAATCAATTAAAAAAAAAATAAATAAAAATAATATATATATATATATATATATATATATATATTCAGTATATACATATGTGGTATTATACCTCCCCAGCACCAGCAGCCAAGCTGCTGCTCAGATCTGGATCCGCGGTGGCTCGAGGGGTCTCCGGACCTGGGAGGGGCCGCGCTGACACCCGAAATAAAAAGGGGGTATTTACAAGGGGTTTTGTTGTTAGAGTTCATGACACCACCCACGGTGTGTGGTAAGGTGTAGTACCACCGCTGCTGCAGAGAGCGCCCGGTGGCGATAGTATGGCAGCTAGGTGTTTAACCCCTCTGTGGGTAGGGGGAGAGTGCCCCGGGGCTTGGTAATGGTGAGAGGGGAGCTCCGTTGGAGAGGAAAGGGTCACTGCGTACTCACTCAGTCCAATAACGCTGATACCGACAACTTGTAAACCGGAATTCTTAGCACCTCTGCAGCAGGGAGGGAGCACGCTAGGATCCCGTGCCCGATGGTGTTGCTTGTTAGACTGTGACCTTTTCCTTGGCGCTGACTTTACTGGTTGGCCCCTGTAGTGTGAAACTAGTTGGGTCCCGCTCACCCGTATGGCTAACGGAGATTTTCTGGACTGTGTATTGGGAAAGTCCTATCACCCTCCTTGCACTAGTACCCCGATTTTGGAGCGGGTGGAGGACGAATCATGAAGTCTTCACCCTCGTCGGGTAAAATACCAGGACACTTGAAGCTACTTCCTGGCTTACGGTCCATGTACCCCTCCGTGCCCTGGCCCCTGCTCAGAGATGGCTCAAGGCTGCCGGCTGCCCTGCTCGGCAGTTCCATTGCACTTGACACAATCCCCTGCGACCGGGGTTCCAGCTCCTACCAGGCCCAGACCAACGTCTGCCACCTAGTAACTGAGGAGCCCAGCTCCTAACCTCCTCCAACTACTTGTGACCTCACGAGAGTCACCACTCGACTGACTAATCCTGATACTCCTGATCCTCCCTAACCAACCCCCCAAATTGTGGGTTCTATTCCCTTCAGGCTATCCATTGGTGTGTCTGGTGAATGATGTGCAGAGTGTGTCTAGGATTTTTCACTGGATCGTTCTTAGCAACACAAAAGGCCAGGGACCCGTAACCAAGGAGGAGATGGACACCATGCAGAAGGGCAGATTGCACAATGTCCTGTGATGACCTGATAGGCCAGGGCGTCACAGTATCACTGTGATCAGAAATCTATCAAAATATAAAATAAATTAATCTGATAGGCAAGCAGCGTAACAAGAAAATCAAAATGCCAGAATTATGTTTTTTTGCAATCAAATACAATAAGAGGCGATGAAAACATTATATCTACCCAAAAATGACATAAGTAAAACCTTAGCATAGGGTGCAAAAAAATAAGCCATCACATAGGATGGTGCCCACGCTCTCCCTGGTTGTTTAACCCCCAAAATGCTGCAATTGATATCGATCACAGCATTTAGAGGATTGGGAGAGAGATTGCGCTCCCTATTCCTCTCCAAACAGTGCCCCCTCACATTTATCCTGCACTCTACGCTGAGTGCTTACATGTAAATCTCTGAAAAACATGATTCATGCAAAATTCCAAATGAAAAACGCACTGTAAGGGAGGCATAGTGTGTCATCTTTTTACGCTTATTTTTAAGGCGTGCACAAAAGTCCAGTCATCAACATTTTTGTTTACCATTGAAAAGATAGACACCACGGAACAGAGGCCAAAAAGAGTCTGGAGTAAAGACCACTTTATACACAGCGACATCGCTAGCGATGTCGCTGCCGATCACACCCGCCCCTGTCGTTTGTGCGTCACGGGCAAATCACTGCCCGAGGTGCACAATATCGTTAGTCCCCGTCACACATACTTACCTGCCTAGTGATGTTGCTGTTGCCGGCAAACCGCCTCCTTTCTAAGGGGGTGGTTCGTACGGCGTCACAGCGGCATCACTAAGCGGCCACCCAATAGAAGCGGAGGGGCAGAGATGAACGGCCTGAACATCCCGCCCACCTTCTTCCTTCCTCATTGCGGGCGGCCGCAGGTACGGTGATGTTCCTCGTTGCTGCGATGTGTGCTGCCACAAGAACGACGAACAACCTGAGTCCTGCAACAGCAACGATAATCTGGAAAGGAATGACATGTCAACAATCAATGATTAGGTAAGTAATTTTGATTGTTAACGGTCGTTCTTGCGTTTCACACGCAACGACGTCGCTAACGAGGCCGGATGTGCGTCACAAATTCCGTGACCCCAACGACATCTCGTTAGCGATGTCGTTGCGTGTAAAGCAGCCTTAACTCTGCTGCCTTATTTTAGTGAATGTATAACATAAGGATCCAGAAATTATAGGCAACAACTCGAAAATGATGCATTTAAAACACAGAGCACAAGAGTCTTTAGATTCACCAAAATATAGAAATACCCCATAGACACCGTAATGCAAATGTATAAAACATTTTATTAATTAATAGCGCACAGGGTATTACAAAATGTACAAAACAGAGTTCAAGAAAAACCGGAATGGGTAAGTGAAGGAAGAGGGGAGAACCCCACGTGACCCAGGATAGATGTCAAGTATCATATAGGACCTGCTGATACAGATATATATATATAGTATTATGGTAGCCTCATGCCCATAGGGAAGGCCCACATAGGGGCCAAGGGTCCATTGTGCCGCTAATTAATAGCCCAATATATTAACATATGGCCTTCTATCAGGTTATACACTAAATATAACTGCAGGCCTGTATATAAGACTGACACAGTGGCCAGAGTTCGCTCTACAGCTAGGCTATAACCTCATATATAGATAAGAGGTGCCCAGGCAGTATAGCTCAGTCTACCGTCAATAAGGCACGAGGGCTTACCAAGAACAGGCAGAACGTCCGGGAGTCCTGGAGTACACGTGGGGACCGACGTCCCAACACGTGTTTCGTCAAGTGCTTCATCGGGGGACGATAGTTAAAAAGTGCAGGAAGTGGAGTTTAAAAAGGGAGCCTGATTGTCAATGACACGCCTCCATTCCCCATGTGCACTGGAGTGGATGACCGCTACGGAGCGCGCCGCGGCTCAGTATCGGCGGCCGGAAACCGGCGGAGGTAAGAACTTCCGGTGACGTCACCATATGGTACATCCGGTTCCCCGCCGCAACGAGCGTTGCCACGGACGCGATACCAATCAACAAGCGGATGCCACTGCAGTGCTGCATAGGATGAACCTCCCCTAAATGAAAACGCTAGTCCAACCTCCTCAATCCCATCAACGACAATATGGTGTATAATGCACAAACATATACTAGGCACTTTTGTATATGAAATATCCCCTAATGGTACCTATCAGGGGGATATACGTTACAAGGCACATACATATTATGCATTATTAAATATATACAATCACCGCAAGTGGTGCTTATTTAGGAGAAATAGAGGGGGAAGAGGAAAAGGATAGATAGGCAGACGTCTGCAAAGGAGTGTAAATATAAGGACATAGACATAGATATATACATGGTAATTTCAACATAAATACAATTACAGATAATCCATGTCCGTGTCCGCCATAGTTCCGTAGCCTCCCAAATTTTGTTCTGTAAACGCATATAGGCCTCCATTTCTTCCAGGTCGAATTAAGTCGGAGAATTGGTAACAGAACCCGAATAGAAGGGGGCGGTGGGGGGGGGGGGGGGGGGAGGGGGGGGAGGGGGGGGGAGAGGGGGAGGGGGGGAGGGAAGGGGAAGGGGAAAGGAGAGGAAAGGGGGAAGGAGGGCCAGAATAGTGGAAGTTCATGACAAAAACAGGTCCCTTAAAATTAAACAAAAGATAAAAAGACACACTGTTAAAAGAGTCATAGGGCAACCAAATATATACAGCATGAAAAGATAACGCTAAAGCGTTTCCCCTTCCCCTTCCCTCCCCCTCCCCCCCCCCCCCACCGCCCCCTCTATTCGGGTTCTGTTACCAATTCTCCGACTTAATTCGACCTGGAAGAAATGGAGGCCTATATGCGTTTACAGAACAAAATTTGGGAGGCTACGGAACTATGGCGGACACGGACATGGATTATCTGTAATTGTATTTATGTTGAAATTACCATGTATATATCTATGTCTATGTCCTTATATTTACACTCCTTTGCAGACGTCTGCCTATCTATCCTTTTCCTCTTCCCCCTCTATTTCTCCTAAATAAGCACCACTTGCGGTGATTGTATATATTTAATAATGCATAATATGTATGTGCCTTGTAACGTATATCCCCCTGATAGGTACCATTAGGGGATATTTCATATACAAAAGTGCCTAGTATATGTTTGTGCATTATACACCATATTGTCGTTGATGGGATTGAGGAGGTTGGACTAGCGTTTTCATTTAGGGGAGGTTCATCCTACGCAGCACTGCAGTGGCATCCGCTTGTTGATTGGTATCGCGTCCGTGGCAACGCTCGTTGCGGCGGGGAACCGGATGTACCATATGGTGACGTCACCGGAAGTTCTTACCTCCGCCGGTTTCCGGCCGCCGATACTGATCCGCGGCGCGCTCCGTAGCGGTCATCCACTCCAGTGCACATGGGGAATGGAGGCGTGTCATTGACAATCAGGCTCCCTTTTTAAACTCCACTTCCTGGACTTTTTAACTATCGTCCCCCGATGAAGCACTTGACGAAACACGTGTTGGGACGTCGGTCCCCACGTGTACTCCAGGACTCCCGGACGTTCTGCCTGTTCTTGGTAAGCCCTCGTGCCTTATTGACGGTAGACTGAGCTATACTGCCTGGGCACCTCTTATCTATATATGAAGTTATAGCCTAGCTGTAGAGCGAACTCTGGCCACTGTGTCAGTCTTATATACAGGCCTGCAGTTATATTTAGTGTATAACCTGATAGAAGGCCATATGTTAATATATTGGGCTATTAATTAGCGGCACAATGGACCCTTGGCCCCTATGTGGGCCTTCCCTATGGGCATGAGGCTACCATAATACTATATATATATATCTGTATCAGCAGGTCCTATATGATACTTGACATCTATCCTGGGTCACGTGGGGTTCTCCCCTCTTCCTTCACTTACCCATTCCGGTTTTTCTTGAACTCTGTTTTGTACATTTTGTAATACCCTGTGCGCTATTAATTAATAAAATGTTTTATACATTTGCATTACGGTGTCTATGGGGTATTTCTATATTTTGGTGAATCTAAAGACTCTTGTGCTCTGTGTTTTAAATGCATCATTTTCGAGTTGTTGCCTATAATTTCTGGATCCTTATGTTATACATGATAGTCATTCTGTGGTTTATCACAGGCCTTTTCCAGGTTTCCATGGATTATAAAGCCCGCGAAAAAACGTGGGAAACCCAACTGGACAGAGTTTTTGAAGCTGGAGAGGAGGAGTTACCTACTACGAGTTCTAGGTCCACCATAGACCGCATGAATAGTCTCAAAACCATGCTGAATAGGAAGACACGACTGTGGTGGAACGTGGCTTTTATGAAAAGATACATTGACAGGGGACTAGTCCCCAGGGGATTACGAGTCAGGGTCTTCCCCTCTTTTGTGGTCTCAGATGAGACAGTTAAAACAAAGTGGGAGGCCGCGTCCAACTGCTCCAGGATTTTCATGCAGCTCCTTATCGAGCTGAATGAAAAATCCATTAACGATCTGGAGAGTGAAATTGCAGACGTTCAGGCCAACCTTGACTCCGAACTTACCCCTGAGGAGTTGTCTAAATACAATGATTCACTTGACAAGGAGTTTACTAAGTGGGAAAAGGAGATCCTGAGTACCAAGACGAAGAAATACCAACGCGACGTCACAGACTATAAAAATGGTCAGGTTTTTCGCTGGCGAGGTATGTCCTTCCCCAAAAAGAAGAAGCATCAGGCCTCGTCCATGTCAATGTCTGCCTCATCCATGTCCTCACTGGAGGAAGACACTGCATCTGAAAATATCAGGAATGTAAGACCGAACACTAGATCGGTCCAGGCTCGGAATAAACAGACCTTGGCGCTGGGTGGTGGACGGTCAGCCCCTCCTCCTCTGGCTCAGAAAAAAGGAGGTGATGGACAGATGGAGGTAATCAATTTATCCAAGCATGTCCTCACCCCCACGCAGACGGAGGTGTTGAAGTTGGGGTTGTCATTTGTGCCCCAAAGTAACTTCAATCTCTTTTCAGTGATCAAAGACCTCCATTTGTTCTTGCGGAAGTTGGTACTACATAAACTACATTCCAAGAGAGCCACAGGGGAATCTAGTACTTCCATCCGTGAACAGGAGGCTATTGCTGCGCTTGAGGAGCTAGAGGAGGAGTCGGCCCACTACCAATCAGGTAACTTCCCACGCCACACAATGCCAAGGTCTGCCACATTTCCGCCCTTGTCTTTATGCCCCCCGATTCAGATTTTCTGTGAATTAGTGTCAAAAGATATCCAGCAACTCCCACAGAGAGGGGGTAAAAACAACCTTACTAGACAACAACAAATGGCACTACGGGAGATTGAATCGTTGGACGGGGTGGTGATTAAACCTGCCGACAAGGGCGGGAATGTGGTAATTTGGCCAGTGGAGCTATATGAGAAGGAGGCATGGCGGCAATTAAGGGACCGGGAGGCATATGAACCTCTCCATCATAACCCAATACGCGGCTTCACCAGTGACCTGGAGTTGATATTACTGAGGGCATTTGAGGAGGGGATTATCCCCAAAAAAATCTATGAGGGCCTCCTAGTAAAAACACCTGTTGTTCCAACTTTCTACCTCCTCCCCAAGATTCACAAAAACCCCAAGACACCTCCTGGGCGTCCCATTGTCTCTGGCATGGGAGGGCTGTGCGACGTCACATGTAAATTCATTGAACACTACTTGCATCCCTTAGTGGAGACGTTGCCCTCTCATGTCAGAGACACTGCTGACGTCCTAAGGAGACTGGAGGGTCTTATCTTGGAGGAGGAGGCGATTTTGGTAACAATGGATGTGGAGGCCCTATATTCCAGCATTGGCCATCGGGATGGGTTGGCCGCCGCACGATTCTACTTGGATTCGAGTAGTCTCGATGGGTCCTTGTCCGCTCTTATTATGGAGCTGTTGGAGTTTATATTGACGCACAATTTCTTTGTGTTTCGAGACCGGTTCTTCCTCCAGCGGCGCGGCACTGCGATGGGGGCGGCCTGCGCGCCGTCTTACGCAAACCTCTTTCTCGGTTATTGGGAGAGGGAGGTTTTCGGGGACGGCGTGCCGGCGAGCTCCCATGCGCAGTGTTGGCTGCGCTATATTGACGACATTCTGGTCGTCTGGGGGGGAACCGGCTCTGAGCTGGAAGATTTTGTGCGTCATCTTAACTCCAATAGCTATAACATCTACTTAACTCATCAAGTCGGACCAAGGACCATCGAATTTTTGGACATTCGAATCTCGGTGGAATCCAACGGGGCTGTATCCACTACCATCTTTCGGAAAACTACTTCGGTTAATTCCCTCCTCCATGCTACCCCGGGTCACCCCAGGTCAACGGTGAACGCCATCCCGACGGGCCAGTTTCTGCGGTTACCCAGGCTGTGCTCGTCAGATGATGGATTTGAATCTGAATCAGGGGATATGAGGGAGAGGTTCATAACGAGGGGGTACAGTAGGAGATCCATCAAAAAGGGTTACCAGCGTGCTAAACACTCCCAGCGGGACCAGCTCCTATCTGGGAATGTAATCACAAAACCCACGTCTAGTCCAGTGGCGAGATTTATTTCCACCTATTGCCGACAGTGGGACCAAATCAGAGGCGTACTAAACAAACATTGGGCCATTCTCCATACTGAGCCCTCCCTTCGAGGCTATTTACCGGAACGCCCCTTGATGACGGCAAGGAGGGGTAGGAGTCTCAGGGATACATTGGTGCATAGTCACTATGTTGCCAAGAGAACCCCCCTCTTTGGATGTGGTCCCCAACGTGTCGGTTGCTACCCCTGTGGTAGCTGCCGTGGCTGCCAGAACATCATCCGGGCCACAACCTTCTGCTCAGCGGACGGAAAGAGGGAGTTTTCCATTCGGGCATATATCTCTTGCAGCACATCTGGCGTAATATATTACGCCACGTGTGGCTGTAACAAGATATATGTCGGTCTGACCTCACGTGAGCTCCGAATTCGCACGAGGGAGCATGTGCGTGATGTTCTGGCGGCCAAAGAGGCCACCAACCCCGAATCCCTAAAAACGATACCCAGACATTTTAGGGAGGTCCACAATTGTGACCCTACATCCCTTCAGGTCCGTGGTATCGACAAGGTACATCTGGGAATTCGGGGAGGTGACCTCAAAAAACGGCTGGCACAAGTGGAGTGCCGTTGGATCTTTGTTTTGGGTACTCAGGCACCAGATGGGCTGAATGAACGGCTTTCCTTCGCCCCATTTCTATAACTACTCATTTTTCTTCTTTTAAACTGTTCTTATCCCCATAATAATGGTATCCTAAATGAGTCCGACTGGAGAGAAGAGAGGGGGGGTGAGCTCCTCCCAGTCGGATTCAATTAACTCGATTGTTGGTCTTCGTGGTGGTTGAATCCACCATGAACACGCAACAGAGGTGTGAATAGTTGCGTGGCCCCTAGCGTATTTTTAGCGTTATCTTTTCATGCTGTATATATTTGGTTGCCCTATGACTCTTTTAACAGTGTGTCTTTTTATCTTTTGTTTAATTTTAAGGGACCTGTTTTTGTCATGAACTTCCACTATTCTGGCCCTCCTTCCCCCTTTCCTCTCCTTTCCCCTTCCCCTTCCCTCCCCCCCCCCTCCCCCTCCCCCCCCCCCCACCGCCCCCTTCTATTCGGGTTCTGTTACCAATTCTCCGACTTAATTCGACCTGGAAGAAATGGAGACCTATATGCGTTTACAGAACAAAATTTGGGAGGCTACGGAACTATGGCGGACACGGACATGGATTATCTGTAATTGTATTTATGTTGAAATTACCATGTATATATCTATGTCTATGTCCTTATATTTACACTCCTTTGCAGACGTCTGCCTATCTATCCTTTTCCTCTTCCCCCTCTATTTCTCCTAAATAAGCACCACTTGCGGTGATTGTATATATTTAATAATGCATAATATGTATGTGCCTTGTAAGGTATATCCCCCTGATAGGTACCATTAGGGGATATTTCATATACAAAAGTGCCTAGTATATGTTTGTGCATTATACACCATATTGTCGTTGATGGGATTGAGGAGGTTGGACTAGCTTTTTCATTTAGGGGAGGTTCATCCTACGCAGCACTGCAGTGGCATCCGCTTGTTGATTGGTATCGCGTCCGTGGCAACGCTCGTTGCGGCGGGGAACCGGATGTACCATATGGTGACGTCACCGGAAGTTCTTACCTCCGCCGGTTTCCGGCCGCCGATACTGAGCCGCGGCGCGCTCCGTAGCGGTCATCCACTCCAGTGCACATGGGGAATGGAGGCGTGTCATTGACAATCAGGCTCCCTTTTTAAACTCCCCTTCCTGCACTTTTTAACTATCGTCCCCCGACGAAGCACTTGACGAAACACGTGTTGGGACGTCGGTCCCCACGTGTACTCCAGGACTCCCGGACGTTCTGCCTGTTCTTGGTAAGCCCTCGTGCCTTATTGACGGTAGACTGAGCTATACTGCCTGGGCACCTCTTATCTATATATGAGGTTATAGCCTAGCTGTAGAGCGAACTCTGGCCACTGTGTCAGTCTTATATACAGGCCTGCAGTTATATTTAGTGTATAACCTGATAGAAGGCCATATGTTAATATATTGGGCTATTAATTAGCGGCACAATGGACCCTTGGCCCCTATGTGGGCCTTCCCTATGGGCATGAGGCTACCATAATACTATATATATATATCTGTATCAGCAGGTCCTATATGATACTTGACATCTATCCTGGGTCACGTGGGGTTCTCCCCTCTTCCTTCACTTACCCATTCCGGTTTTTCTTGAACTCTGTTTTGTACATTTTGTAATACCCTGTGCGCTATTAATTAATAAAATATTTTATACATTTGCATTACGGTGTCTATGGGGTATTTCTATATTTTGGTGAATCTAAAGACTCTTGTGCTCTGTGTTTTAAATGCCTATTTTAGTGAATGTATCAGTCGGGGATTTCACCTGAATCACGTATTTTGCAAATGTTGATGGAAACATAATGTAAGTGCTCAGCATAGAGCACAGGATAAATATTAACTAATTAAAAATATTCTGTACCCCAAATTGCCACAAAATAGCATGACACTCAATGCACAAAAACACAAATTCCCCCATAGGTGCAATATCTATTAATGGACATATAGGGGGCTTCCATGTTCCCGGTAGCGCAAAGGCTCTGGAAAAACATTATGGTCACACACTCAAAAAGAAATCCAGCAAAATCAAATCTGCACTTCTCAATCCAAACGCCTGCCTTTATTCTGAGCCCCACAATCTGCTTAAACCACAGTTGACATCCACGTTTGGTGGCACTGTTGTAGTGAAGAGGCTCGCTTAATTTACAAGGTGCAGGTTTCCAGAAGAACAAGCTAGGCACAATGTACAGGCACTACAATGTTCTGGCACTTAGGGGCTCTGCAAATGGAATTCATAAACTATTCATAGCCTAAAGGGTGCTTTACACGCTGCAACATTGTTAACGATATATCGACGGGGCCGTTAGCGACATCGCAGCATGTGACACCTAGGAACGACGATCAACGATCACAAAAATGTCTAAAATAGTTGATCGTTGACACGTCGCTCCTTTTACAAATATCGGTGATTGTGCATGCCGCTGGTTGTTTATCGTTCCTGCGGTAGCACACACCGCTATGTGTGACACCGCAGGAGCGACAAACATCTCCTTACCTGCGTCCACCGGCAATGAGGAAGGAAGGAGGTTGGCGGCATGTTCCGGCCGCTCATTTCCACCCCTCCTCTTCTATTGGGCGGCTGTTTTGTGACGTCGCTGTGACGCCGAATGCACCTCCCCCTTGAAGAAGGGATTGTTCGGCCTCCACAGCGACATCGCAGAATAGGTATGTGCATGTGACGCTGTCGTAGCGATATTGTTTGCTACGGCAGCGATCAACACATATCGCACCAACAACCGGGGCGGGTGCTATTGCTCGTGACATCCTAGCAATCGCTAGCGATGTCGCAGCGTGTAAAGCACCCTTTAGGCTATGTGTGAACGTGTGCGTTTTTCATGCCTTTACGCTGCATATTGCACTGTAGCGTAAATGCGTACGTCCTGCGTCCCTTGCACAGTCTATGAAGATTGTGCATAATCCATGCGCACAATGCTTTGTTGAATGCAGAGATTTGACTGTCAAAAATTTGACAAAATCACTGCATTTAAAAAAGCAACATGTCACTTTTTTCGCGTTATTTGGATGCAGCTCCCGCTCTGTCTATGGGAGAGGCAGCATCCCGAGCACATGAAATCGTCATCTATGCTCACACTGCATCCATTAGGCAGTGTTTCTGCAGCGATTTGCAGCATGCATGTCATGCCAAATCGCTGCAGAAATTGCAGCATGTACGTGCACATATAGCCTTACCGTGTTTTTGAGCCCTCCAGTCAACAGATTTGACTTTAAAAACGCCTTGGGTAAAACGCGGTAAAAACGTATCAAAAACGCAGTAAAAACGCATCGCGTTTTTGATGCATTTTTGCCTTGTTGCGTTTTTGGTACATTTTAAGATGCATTCAAGATGCACTGACAAAAAAGATGCCGCGTGTAAACATAGCCTTAAACTGATCAGCTAAAGTTCCGCTTGGAGGCTGAGGGAGGTGAGTGCAGCACTGGTGGGTGTAACAAGCACTCCCAGCCCCATTACTAAGATCAGTGCAGCATGTGGGTAGCTCTACCCTGTGGCACATGGGTAACATAGCAAGGAGTGTGTTTGTGTAACCTTTTAACAGAATTGTTTCTAAATTGATCGCTAGGACACTCTCCTGATGGTCATTTGTCTGGCATAAAAGTTTCTTCTAAGATATCTCGTATGGCTGCTTACAAGAAGCTGATATATTGGCAAAATGTGTGTTGGGACAATGTCTTGCGATCAATACAGAGACAGTCATGCAATACTATATATACACATACTTTTTGTGATGCTGCCAATACAGTATGTCACTGCCCCTTTAGTGCTGTACTCAGCACCCTCAGCCTTCATGCAGCACGCTGATTACTTAAAGCCACGCTGGCAGAATTTAAATACATGGATACACAACGATGCAAAGTGGTCGGCTTCTACACGGCAAAAAAATGTTATTATTCCAATAAATGCCACATTACAAAATTAAATACCATATACTGCAATACTACGATTTATAGGAGGGAAGTACATACATACAGTGGAGTGATATTTAGTGATCAGTGTGTGATAGATATTAATATTACATATAATGTTACACCTTAGTCTCTATTATTCACTGTCTGCATAATTAATAGGAGCTGATAGTAACTTACCGGTGATAAACAGGGGTATGTTTATAAGCTACAATATACTGTATCTGTACCACAATTATCCCAATAACAAACCCTGACAATTGGGTGAGAAGTTAGTTTCTGACAGTTTTAGGTCTGTATTACCATGCTTCAGGGACGACAGTCATTTTCATGTAGGTTATGGACCAGCTCCCAATTTCCGTAAAGTTCACAGACTTCCTCCCCCTCTATGGTTCCCGTTATATAAGAATACATTTATCAGTGGTGTACACTTTTTGTAAACTTTTTCAAATCAATACTGGCGATTTCAGGAATATAGAATATTTCTATAAATTTTCTCAAGTATTTTTTAGATTTTCTCCAAGTTAAATGTATACCCAAGCATATATAATATTTTATATCTTTATTAAAATTGAATATTAATAAGTTAAATGCTCAAAGACTTTTTAACGTCGGTTCTTCTGGATGTGTAAGATAACTACAGAGGAAAAAGTGTAGAGTTTGCGCCTCACTTCCTGCTTCTTCAATTTATTACGCTCTTTTTTTTACTTATTTCTGCTTACTCATTTTTAGCTGTAACCTTAGTTAACCCTTTACTTTCTCTCCATTGCTAAGTCGGGCTTGTTCAGTATTCACTTACCTCAGTAAAATTGTTGCCAGATGTCTCTGTAGAAAAGACAGACAGCATCGCCTACAATATGAGACTTGTAAGAGTTCTCATTGTGCTTTATCTGGCAAAGACAGGTCCAATAAGTACAGCGATACATATCTCCAGAAGGGGAGGAGACCTGGCAGGCTTAATAGAGATCTCATAACAAGTGTTTCCAATGTGCTGGGTTTTTTTTTTCCAGTTTTTACAACTGTTTATATCTATTTTTACAACTTATTATGTTTCTATATTTGATCCTGTTTATTACTATCATTTTATTTAGCTTTTTATTGACCTTACGTGCATTATATTTTAAATTACACTCCTTTTGAAAATTAAGGTTTTAATCAATATCTCACTGATCAAGGCTCTATTCACACGCCCGTTCATTAAACACATGTGTGTGACAGTCCGTATGGCCATCTGTGTATCCCTGTGTTTGTTCTTCATGTGCTATCCGTGTGACAACCAGATAGCACACCTATAGCCTGAACTTGTATACTTACCTGTCTCCAATGCTGCTGTTGAATCCGGGTCCACAGTTAGAGCAGTAAATATTCATGAGGCATAATGAGCAAGACTTGGAAACAACAGCAGAACCTGGAGACAGGTATGCATAAATATCCATTTAATTTCAATGAATGGGTGTACTCCGGTATGTGTCACACTGATATCACAGGAATCACATCAGTGTGCGGTCTGTGTGACATACGTGCTGGGACCAAAAATGGAAGTATCACCGTGTGGAGCACACGGACGTGAATGTGCTAAACATGGACACACGGTCCGTGTCAAAACACGGACGTTTGAGCATACTTATTGATTTTAATGGGTCTATGTGTGTCCGTGTCTCTGGAACATGTGAAAACGCACACCACACATACCGAAAACATGGATGTGTAAAGGGGGCCTTAAAGAACAATTTCCAATATTATGACAAGACTGAGTTATATATAATATTTTTTTTAAACCTATAACATGAAAATAAGATTAGTAATATAACTTTCATTACAAAATCTTCAATTTTCCTTGAATTAGTTGAGGAATAAATGAATACACTTAAAAAACTACCACATCTAGTATTTTTTGTGATCTCGCTAGCAGTGTCCTTACATGGGGTTGCTAGGGTGCTGCTGGTCTCATGGAGCTACATTTAATTGAGGGTATCCATGAATTCATAGATGTACTGCTCTATATTGAAAGAGAAGATGCTATCATCACTCTGTGCCCTTGGTAGACGTGCACTTTTCAACATGATAATAATCCAAAAGACACATTCAGTTGCATTTCTGAAGAACAAGGTGAAAATGATTTAGTGACCAAGTACAATGCCTCCTGAATCTGATCTGAACTCAAAATATCTATGGGGACACTTGAAGAGACAAGTTGAGCATCACTCTCCATCCAGTATCCAGGCTGTAAAAGAGGTCATTCTTGAAAAATGGTAAGAGATAGATTTAATATGTCTACAATTTGTTCATTCCATGCCTAGACGATTTGGAACTGTCCTTAAAAATCAGTGCAGTCATTCAAAACACTAGATGTAATGCTTTTATGTGGAGTAAATTCATTTTTACATCAACTAATTTGAGTAATGCCCGCTTTACACGCTTCAATAAATCTTTCAATCCGTCGTCGGGGTCAAGTTGTAAGTGACGCACATCTGGCATCGTTCATGACGTATTTGCGTGTGACACCTACGTGCAATCAAGATTGAACAAAAATACGGTGATTGCATACACGTCGTTTATTCCTCATACATTGGACGTTTTGTTGTATGAACCTAGTCAATTGAAACGTGTGACATCCCTCATACGATTGTGATGTCTGAGGCTATGTGCGCAGGTGTGCGCTCTGCACCGCAGCTTAAAAAAGGTCCGCTTCAGAGGGCAGCTGAAAAGCTGCGTTCTGAAGTGTGACGCCCTGGACAAGCCAGGTCGTCACAGGTACTACACCAATACACCCTACACTCCCGGTCAGGCACACCTAAGTCAGACAAAACCCTTGTTGCCTCCCTCCAGGGGCTGATGTTCACACCAGGGGGTGGGCCAGGCGGTTGGTCCCGCTCACCGAGGAGTTCACAGTCCTGGAGGCGGGAAAAGAAGTAGTAGTTTGCAGATCAGTTTGAGAGTTGAAAGTGGAAGGAAGGAAAGTGTTAGTAGAGCAGACCCGTCCATCCAGCCGTTTGTTTCATCAGAGACTCTGTGTACATCATTGGGCTGAGTGAGTACCACCGTGCCGTGAGGCACAGTGCTGCCCCCATGACCCTGCACCTCATCAGGCCCCGTAACCCGCCTGCCATCCATCCCTACCCCATCACCGGACGCCGGGACAACCAACCCCCTACCCACGGAGGGGAGAAAACAACATCCTAGCTGCTCCCTGTCATCGCTCCCGGGATCCCCGTCCAGAGCAGCGGTGGTGTCACCAATCTCACCACAACCGTGGGTGGCATCACGGACAATAAATCCCCAAAACCATCCCCCCTTTCACTCACGGGCGAGGAACGCTGCTTGAGTCCCCGGGATCCGGCCCACCGCTCGAGCCACCACCGAGCAGCAGCCGCAGCAGCCGGACCCGAGCAGTGGGAGAGCGCAGCGTCCCCTCCTCCGCCCGCTACAGAAGCGCCTCACAATGTCTGTCATTCACTAATCTCTGTCAGTCGGTCCCTATCTCTGTTCCTCTCTCTCTGTCCATGTCAGGCTATCCTTCTTACCCCCTCTCTCATACTCACCGATCCCCGATCACCGGCACGGCGCTGCACGGCTTTCTCACTGCTCCAGCGGCTTTTACAATTTTGAAAAAGCCGGCCGCTCATTAAACAATCTCGTATTCCCTGCTTTCCCCGCCCACCGGCGCCTATGATTGGTTGCAGTGAGACACGCCCCCACGCTAAGTGACAGGTGTCTGACTGCACCTAATCACAGCAGCCGGTGGGCGTGTCTATACTGTGCAGTGAAATAAATAATTAAATAATTAAAAAAAACAGCGTGCGGTCCCCCCCAATTTTAAAACCAGCCAGATAAACCCATACGGCTGAAGGCTGGTAATCTCAGGATGGGGAGCTCCACGTTAGCCCATAGCTGCCAATAAGTCCTAGATTAATCATGTCAGGCGTCTCCCCGAGATGCCTTCCATGATTAATCTGTAAGTGACAGTAAATAAACACATACACACCCGAAAAAATCCTTTATTAGAAATAAAAAACACAAACATATACCCTGGTTCACCACTTTAATAAGCCCGAAAAAGCCCTCCATGTCCGGCGTAATCCAGGATGCTCCAGCGTCGCTTCCAGCTCTGCTGCATGGAGGTGACCGGAGCTGCAGCAGACACCACGGCAAATGAAGACAGCCGCGCGATCAGCAGAGCTATGGGCTGCCAATAACTCCTTATTACCCCGATTTGCCAACGCACCAAGGCAAATCGGGAAGAGCCGAGTACAGTCCCAGAACTGTCGCATCTAATGTATGTGGCAATTCTGGGCGGCTGCTGACTGATATTGTTATGCTGGGGGGCTCCCCATAACGTGGAGCTCCCCATCCTGAGAATACCAGCCTTCAGCCGTATGGCTTTATCTGGCTGGTTTTAAAATTGGGGGGGACCGCACGCCGTTTTTTTAAATTATTTAATTATTTATTTCACTGCACAGTATAGACACGCCCACCGGCTGCTGTGATTGGGTGCAGTCAGACACCTGTCACTCAGCGTGGGGTGTGTCTCACTGCAACCAATCATAGGCGCCGGTGGGCGGGGAAAGCAGGGAATACGAGATTGTTTAATGAGCGGCCGGCTTTTTCAAAATAGTAAAAGCTGCCAGAGCAGTGTGAATGCCGTGCAGCGCCGCGCCGGTGATCGGGGATCGGTGAGTATATGAGAGAGGGCTGCTCAATTCAGTTACTCAGGAGTTTAGCGGTCACCGGTGAGTCCTTCACCTGTGACCGCTAATTAGGATGCGACACAGACAGAGCCGCAGCATGGCAATGAAGTCGGGTGAAGTTAACCCGAGTTCATTCTGATCATGCGCTCTTTCTGTGTCTGCTGTCATCTGCCATTCAGCTCTGCTACATGGCTGTCTGTGTCTGCTGTTAGCGGCCATGTAGCAGAGCTGAATGGCAGATGACATAGTAAAAACGCATCCCTACACATTACACACGCTTGGCAAGTCAATAAATAAAAAAAAAAAAGGGTGCCCAATGCATACGTCACAGAACACATGATCTAAAGGATCGCACACAAAATTGATCAATTTAACATAGACTACTAACGCACGTGTGACAGCAAATGAACGACCTATGTGTAATCTCATAAGATCCCATATGCAACCTGGATGTGTCACATCGCATACGAGATTGCACACCTAATTGTAAGGTGTAAAGCTGGCTTAAAACTAAAGATTTTGCAATGAAAGTTATATTATTAACATTACTTGTCATGAGTTAAAAAAAAGGTTCTGTTAAACTCTTTATTTTCAAAATTTGGAAATAGTTCTTTTATTCAGTGATATATTGATTAAAATCTTACTTTTCAAAGGACGTATGTTCATTTTTGCTGAGTCTTGCGGAAGTAACAGCAGATCTTCTGTGGATATAGTTTTGCACAAAACCTTCGGTCTCTTCACATAATCCCAGACAGGCTTGATGATGGTAAGATCAAGGCATGTTGGGACCACATCATTACTTCCTGAACTCCTTGTTTTTTTATGCTGAAGATAGTTCTTAATGACATTAGCTGTATGTTTGGGATGTTCTGCTAAAGGATAAATTTGAAGGCAGTCACAACCTCCCTGATGGTTCTAAATGATGGTTAAAGGGAACCTGTCATCAGAAATTTTGCTCTAAACCTAAAAGTTTCCCCTTCTGCAGCTCCTGGGCTGCATTCTAGTAAGGTTCCTATAGTTTTTGTGCCCCCTTTTAGACCAAATTAAATACTTTATAAAGTTGTACCTTTTCGTATGCAAATCTTCTAAATTATCCATGGGGGCGGGCTGTCTGGTGTCCGTTACTGTCCTTCCTTCCGATTTATGCTGTCCCCCAATGCTCCATTTCATACCTCAGGATGCCGTCCAGTGCGCCCGAGGTTCCGCGCATGCGCCATGTGACTGTACCGGGACTGTGCACTGTGACATCTGCAAAAGTATGGGCACCTCAACATAAAAATGACATTAATATTTTGTAGAGCCTCCTTTTGCAAAAATAACAGCCTTTAGTCGCTTCCTGTAGCTTTTAATGAGTTCCTGGATCCTGGATGAAGGTATATTTGACCATTTCTATTTACAAAACAATTCCAGTTCAGTTACGTTTGATGATCATCGAGCATGGACAACATGCTTCAAATCATCCCACAGATTTTCAATTATATTCAGGTCTGGGGACTGGGATGGCCATTACAGAACATTGTAATTGTTCCTCTGCATGAATGCCTGAGTAGATTTGGAGCGGTGTTTTGGTCATTGTCTTGCTGAAATATCCATCCCCTGCATAACTTCAACTTCGTCACTGATTCTTGCACATTATTTTCAAGAATCTGCTGATACTGAGTTGCATCCATGCGACCCTCAACTTTAACAAGATTTCCGATGCCGGCATTGGCCACACAGCCCCAAAGCATGATGGAACCTCCACCAAATTTCACTGTGGGTAGCAAGTGCTTTTCTTGGAATGCCTTGTTTTTTTGCCTCCATGCATAACGCCTTTTTGTATGACCAAACAACTCAATCTTTGTTTCATCAGTCCACAGGACCTTCTTCCAAAATGTAACTGGCTTGTCCAAATGTGCTTTTGCATACCTCATGTGACTCTGTTTGTGGCGTGCTTGCAGAAACGGCTTCTTTCGCATCACTCTCCCATACAGCTTCTCCTTGTGCAACATGCGCTGTATTGTTGACCGATGCACATTGACACCATCTGCAGCAAGATGATGTTGCAGGTCTTTGGAGGTGGTCTGTGGATTGTCCTTGACTGTTCTCACCATTCTTCTTCTCTGCCTTTCTGATATTTTTCTTGGCCTGCCACTTCTGGGCTTAACAAGAACTGTACCTGTGTTTTTCCATTTCCTTACTATGTTCCTCACAGGGGAAACTGACAGTTTAAATCTCTGAGACAACTTTTTGTATCCTTCCCCTGAAAAACTATGTTGAATAATCTTTGTTTTCAGATCATTTGAGAGTTGTTTTGAGGAGCCTATGATGCCACTCTTCATAGGAGATTCAAATAGGAGAACAACTTGCAAGTGGCCACCTTAAATACCTTTTCTCATGATTGGATACACCTGCCTATGAAGTTCAAAGCTCAATGAGGTTACAAAACCAATTTAGTGCTTTAGTAAGTCAGTAAAAAGTAGTTAGGAGTGTTCAAATCAAGAAATTGATAAGGGTGCCCATACTTTTGCACTGGTCATATTTAGTTTAAATGCGGATTGCACATTTTCTCTAAGTACAATAAACCTCATTTCAATCCAGAAATATTGCTCTGTCCATCAGTTATTAGATATATGAAACTGAAATAGCTGTTGCAAAACCCCAAATTATTATAAACAAAAAAGGTTAACATTAGTAGGGGTGCCCAAACCTTTTCATATGACTGTATATATATATATATATATATATATATATATATAAAATCTCTATTACTCTGCAAAATATATATATAACCTCCAAACAGGCTGAAACACCCAGAGCTCCCGGCTCTGCTCTCGCTTGTTTCCAGTCCACACACTGGACATCTAGAGCCAGTCTCTCTCTAGACTGCCCTAGACACACACCACCCAGGTTCAGAGACAGGATTGCTTTAACCCCTGGAGCCACACCCACAGGTGGTAAGGAGTGTGTAATCAGCATCACACACCCTTCCATGGCTCTGCATGTAATGCAATCCTGTGGAACCACAGGTCCCAGCCAGCTTCACATTGCAGAGCACCCACGCTTCTGCAAAACATACCGGCTCTTTGTAATACAGCCGGTTGATACCTCACATACCCTCCCCCTCTGTTCAAACCCGTAGGGGAGAACACTTGCCAATGACCTGGGGCCGCGAGACAGGTCATCCCCGCTGCCATGCCCCACCAGTCGAGAGGACCGTCCAAGAGCAGTAGTCCATGAGACATCGCCCGACACTGTCACCAAACCCTGTCTTGTCAACCTAGGGTTAAAGGACGTCCCCTTTCCAGACCGTTCTCTCCCTGACCCCCTCCCAGGGTCACCGTAGTAGAGAGACATGTCCCCAGTCAAACCTACAGTCTTGTCCGAACCTAGGCTTTCTCGAGTACCCCCAAGGCTACTGTCGGGAACTTTAAGCTCATAGCGGCCACTATCTACAGTACATCGTAGGTTACCACTCTGTCGGCGATTCCTTTTATCGCGCGTCTGAACTACTGGACCGACACGCCATCTTCCACTTCTTTCCCCTGAACAATGGGTGGAAGACGGCTGCTGTCCCCCACACAGTTGGCGAAGCTGCTCCTTAATTTTCAGGTTTTCTTGCCACAACCGCTCCATGTCACGTACATGGTGTACCCGATATTCAATAAGGCTTCGAATGTTTCCAAGACTCTCTACAGTCCCGAAACAGACGAACGGAACCATACCAGCTACCCTGGGTATCTTGCTCTCGTTAGCAGCAGGGATTCGTAATCTCACCAATCCCGACTTATTCACCATGTCTTGCATGACTCGTCCGGTTTTTCCAATGACTCTCCCCACCAGAGCCTGGGGTACTTGGACGATATCTTCCGCCAGACTCTGCGCTTTCCTTTTATACTCTAGCTGTCTAGTGGCTTCTTCCTTTTGCAGTAGGACCTGCCACTTCATATGAACACATCTGAAGTGCATGTCTTTTAGAATAGCCACCCGCTGCCCAGTAATTTCACTGGTGGATAATATCACTAACTGTTCAGCCCCTGGGGTACAGTAGACCTCACACGCTTCCACAGCTCTCTTAAATTTGCCATGCATGCACTCGGTGGCACATGCTTCTCTTAAGTCCTCAGGTATATCCACCATGCACTTGACTACAGAAGTTTCATTCATCCCTGCCACATGCTTGTCAAGTTTAGCTTCCAGAGTCAGCTCTCTTTGGGCCTCCCCTGCTTCAACAAGTTTGGTCAGGATTGGCACTCGCTGCTCCATCTGCTCCAAGGCTCCCTGGGACTTGGACTGGTACTCTGCCAAGCGACTTCGGAGCTCAGCCACTTCTTTCTCCATCTCCCTTACTCGACTCTCAGTAGCCTGCCTAAGAAGTATCTCTTGTTGCAGATGGTCTTTGCTCATCCTCTTGAATGAGTCTTCACTTGTGGACCTCTCTGGTCTACGCCACACTATTTCTGAGGCTTCTTCCATCTCAGCTTCAGAACGTTTGGGTTTCTTACTCTCCTTACCCACGTCCTTCTCTATATCCTCCATCGTGGTTTTACCAAGCAGGTCAGGCAGGCTCCCAGTCCTGGATGAGACCTCTGGTCCAGACTTCACCTCCTCAGAGGCTCTCTTCACTTCAGCGCCAGCTGTTTCTTGGTTCTTCACTGCATTATCTTCAACTTCCTCTGGGGTCTCTGCAGTGTCACCCTCAGCCTGGGTGTCACACCCTTCAACATGACACTCTGTTCCTTTTAGAGATTTGGGGCTAAATTTGCTGTCATCCACCCCAGCACTTGGTAGTTCACCAGTCTGCTCACCACGACTGTTGGGGATTATTCCTTCCTCCACACTCTCTAGGATTCCATTTCCTATACCACTCTCGCCTGACAGACTATCAACTTCACACTTTGAAATCATAGGGACCACCACCATTACGTCCTTGGTTGGCTCCTTCTCTGCACTTGCAGCCCGCTGATTTCTGTCGTCACAACGTGTCAGTTCAATTTCTGATTGCTCAGTCTTTTGTAGGATATCACCATCTGACTCCACCGTAGCAGGTGTTATTAGCACCATGTCTTCATTAACCAGGCATGTCACTTTCTCTGCACCCTGAGACGGCCTACACTGTGCCCCCTCTCGGCGCTTATTACGTCTTCGGCGTCGGGAGGAAGTTTTGCCCTTCTCGCCCATCTGTACCACACTGTACTCGTTTGTCACTTTTCTAGAGTCAGTGTCTTTACTGGAGTCATCATCACTCCCCCTGGTATCCTGGACTATCATGTCCCCACTTAACCAGATATCTGCCTCCCTTTCTGGAGCTACCCTGTTTTTAACGGTCACACTATCGGTTATTCCCTTAGTCCTTATGTCACTAAGTTGGGTCCGTCCATCATTTTCTTTGGTCACCCCTAACTTAGGACAGTCAATTTTAGGAGGTGCTATCTCCTCCTTACCACACATAACTGCACAACAAGGACCCCTTTTCACCTCTCAATGTGGTGGGGTTTCCTTTCGGCTATTCCGGCTCTTACACAAGCAACCGTATACGTCCCCCTGCTTCCACAAGTGCACAAATAATTTAGAGTCCCAACCTATAATAATTGGGTGCAGTAAATCTGAGACTACTCCAACATCATGAGAACCACTGTCCCAGGCTGTCTTAATGACCACGCTGGAGATCGGGTATTCTGTCTCACTGCTACTAGTTACAGGGACAGTTAATCAGGGAATAGCAATATGCATCTAGAACTGCTCGTGGCTCTGGGTGCATATTGCACCTGACAGGTTCATTTTATTTCCTGAAGATGAAGTATTGCATGCATCTATTGAGTTATATAGAGAGATGATGACTGGTTTTCCAGAGATGAAGAATTACAGTCCGAGCAGCTATTGCAAAAATTATATGTGTCAAATGGCCTATAAGCGCGATGAAAGTGCAGAACCGGAAGTGTGTGGGGGGAGTATTTGCTCGTACAGCAAAGCTTGCTTGTAAACTGAGTTACAAATTTATAGCAAACTTTGCTCGTATAGCGAAATACCAAGGTTCTACTGTAAATGAATAAAAACTATGTCTTTTCATCATACAGCTGACAAAAAATGTGAATAAAACGAGATCAAAAAGTTACAGTTAGGTCCAGAAATATTTGGACAGTGACACAAGTTTTGTTATTTTAGCTGTTTACAAAAACATGTTTAGAAATACAATTATATCTATAATATGGGCTGAAAGTGCACACTCCCAGCTGCAATGTGAGAGTTTTCACATCCAAATCGGAGAAAGGGTTTAGGAATCATAGCTCTGTAATGCATAGCCTCTTCTTTTTCAAGGGACCAAAAGTAATTGGACAAGGGACTCTAAGGGCTGCAATTAACTCTGAAGGCGTCTCCCTCGTTAACCTGTAATCAATGAAGTAGTTAAAAGGTCTGGGGTTGATTACAGGTGTGTGGTTTTGCATTTGGAAGCTGTTGCTGTGACCAGACAACATGCGGTCTAAGGAACTCTCAATTGAGGTGAAGCAGAACATCCTGAGGCTGAAAAAAAAGAAAAAATCCATCAGAGAGATAGCAGACATGCTTGGAGTAGCAAAATCAACAGTCGGGTACATTCTGAGAAAAAAGGAATTGACTGGTGAGCTTGGGAACTCAAAAAGGCCTGGGCGTCCACGGATGACAACAGTGGTGGATGATCGCCGCATACTTTCTTTGGTGAAGAAGAACCCGTTCACAACATCAACTGAAGTCCAGAACACTCTCAGTGAAGTAGGTGTATCTGTCTCTAAGTCAACTGTAAAGAGAAGACTCCATGAAAGTAAATAAAATGGTTCACATCTAGATGCAAACCATTCATCAATTCCAAAAATAGACAGGCCAGAGTTAAATTTGCTGAAAAACACCTCATGAAACCAGCTCAGTTCTGGAAAAGTATTCTATGGACAGATGAGACAAAGATCAACCTGTACCAGAATGATGGGAAGAAAAAGTTTGGAGAAGAAAGGGAATGGCACATGATTCAAGGCACACCACATCCTCTGTAAAACGTGGTGGAGGCAACGTGATGGCATGGGCATGCATGGCTTTCAATGGCACTGGGTCACTTGTGTTTATTGATGGCATAACAGCAGACAAGAGTAGCCGGATGAATTCTGAAGTGTACCGGGATATACTTTCAGCCCAGATTCAGCCAAATGCCGCAAAGTTGATCGGACGGCGCTTCATAGTACAGATGGTCAATGACCCCAAGCATACAGCCAAAGCTACCCAGGAGTTCATGAGTGCAAAAAAGTGGAACATTCTGCAATGGCGGAGTCAATCACCAGATCTTAACCCAATTGAGCATGCATTTCACTTGCTCAAATCCAGACTTAAGACGGAAAGACCCACAAACAAGCAAGACCTGAAGGCTGCGGCTGTAAAGGCCTGGCAAAGCATTAAGAAGGAGGAAACCCAGCGTTTGGTGATGTCCATGGGTTCCAGACTTAAGGCAGTGATTGCCTCCAAAGGATTTGCAACAAAATATTGAAAATAAAAATATTTTGTTTGGGTTTGGTTTATTTGTCCAATTACTTTTGACCTCCTAAAATGTGGAGTGTTTGTAAAGAAATGTGTACAATTCCTACAATTTCTATCAGATATTTTTGTTCAAACCTTCAAATTAAACGTTACAATCTGCACTTGAATTCTGTTGTAGAGGTTTCATTTCAAATCCAATGTGGTGGCATGCAGAGCCCAACTCGCGAAAATTGTGTCACTGTCCAAATATTTCTGGACCTAACTGTATGTGTAAATAAAAATGGTATAGATGAAAACATCATCTTGTCTCACAAAAAACAAGCTGCCATACAGCTCCGTCAGCCAAAAAAAAATAAGCTATAGTGCTCAGAATACACCAATGCAGAAACATTTTTTTTCTATAAAATTGTTTTTATGTAATTTGCCTATAATGTGTACTTGGGTAAGTCTTAAAATGTGGATGATATCGCAAGATCACGTTGTATCACAGAGAAGTAAGACTAGAAGAGGACACGTTCCCAAAGAAATTCTTCTGTCCACACTCTGTTGAACTACAAGCATACAGTACTTATGTACTTAGGAATGTGTGAACCAAAGCTGTAAAGTTTGACGTTCGCACTGGAAACCTAGTTTCTGGTGCTCGAACTTAACTCAAACACGGACTTTCCATTGAGTTTGGGTGCTACTGGAATAGTAATGGGGTGTCTGATAGACGCATCTCCATTACTAACTCCTGGGCTTGATACCAGCTATCAATTCACATCTGACAGTAACCCTAAAATTATTACTCCTCTTACCATTGCACTAGGTCAATTAGGAAGAGTCTGACAAAGCGCCAGAATCGGCACATCTAATGGATGTGCCACTTCTGGGACGGCTGCACGCTGATATTTTTAGGCTGGGAAGTGTCAAATAACCATGGGCCTTTCAAGCTTTACAGACCAGTCCCAGCTGTCTGCTTTACCTTGGTTTGTTATCAAAAATAGGGGGAGCATCCACTGTTTTTTTTTAAATTATTTACATAAATAATGAAAAATACGGCATGGGGTCCTCTCTGGGGTTGCAGCTGTGGGTTGCAGATTGCAGCTGTTTACTTTAACTGAGCCGATTATCAAAAATACGGGGGACCTCACTTTTTATTTTTTTACATTTATACTCTATCCAGATTTGTTGCAGTACAATTGTCCTGCTCCTGCTTCATTTTACAGCCCCCTAGCCTTTACTACAACCATTTTAAAGCCATATTAAAGCACCAGAGTTTGGGATCCCAGTGATCCCAGGGTCCGAGGTCAAGTCCGGTACCAAACTGAACTTTTAAATACAAATTGGCCGAACCTGGAGAACCCAAACATGTATGGATCTACTCATCCCTAGTGACAGGTCCACTTAAATTAAAAAATATATGTACAAGTTTGGTATCATACAGTCATATGAAAAAGTTTGGGCACCCCTATTAATGTTAACCTTTTTTATTTATAACAATTTGGGGTTTTGCAACAGCTATTTCAGTTTCATATATCTAATAACTGATGGACTTGTAATATTTCTGGATTGAAATGAGGTTTATTGTACTAACAGAAAATGTGCAATCCGCATTTAAACAAAATTTGACCGGTGCAAAAGTATGGGCACCCTTATTAATTTCTCGATTTGAACACTCCTATCTACTTTTTACTGACTTACTAAAGCACTAAATTGGTTTTGTAACCTCATTGAGCTTTGAACTTCATAGGTAGGTGTATCCAATCATGAGAAAAGGTATTTAAGGTGGCCACTTGCAAGTTGTTCTATTTGAATGTCTTATGAAGAGTGGCATCATGGGCTCCTCAAAATAACTCTCAAATGATCTGAAAATAAAGATTATTCTACATAGCTGTTCAGGGGAAGGATAGAAAAAGTTGTCTCAGAGATTTAAACTGTCAGTTTCCACTGTGAGGAACATAGTAAGGAAATGGAAGAACACAGGTACAGTTCTTGTTAAGCCCAGAAGTAGCAGGCCAAGAAAAATATCAGAAAGGCAGAGAAGAAGAATGGTGAGAACAGTCAAGGACAATCCAAAGACCACCTCCAAAGACCTGCAGCATCATCTTGCTGCAGATGGTGTCAATGTGCATTGGTCAACAATACAGCGCACTTTGCACAAGGAGAAGCTGTATGGGAGAGTGATGCGAAAGAAGCCGTTTCTGCAAGCACGCCACAAACAGAGTCGCCTGAGGTATGCAAAAGCACATTTGGACAAGCCAGTTACATTTTGGAAGAAGGTCCTGTGGACTGATGAAACAAAGATTGAGTTGTTTGGTCATACAAAGATGCGTTATGCATGGAGGCAAAAAAACACGGCATTCCAAGAAAAGCACTTGCTACCCACAGTAAAATTTGGTGGAGGTTCCATCATTCTTTGGGGCTGTGTGGCCAATGCCGCCACCGGGAATCGGGAATCTTGTTAAAGTTGAGGGTCGCATGGATTCAACTCAGTATCAGCAGATTCTTGACAATAATGTGCAAGAATCAGTGACGAAGTTGAAGTTACGCAGGAGATGGATATTTCAGCAAGACAATGATCCAAAACATCGCTCCAAATCTACTCAGGCATTCATGCAGAGGATCAATTACAATGTTCTGGAATGGCCATCCCAGTCCCCAGACCTGAATATCATTGAACATCTGTGGGATGATTTGAAGCGTCCTGTCCATGCTCGGCGACCATCAAACTTAACTGAACTGGAATTGTTTTGTAAACAGGAAGGGTCAAATATACCTTCATCCAGGATCCAGGAACTCATTAAAAGCTACAGGAAGCGACTAGAGGCTGTTATTTTTAC
Organism: Anomaloglossus baeobatrachus; assembly: GCF_048569485.1. NCBI lineage: Eukaryota > Metazoa > Chordata > Amphibia > Anura > Aromobatidae > Anomaloglossus > Anomaloglossus baeobatrachus. The sequence goes on along the minus strand of NC_134354.1, from coordinate 158,989,287 downwards.
AAAAGGAGGATATACAAAATATTAATGTCACTTTTATGTTGAGGTGCCCATACTTTTGCACCGGTCAAATTTTGTTTAAATGCAGATTGCACATTTTCTGTTAGTACAATAAACCTCATTTCAATCCAGAAATATTACTGAGTCCATCAGTTATTAGATATATGAAACTGAAATAGTTCTTGCAAAAACCCAAATTGTTATAAAGAAAAAACGTTAATATTAATAGGGGTGCACAAACTTTTTCATATGACTGTATATAGTGTATATGTATATCTCATTATATCTCATAATACTAATATAAGTATAAAGGCATTACCAAAACTAGACAAAATTAATCTATTTTAATGGCATGTCCAAGAATTTATGACTGATGTACAACCTACACCAGAGCCTTCATCCAGAATAATCACCATCGTATATGCAACACTTTCTGAAATAGTAAAGCAAAAATGTCTGCGCTTAAAAAAATGAACATCAACAGGTTATCAACATGTGCTGGAATGCATTTCCTTTTTACTAACGGAGTTAAAATAGCTCTTGTGAGCAAAAAGCTTCTTAAGAAAAAATGAAGCAAGCAAATTACAAAACTTCACTATCATTTTTATATCTATGTAGAAAACAAGATGTAATATTTCATCAGAAGCAAACAAAAAATATGACAAAAAAGCAACATATTCAATATGGAGAGCAACAAACTGTCATAAAACAAGCAAGAGAAGCAGAATATTTTTACCATGTCTGGCAGCATGTTGCATGGTCAGAACGAAAGACACTTGCTATTAGCTGAAGGAACTTCCAAGAAAGAGGAGAAACAGGAAGAGGAAAATGAGAGGGAGGGAGTGAAGGAGTGGTGACTTAAACATTGGGAGATGACGTTTTTCTGTATATAGGACATTATTTATCATTATTATGTTATTAGAATATTCCCACTGGGCTTCTATTTTATATTTTCCTCTAATATCCTTTAAAAAGCTAAGGAGATCCTAAATTATGAGCTGAATAAATACATAAAATGCAAAGGTACTTTTTTCCCATATTGTTTTAGTTTAATTTATTTTTTTAATAATAAACAAATATTACATAATAATCAGATACTGAGGTGCTTAGGGCAGTTATACAAAGATAAAGCAAAGCAGATTATGCAAGAATCCTGGTCATCAAAGTCCACACAGCGGAGGAAGTCAATTTTATAGAGATGAACATGAAAACCACACATTTCTGTAAATTGCAAAAAATGCTGTGAAGGCAGAAAAAGAGAAAAAGGAAACAAGTAAAAGATTAAAAAAAATAAAAGCTGGAGGAGGCGATGACGCCGAATAACTTTTTGATGTATCACTTGATCCGCAGAAAACAGACAGATTTTTCAATAAGTATACTATAACACTGAAAAGTTTATGCATACCCCCCCGTACTATACTGCACATTCTGCAGTGTGTGAACGTCAGCCACAGATTTCATGTAGCCACAAATTGTAGCTAATAGTGATGAGCGAGCATGCTTGTCACTACTCGGTACTCGCACGAGTATCGCTGTACTCGGGCTGCTCGGCGGGGACCGAGTAATCTCGCGATACTCGTGCTGTACTCGTGGTCTTCATTTCTGCATGTTGGCGCTCTTTTGAGAGCCAGCCCTCATGCAGGGATTGGCTGGCAGACCACTGCAATGCCACAGCCCTGTTAGTTGTGGAATTGCAGTGATTGGCCGGCCTGCACAGCGTGACCGAGCCTTTATATCGGCCGGCGCGCTGTGCTCTGCTCACAGCTATTCAGACAGTCAGTGTAGGGAGAGTGTCGCTGATTCAGGGAAAGCTTTGCGGCCCTTTATAGCTTTTTCAGTTGCAGGGCTGCAAACAGTGTGACCAAAAGTCCTTCTCAGGACTATTCTAGTTGTATACAGGCAGGCAGGGTATAGCCAGGTCGGAGTACAGTAGCAGAGTCCTTCTCAGGACTACTGTTGCTATATACAGGCAGGGTATAGCCAGGTCTGAATACAGGCTAGTGACCAAAAGAGTCCTTGTCAGGACTATTGTACCAGTATACAGGCAGGCAGGCAGGCAGGGTAGTGGTGACCGTATACCAGCCTTCATCATATCTGGGGCTGGTGTACACAGTGTAAAACAGTCCAGATAGTGTCTGAATTGTCTGTAATTGTCGCTCCCCAAAAAAACCTGTTAGGTTATTATTGCGTCCGTGCTTGGTTTTTAAAACCGCACGTGTGTGCCTGTTGGTGGCAGCGTACAGGTGCACTTGTGTGCAATTTCCACACACTTTGATATAACGCACAAGTAGTGAATATACACGTCAGCAGTGCACAGCATTGCAAAATGCGCAAGGGCATTGGCAAGGAACAAGGAAGTGGACGTGATGGTGGTGCAGGCAGAGGCCGATGTCGTGGGCAAGCTCTAATTTCGCCACAACAAAGGGCCACATCTAGTCGCTCGCACGTCCTGTCCCAAATTCTTGGGGACCGCAGCAGTACACCGCTCTTGAACCAAGACCAGTGTCAACAGGTTGTTAGTTGGATAGCAGATAATGCTTCCAGTCAGATTGGCACCACCACAAACACTCTGTCTTCCACACGGTCAAGTGTCAGTAGCCGTGATACTGCACCGCACATTTCTGAACCTGATCCTCCTTCCTACCACCAGGCTGAGTACACGTCCTCCTCGGACATTAATGATCCCACACTTGGACACTCGGAAGAGCTGTTCACGTTTCCATTCACACATTCTGGCCTCTCGCCAGCTCATATTGAAGTGGGTCATGAGGAGATCGTCTTTACAGATGGCCAAATATTTGAGCAGCCACGTTCTCACGAAGTTGGCAACGTGTCTCAACAAGTGGTGGACGATGATGAGACACAATTGTCAGCAAGTCAGGAGGAGGAGCAGGGTGCGGAAGAGGAAGACGACGTGGTGGATGATCCAGTAACTGACCCAACCTGGCAGGAGGATATGCAGAGCGAGGACAGCAGTGCACAGGGGGAGGGAGGCGTAGCATCACAACAGGCAGTAAGAAGCAGGGTGGTGGCCCCAGGCAGAAGTCAGGCAACCGTTCCCCGGAACAACACGACGACACAAGGTGCCTGTACAAATGTTAGGTCTTCCCGAGTCTGGCAGTTTTTTAAGTTGGATCCAGATGATTCAAAAAAGGCCATTTGCAACACCTGCCGTGCCAGCATCAGCAGGGGTACCAAAACTAGCAGCCTGACCACCACCAGCATGATCAGGCACATGTCAGCCAAGCACCCGACTTTGTGGGAAGTACAACAGAGTCGAGGAGCAGTGCTTGCTGATGTCACTGCTACGTCTTCGCTGGTTGTGCATGCGAGCCAATCCTCTGTCCATGCTGCCTGCGAACAAGCCTCCTCCACTCCTGCACCTGCAGTTGCCTACGCAGAAAGAACACCATCATCAAGCACGTCCTTGTCCCAGCGCAGCGTTCAGTTATCCGTTCAGCAAACCTTTGAACGCAGGCGCAAATACACTGCCAACACCCCACATGCCACAGTTCTAAATGCTAACATTTCGCGACTGCTTGCGCTGGAAATGTTGCCTTTTAGGCTGGTGGAGACTGAAGCATTCCGTGACCTGATGGCGGCAGCTGTCCCACGTTACTCGGTCCCCAGCCGCCACTATTTCTCCCGGTGTGCCGTCCCCGCGTTGCATAACCACGTGTCACAAAACATCACACGTGCCCTGAACAACGCTGTTTCACCCAAGGTCCACCTAACCACAGACACGTGGACAAGTGCTTGTGGGCAAGGCCGCTACATCTCGTTGACGGCACACTGGGTTAATATTGTGGAAGCTGGGACCCAGTCTGAGCGAGGGACGGAACACGTCCTTCCCACACCAAGGTTTGCAGGCCCTACCTCAGTCAGTGTTTCACCCACACTCTACAGCTCCGGAATGTCATGCTCTTCAGCCTCCTCCTCCTCCTGCGCATCCTCATCCACTGTGCCCTCCACACCAGTCACAAGCTGGAAGCACTGCAGCACTGCCTCGGCGAAGCGGCAACAGGCTGTGCTGAAGCTAATCTGCATAGGTGACAAACCCCACAATGCAGAAGAGCTGTGGACAGCTCTGAAACAGCAGGCAGATCACTGGCTCACACCTCTGAACCTAAAGCCAGGAAAGGTCGTGTGTGACAATGGCCGGAACCTGGTGGCGGCTTTGAGGCGAGGCCAGCTGACACATGTTCCATGCGTGGCCCATGTGCTCAACCTCGTGGTTCAGCGGTTTATAAAGTCATACCCAGAGCTGTCTGATCTACTGGTAAAAGTTCGCCGCCTGTCTGCACATTTTCGAAAGTCACCTACTGCTTCAGCCGGCCTTGCCGGCTTTCAGCGCCGTTTGCATCTTCCGGCTCACAGACTGGTGTGTGATGTCCCCACGCGTTGGAATTCAACTCTGCACATGTTAGTCAGGATATGTGAGCAGAAGAGGGCAGTTGTTGAGTACCTGCATCACCTAAGCCGTCGGGAAATGGGTCAAACTCCACACATAACACCTGAGGAGTGGAGATGGAAGTCAGACCTATGTACCATCCTCCAAAACTTTGAGGACTCCACCAAGATGGTGAGTGGTGATGACGCCATTATTAGCGTCACCATACCGCTACTCTGCCTTCTAAAACGGTCTCTGCTGAAAAACAAACATGATGCATTGCAGGCGGAGCGCGATGAGTTGCAGCAAGAAACAGTAGTGGGTGTGGGTGATAACACACAGCCCAGCCTCGTCTCATCACAACGTGCAGTGGAGGACTATGACGAGGAGGAGGATGAAGACATGGAGCAACTCTCCGGCCAAATTGAGGATATGACATGCACACCAGTCATATCCTCGGTTCAGCGTGGCTGGCCAGAGGACAGGGTAGATGAGTAGGAGGAGGAGGAGGAGGAGGACAGCATGTTCAGTCATCTTGTTGGTCAGGCTACTGAAGTCCTGGCTGTTAAGAGTCTGGCGCACATGGCTGACTTTATGGTAAGCTGCCTGTCTCGTGACCCTCGCGTTAAGAACATCTTGGCCGACAATCATTACTGGTTGGTAACACTGTTAGACCCACGCTACAAGGAGAACTTTTTGTCTCTTATTCCCGTGGAGGAGAGGTCAACCAAAATGCAGCAGTTTCGGAAGGCCATACTCACGGAAGTAGGCAAAGCATTCCCCTCACAAAACGCTAGCGGCATAGGTCATGAATCAGTGGACAACCGAGGCGTACAGCCGAGAGAGGCACAAGTCCAATCCGCCAGAGGTAGGGGAACAGTCTTTAAGATGTGGGACAGTTTTCTCAGCCCCTCACGTACCACAGCCCCTGAGGTGCGGGGTAGTGCCACAAGAAATCCTAAGTTTGCCCAGATGCTGAAGGAGTACCTTGCAGATCGAACAACAGTACTCCGACATTCCTCTGTGCCTTACAATTATTGGGTATCCAAGCTGGACACGTGGCATGAATTGGCTCTCTACGCTTTGGAAGTCCTGGCCTGCCCTGCTGCTAGCGTTTTGTCAGAGCGTGTTTTTAGTGCCGCAGGTGGAATCATTACAGATAAACGCACCCGCCTGTCAACTGAAAATGCTGACAGGCTGACTCTGATCAAGATGAACAAGGGTTGGATTGGGCCAGACTTCACCACACCACCAGCAAATGAGAGCGGAATTTAAAGTTTGCCATGTACCTCCACTCACCCATGGGTACACACTTCTGGACTTTGGATAATCGCTGGACTCCTCCTCCTTCTCCTCATGCGCCACCATGATGATGACCGTTACAAATTGCAATACTTAGGCCTTTGTTTCAGGTATACCCCCAGTGGTAAATTTTTTCGCCCATTCTTTGCAGAATGGACATTACAACGACAGGAGACCCGCTCCTTTGCAATGGGAACAATGTTTTGAGGCCCTCATGCACGTCTCTACCCAGGGACAACGTGGAGCCTCCCAATTTTTGGCTGCCCTGCCTAAGGGCTATACTATAATACACCCACTTCCTTAAAATGGACACTTAATGTTTTGAGGCCCTCATGCACGTCTCTACCCAGGGACAACGTGGAGCCTCCCAATTTTTGGCTGCCCTGCCTAAGGGCTATACTATAATACACCCACTTCCTTAAAATGGACACTTAATGTTTTGAGGCCCTCATGCACGTCTCTACCCAGGGACAATGTGGAGCCTCCCAATTTTTGGCTGCCCTGGCAAAGGGCTATACTGAAATAGACCCACTTCCTTACAATGGGCACTTCAGGTTTACAGGCCATCATGCACGTCTCTACCCAGGGACAACGTGGAGCCTCCCAATTTTTGGCTGCCCTGCCTAAGGGCTATACTATAATACACCCACTTCCTTAAAATGGACACTTAATGTTTTGAGGCCCTCATGCACGTCTCTACCCAGGGACAACGTGGAGCCTCCCAATTTTTGGCTGCCCTGCCTAAGGGCTATACTATAATACACCCACTTCCTTAAAATGGACACTTAATGTTTTGAGGCCCTCATGCACGTCTCTACCCAGGGACAATGTGGAGCCTCCCAATTTTTGGCTGCCCTGGCAAAGGGCTATACTGAAATAGACCCACTTCCTTACAATGGGCACTTCAGGTTTACAGGCCATCATGCACGTCTCTACCCAGGGACAACGTGGAGCCTCCCAATTTTTGGCTGCCCTGCCTAAGGGCTATACTATAATACACCCACTTCCTTAAAATGGACACTTAATGTTTTGAGGCCCTCATGCACGTCTCTACCCAGGGACAACGTGGAGCCTCCCAATTTTTGGCTGCCCTGCCTAAGGGCTATACTATAATACACCCACTTCCTTAAAATGGACACTTAATGTTTTGAGGCCCTCATGCACGTCTCTACCCAGGGACAATGTGGAGCCTCCCAATTTTTGGCTGCCCTGCCTAAGGGCTATACTATAATACACCCACTTCCTTAAAATGGACACTTAATGTTTTGAGGCCCTCATGCACGTCTCTACCCAGGGACAACGTGGAGCCTCCCAATTTTTGGCTGCCCTGCCTAAGGGCTATACTATAATACACCCACTTCCTTAAAATGGACACTTAATGTTTTGAGGCCCTCATGCACGTCTCTACCCAGGGACAATGTGGAGCCTCCCAATTTTTGGCTGCCCTGGCAAAGGGCTATACTGAAATAGACCCACTTCCTTACAATGGGCACTTCAGGTTTACAGGCCATCATGCACGTCTCTACCCAGGGACAACGTGGAGCCTCCCAATTTTTGGCTGCCCTGCCTAAGGGCTATACTATAATACACCCACTTCCTTAAAATGGACACTTAATGTTTTGAGGCCCTCATGCACGTCTCTACCCAGGGACAACGTGGAGCCTCCCAATTTTTGGCTGCCCTGCCTAAGGGCTATACTATAATACACCCACTTCCTTAAAATGGACACTTAATGTTTTGAGGCCCTCATGCACGTCTCTACCCAGGGACAATGTGGAGCCTCCCAATTTTTGGCTGCCCTGGCAAAGGGCTATACTGAAATAGACCCACTTCCTTACAATGGGCACTTCAGGTTTACAGGCCATCATGCACGTCTCTACCCAGGGACAACGTGGAGCCTCCCAATTTTTGGCTGCCCTGCCTAAGGGCTATACTATAATACACCCACTTCCTTAAAATGGACACTTAATGTTTTGAGGCCCTCATGCACGTCTCTACCCAGGGACAATGTGGAGCCTCCCAATTTTTGGCTGCCCTGGCAAAGGGCTATACTGAAATAGACCCACTTCCTTACAATGGGCACTTCAGGTTTAAAGGCCCTCATGCACGTCTCTACCCAGGGACAATGTGGAGCCTCCCAATTTTTGGCTGCCCTGGCAAAGGGCTATACTGAAATAGACCCACTTCCTTACAATGGGCACTTCAGGTTTAAAGGCCCTCATGCACGTCTCTACCCAGGGACAACGTGGAGCCTCCCAATTTTTGGCTGCCCTGCCTAAGGGCTATACTACAATAGACCCACTTCCTTCCAATGGGCACTTCAGGTTTACAGGCCCTCATGCACGTCTGTATGCAGGGGCATTGGTGAACCTCACAATTTTGGACTGCCCTGGCAAAGGAAAATACTACAAAGACTCACTTCCTCAAAATGGGCACATTAGACTCAAGAGGCCTTCATGTACGTCTCTTCTCAGGGACATCGGAGTGCCACACAATGTTTTCACGTAAAATCTTTCATGTATTAATCTCAAAAAGTAACATACACCAGCTCTATCTCACTATTGGGTATGTGCCCTTAACATTTCCGCCATGAAAAATCATTTTGGGGTCATTTTGGAAGGTTTTCTGGTGAGTCCGTAAAAATGGCGTAAAACGCGGACAAAATTGTTCACAGCTGTGACTTTTCAGTGATAAATGCTTCAAGGGGTCTTCCCCATGCTGTTGCCATGTCATTTGAGCACTCTTCTGAGACTTTTGTGACATTTTTAGGGTTTCTCCATGCTGCCGGGGGGTCATTTCACAAAAATACTCGGGTCTCCCATAGGATAACATTGGGCTCGTTGCTCGGCCCGAGTACACGAGTATCTTGGGATGCTCGGCCCGAGCTTCGAGCACCCGAGCTTTTTAGTACTCGCTCATCACTAGTAGCTAACAATGTCTTTGACTCTGCCATCTATCTTCTTAAAGGGAACCTGTCAAGTGTAATATGCACCCAGATACACAGGCAGTTCTGGGTGCATATTACTAATAAAAGAGCAAAAGGATATAGTATCAGGGGTATCAACTATTAAACCAAACAAAAAAACTCCTAATAAAAATGTATACTTTATTTCTATATCAATTAAAAAGGTTATATTCATGCAACCAGAGACACACAATGTGCATATAGTGTTAGATACACCGGATGGAAAGTGTAAAGGCCGCTTTACACGCTATGACATCGCTCAAGCGATCTCGTTGGGGTCACGGAATTTGTGACGCACATCCGGCCGCTTTAGCGATGTCATTGCTTGTGACAACTATTAGCGATTTTGCATCATCGCAAAAACGTGCAAAATCGCTAATCCGTGACATGCCCTCCTATTCCCAATTATCGTTGCTGCTGCTTGTACGATGTAGTTCATCGTTCCTGCGGCAGCACACATCGCTATGTGTGACATCGCAGAACGAGGAACCTCACCTTACCTGCGGCCGCAAGCAATGAGGAAGGAAGGAGGTGGGCGGAATGTTATGTCCCGCTCATCTCCGCCCCTCCGGTTCTATTGGGTGGCCGCTTAGTGACGTCGCTGTGACGCCAAACGAACTGCCCCCTTAGAAAGGAGGCGGTTCACCGGTCACAGCGACGTCGCTAGGCAGGTAAGTAGTGTGATGGGTGTTAGCGATCTTGTGCGCCACGGGCAGCAATTTGCCCGTGTTGCACAACCGATGGGGGCGGGTACGCACGCTAGCGATATTGGTAATAATATTGCCGCATGTAAAGCGGCCTTAAGGGTAATTGTATCTAGGGGCTGTGCAAATCAATGGTAACTAAACCTAATATATTCAGATGCTGGACCCTAGGGGATATGACTCACCCTTAATTGGTCCCTGCCTAGCAATGGGGCTTTAAACACCCTAACTTTCTTGGTGCTCCCATTCCACGGCAGCTGCCCCTATTGTATCCCTTACTAACTTGAAAATAACAATCACCAAATTTACCAGAATAAAGTGCTAAGTGCAAAACCACATATACACATACAACAGACACAAATTAGTAGAGTGGTTCCTACCCAAAAGAGTCAACTGCAATAAATATTTACACTGGGTGACACCTTTAGGCCGCTCTACACGCAGTGACATCGCTAACGTGATATCGCTGGGGTCACGGAATTCGTGATGCACATCTGGCCTCGTTAGCGACGTCGTTGCGTGTGACACCTACGAGCGACCGCTAACGATCAGAAATACCCAGCAAATATTTGATCGTTGACATGTCGTTCATTTTCCAAATGTTATTGCTCTTTCAGGACGCAGGTTGTTCATTGTTCCTGAGGCAGCACACATCGCTATGTGTGACACCCCGGGAACGATGAACAACAGCGTTTCTGCGTCCTCCGGCAACAAGGTGGGAGCGACGTGAATGTGGCTGCTTTCCGCCCCTCCGCTTCTATTGGTGGCACGCTAAGTGATGTCGCTGTGATGCCGAACAAACCGCCCCCTTGTTCGGCGGCCACAGAGATGTCATTAGGAAGGTAAGTATGTGTGACGCGTACCGATGATATTGTTCGCCACGGGCAGCGATTTGCCCGTGATGCACAAACGACGGGGGCGGGTGCTTTCCCTAGCGATGTCACAGCGTGTAAAGCGGCCTTTAGAGTTACCCAGGACTGGTATCACCAGTAGTTCACTGGATTTATTGACATCGAACACTATGAGATCAAGGCACTCTAGATTGTCACTCATTAAATTCACTAACAAAGAAAGAGATGCAAAATAACATACAGCTCACTGGTTGAATGTCTACAATCCAGGGATTACAGTTCACATATAAAGGATAAAGCACCATACTCAATTATTCCAAGGATAACATGTCACCACAAAAATCCCTAGAAAGAGACACCTGGCTATTAGCTCCTGTGATCTACATGATATACCCCACGGTGTCACCCAGTGTAAATATTTATTGCAGTTGACTCTTTTGGGTAGCAACCGCTCTACTAATTTGTATCTGCTGTATGTGTGTATGTGCTTTTGCACTTAGCACTTTATTGTGGTAAATTTGGTGATCATTATTTTCAAGTTAGCAAGAGATACAATAGGGGCAGCCGCCGTGGAATGGGGGCTCCAAAAAAATTAGGGTGCTTAAAGCCCCATTGCTAGGCAGGGACCAATTAAGGGTGAGTCATATCCCCTAGGGTCCAGCATCTGAATCTATTAGGTTTATTTACCATTGATCTGCACAGCCCCTAGCAATAATTGCCTACACTTTCCATCCGGTGTATCTAACACTATATGCACATTGTGTGTCTCTGGTTGTATAAATATAACCTTTTTAATTGATATAGAAATAAAGTATACATTTTTATTAGGAGTTTTTTTGTTTGCATATTACTAATCGCTGCCTAACCGTCCCTGTATACAGAAGCATACATAAAGAGATCTTTAGAAAAAGTATTTCTAAATATCTTTTATCATATTCTAATGAACACAGGGACACGTGTACCTGTGTTCGCGGTGAATGCTATAGCTGAATGCCTCACACTTCCGGTCATGCACAGTATGAAGCCGGGTTTACACGTTCCGGCTTCAGACACATCTAGTGCGCATCACCGAAAGTGCTAGGCATTCAACTCAGTGTTCACCGTGGACACAGGTCTGTGCATCACCGCTGGAGATACTGCATTGAATAACATGTTAGCATGTCGTTGAGGGCATACTATCATGCTAATAGGGTGGACTAGTCGGGGGAAGTAATACGCTTATGACTAGAGATGAGCGATGTTCGAGGTTCGCCAATTTCATATTCGAGTGTTTTTGGGGGGTGTTCGAGTCGTTCGACGAACTCGAACAATTTGCTAAAAGTTCAGCAGTTCGAGTTACATTTGAGAACGGTTCGATTACCAAAAGCGTGGCTTTTCACAGTAAGTATGTGCGCACCTTTCGTATCTGCATGCGTCCTGCGTCCCCAGCACAATCCCCCTCTCTTTTCTACTCACCGATCACGGGAGTCTTGCTGCACGGCTGTCACAAAGCTCCAGCGGCATTTCCTCTTTTAAAAATCGCTGCCTCTTCATTATTCAATTAGTTATTCCGTGCTTTTCCCGCCCACCGGCGCCCAGGATTGGTTGCAGTCAGATACACCCCCATGATGAGTGACAGCTGTCTTACTGTAACCAATCACAGCCGCCGGCAGGCGGGTCTATATCGTGCAGTAAAATAAATAAATAAATAATAAAAAAAAAAAAAAATGCGGTTCCCCCCATATTTGATACCAGCCAGGATAAAGCCACACGATTGGAGGCTGGTATTGTCAGGATGGAGAGCACCACGTTATAGGGAGCCCACCACCCTAAAAATATCAGCAGGCAGCCGCCCAGAATTGCTGCATCCATTAGATGCGGCAGTCCCGGGACTCTACCCAGCTCATCCCGAATTGCCCTGGTGCGGTAGCAATCGGGGTAATAAGGAGTTAATCATTACAGGCGTCTCCCCGAGACACCTTCCATGATTAAACTGTAAGTGAAAGAAAATAAACACACACAGTGAAAAATACTTTATTTGGAACAAAACGTAAAACACCTCATTTACTTTTTTATTAATCCCCAAACAACAATCCAGGTCCGTAGTAATCCACACGACACTGTCAGCTCTGCTACATGAAGATGACAGGGAGCGCTTTGTGTCTTCTCCACGTAGCACCTGACATGAGCCGCGCTGTCACCAGACTTCACTCTGCAATGTAGACGTCACGATTACCAAATCTGCCTATGTTTCTCCTTAGAGCCAGTGGCTCAATGGTTAGAGCTCCCATCTAAGAAGCATTAGTTCACGAGTTCAAGTCCCGAACGCCGCGGTAAAAAATTTAATTTATTTTAAATTATAATTATTATTTATTTATAATTATAATTTAATTTAATTATGCACTGAGGGGAGGAGCCGGACATCAGCTGTGAGCCGCGGGACACACCTCTAAAATCGGAGCAGTTCACGGAACGAGGCTGCATTGCTCTCTTTCTCTTTCTTTCTCTCTTACCCTCTCTCTCTTTCTCTCTCTCTCTCTTTCTCTCTCTCTCTCTCTCTCCCTCTCTCTCTTTCTCTCTCTCTTTTTCTCTCTTTTTCTCTCTCTCTTTTTCTCAGTCTCTCTTTTTCCCTCTCTCTCTCCTCTGTCTTCTCTCTCTCTCCCCCTCTCTCTTTTTCTCTCTTTCTCTCTCTTTTTCTCAGTCTCTCTTTTTCTCCTTTTCCCTCTCTCTCTTCTCTCTCTCTCTCCCTCTCTCTCTCCCTCTCTTTTTCGCTCTCTCTTTTTCTCAGTCTCTCTTTTTCTCTTTGTTCCCCTCTCTCTCTCTCTCTTTCTCTCTCTCCTCTCTCCTCTCTCTCTTCTCTCTTTCCCTCTCTCTTCTCTTTTCTCTCTCTTTTCTCTCTCTCTCTTCTTTTTTTCTCTCTCTTTCAGACCTGGCGATGATCAGCTGATGCGGTCACCTGACGGAATCAGCTGACAGTAAAAGTCGAGCGGTGAGGCTGACTTTTAACCGCCCAGCCGGCTAAACTATCAGCTGATGCTGTCGGACAGGAGTCTGCACAGAAGTTTGTAGTTTTTGGGGGGTTTTCATGCACTGCTGCATCAGCTGATTGTATAAAAGCCGTTTATACAATCAGCTGCTGTGTCATGTGATTCAGGCCCTTGAACCAGACACACCATCTGATCGCTTTACCTTCCAGCAAACCGATCAGATGATATTGGATCCGGATTGGACGGCGTGGGACCCTTGAACCAGGATTACTGCGGAGGAGGGTTCTTTATTTCAATAAAGATGGAGTCACTAATTGTGCTGTGTTTTATTTCTAATAAAAATATTTTTCTGCGTGCTGTGTTTTTTTTTATCTGTACTATAAATTCTTGGTGGCCATGTCTAATATTGGCATGACACCATGAATTTCGGGCTTAGGGCCAGTTGATAATATATAGCTAGCCCTAACCCCATTGTTACCCAGCCAGCCACCAGTTACCAGTTCAGCTAGAAAAGTTGGATACAGCGCCAGAAGATGGTGCTTCTATGAAAGCACCATTTTCTGGGGCGGCTGCGGACTGCAATTTGCAGCAGGGGGGCCCAGAAAGCTTGGGCACCCCGAGCTGCGGATTCCAATCCCCAGCTGCGTAGTTGTATCTGGCTGGACACAAAAATTGAGCAAAGCCCAAGTCATTTTTTTTTTTTAATTATTTCATGAAATTCATAAAATATTTAAAAAAAAGGGCTTCCCTATATTTTTGTTTCCCAGCCGGGTACAAATAGGCAGCTGGGGGTTGGGGGCAGCCCATAGCTGCCTGCTGTAGCTGGTTAGCACACAAAAACATGGCAAAGCCCACGTAATTTTTGGGGGGGGGGCAAAAAACTCCTGCATACAGTCCTGGATGGAGTATGCTGAGCCTTGAAGTTCTGCAGCTGCTGTCTGCTGTCTGTCTGTATGGAAGAGAGCAGACAGCAGCTGCAGAAATAAAAGGCTCAGCATGCTCCATTCACTAGTGTATGCAGGAGAGCAGACAGCAGTTGCAGAACTACAAAGCTCCATGTTTATTACTCCCTGTCATCCCTCCACAATCCTGCTCTTCTGTCTTCTTTCTCTTTCAACCCATGGAGCTCTGCTACATCAGACAGCACTGCATGGGAGGAAGACGCTGCTGCTTCCTGTGCAGTGTAATCACTCAGTGAGTGAGCAGAGGCTACGGGCTGTAAACGGTGACCTCACTGCTGACAGGCGGGTTACAATAGCAACGGTGCTCTGATCCCGTGATTCCCGGTACCGCAATTCATCGGCTGTGGCACCTAGTCCATGCATGTGAGCTGACTCTGTAAAGAGCGCCCACATGCAGGAACGGGGAAGCCGACCATGTGCCAGAGCATTTTGCTGGTACACGGAGATGCTGGAACGATCACCGCGTACCAGAGAGATGCACTGACAGGACCTAGCATGACGTCTAGCCATGTGACCAGTCTGTAGCCAATGAGATAATAGACACGTGACTGGTCACATGCTTTTTTTGATGTCATGGAAGGTCCTATCATCAGTGCTGGTTACCGGGAGGACGCAGCGATAATCGGAAGGAAAAGCGGCGGGAGACAGAGTGCAGGACACGTCGCGGGGACCTGTAAGTGTTATGGCAATGTTTATTAACTGTATGTGTACATGTATAATGTGTTTTTATGTGTTTGCCTCCCATTGTTTTCAATGGGGTTCGAATGGTTCGTCGGACGGTTAGTTGAACATTCGTCGAATGGAGCCTCCGTTTTACGAATCGAACCGAACTCGAACACTGGGGGGTGGCTTATCTCTACAACCTTACGACGACTAGTCCCTGGCCTCATTAGCATATTATAAAGGTTTTTAGAAATACTTTTTCTATAGATCCCTTTTTCTATGCTAATAGATACAGGGACAGTTAGGCAGGGAATAGCAATATGCACCCAGAGCTGCTTGTGGCTCTGGGTGCATATTGCACCTGACAGGTTCACTTTAATTTCCCAAAAATGAAATATTGCATGCATCTACTGAGTTAGATAGAGAGATAATGACTGGTTTTCCAGAGATGAAAAATTACAGTCCGAGCAGCTACTTGCAAAAATTATGTGTGTCAAATATGTGTCAAATGGTCTACAAGCACGATGAAAGTGGAGAACCAGAAGTGTGTGCAGTGAGTATTTGCTCGCACAACAAAATTTGCTCGTAAACTGAGTTACAAATTTACAGTAAGCCTTGCTCGTATAGTGAAATACTCGCAAACCAAGTTACTCGTAAGCCGAGGTTTCACTGTAAATGAATAAAAACTATGTCTTTTCATCATACAGCTGACAAAAAATATAAATAAAATGAGATCAAAAAGTTATATGTAAATAAAAATGGTATAGTTGAAAACATCTTGTCTCATAAAAAACAAGCCGCCGTACAGCTCCGTCAGCCAAAAAAATAAAGTTATAGTGCTCACAATACAGCAATGCAGAAACAATTTTTTTTCTATAAAATTGTTTTTATGGTCTAAAAGCGGCTAAGCATAAAAAAATCATTTAAATGTGGAATCGCTATAATCATAGTGACCTGAAGAATAAAGCTGTCTTATCATTTTTATTAGACGGTGAATGTATAAAAACAAACAGTAAAACAATTCCTTTATAGGGATGAGCGAACTTGAACTGTAGAGTTCCGTATACCTTGTGTCTGATGCTGAACCCCCGAACACAGACTTTTTACTGTACATCTGGTTCCTGTTCGGGTTTATCACCCGAATAAAGTTTGATGCAATGTTGCAGACCAGCTAATCTTCAAGCTTTTAGGTTGTGGATACTAGCGGAGCAATCAAAGCCATGCCAAGTATTGGGGCATGGCTGTGATTGGCCAAATCACCTCGTGACTCGGCCGGTATAAAGGCAGGATCATGGACCACGCTGCCATTTTGACTTGACTAGAATAGGGAGAGTACAATGTTGGAGTCAAGGACAGTGATAGGTGCAGTTAGGTAAAAAATAATACATTGTAGAGATAGGACTCTAGGAGTGAGAGGTTTATTATTTATTAAATAATAAACAATAACATCAAACAGTAAATAACAGGACAGTAATAAAAAAGAATATCTTATTAGTAGGAAATTAGATAAAATGAGTATTTGCAATGTGAGTCTCAGGGATCAATATGCTAAAGTCCATTGCAATATTGAATATGATAGATTAAAGAAAGCAATAAAAGATAACCTTGAATAAACGTACCTTAGAAACAGATATGATGATAGAAAAAATAAAAACATATATATTTCCATTTGTGGATGGGATGAATGAGTCTGGGAGATGCATGTCCTTGAAATTGAGGAGGAGGAGCAACCTTCCAAAAACTTTTAGAGCAGGATTTTATTTTGATTGAAGTGGGAAGGAATAATGCCTCATATTACAGTGGGTTTTATTGTTTATTGCAATCTAAGAGAAACCAGAAAAAAAGGTTTCCCTACATTTAAGAATTCATTCCTCACTTTAGGATATAGAAAAAGTAATTGACAATAATTTTTTTTTTACTAATTTTATCCCAAATTAATAAAAATTAATTTTGGACATGTTTAGATTTATTGATAAACACTGGAGTATATGAGTCTATTTATTCAGAAAAATAAATGCTAATTTGCTTGGAAAATTAATTTTTATTTCATACAACTGTTCCCAGATGGCCAGTATTTATTTGTTCTAGGTTTTTCTCTCTTTGTTAACATAAAGATGTCATAGTATAAATTATCACAAAAATGCCATCAATTCGCTGATAATGTACTCAATCTTGCAAACATGGACGTCTCTATATCCAGAGGTTGTATTTTATTAGTTAGAATAATAATCTTTATTAATAGTCTAGTTTATTAATAATTTTAATAATTTAGTTTAAGGTATGTGGATGATTTATGGCATTCTATCTTTATAATATTTAATGTCTTGAATCATCTGTTTTCTTTTTGCAGAAAGAAACATTGCTTTGCAGATTTCTGTAGTTCAAGTGTGACGCCCTGGACCCAGGGGTCACAGAACACCATCACACACATACTCACCCCCTTCCCTGGTAGGGACTATCCATCAAACCCTTGTTGCCTCCTCCAGGGTCAGCCAGAGATCCAAGGGCCAGTGCCTGCAGGAAAAACGGGCTCTTCCGACACGTACAAGCCGGGGAGCGGACCACCCGTGGGAATCCATAGGGGTCAAACATTTACACACAGGTGCAGGGAAAGACAGCCGCAGCCAACCGTCCGGGGAGAGTGAAGAAGCCGCAGCCGACTGTGGGCCCCGTCCATCCAGCCGTTTGGTTTACTAGAGACTCTGTCACTGACTATCTGAGTGAGTACACCAGTGCCATCCGGCACAGCGCTGCACCGCTGCCCCGCATCCGCGCTGCCTCCCCGCATTGGCACCTGCACCTAGCCCCTACCCACCAACATCCATCCATCCAAACCCCCAACCGGGGCCCTGGAACCAACACCTCAGCTGCTCCCCGCCATCGCTCCCGGGAACCCCCCGTCACCAGCAGCGGTGGTGCCCACCATCACCACAACCAACCGACATCCCACCACCAAACCTCCCCCTTTTCACTCGTGGGCAAGGAGGCGGGTCGGGCCCCGTGCTTGAGCCACCGAGGAGCATAAGCACCGGACCCGAGCACCAGAGATTCCCCAGGCGAGCGGCGTTCCCCAAAAACCCCTCTCCGCCTGCGACAACTTGGCGTCACAAACAGGATCCTACCCATCTACTTACCAGTAGAAGTGCGCCTTCCAGTCCCCGCCGGCGGTGTCCGGCCAAAAAATTTGAAATTTCGCCATCTTGGGCGCGAAAAATTCACGCTCGAGCAGTCTTCCCCGAGCAGGGAAGGTGCAAAAGTGAAGCCCCACCCCCTGAAGAAGGAGGTGCTGGAGAGAACCAAGGGGGGGACGGGTGAAGAATGGCGGCATGTAACTAGTGCTGCAGAGGGCAGGGACGCTAGGACTCTGCCGCAACACGTTCCTGGACCCAGCAGCAAGACATGCCAGGAGCTCCAGGCCATGGTCCACTCCATGATGGTGGAGTGGACGTCGGAGAAGAAGGGCCTGGTCATGATCGTTCGGGCATCCGAAGTGGAGGTGGTTCCAGAGGAGCGGGTAAGCGACCCACGCCCCTATGTCCCTGATGGATTGGTCGATACGGCTGAGGGGCCCGGCCTGCTGCCGTCCACCATGCCGCCTCCCTCACTGCCCCTGCCCACAGCCAACGCCCCGACCGACCCGTTACCCCTGTCACCAGTAGCGGAGCCCGCAGCAGTTATGGAAAAAGGCCCGAGCCTTACCTTTGTCACCATCCTGGCACCCGTCTCGGCTTCCATCCCAGCCGCACCGGAGATGATGACGGCCCTGGCAGTCCGCCCGGCCGCAGTGGAGGCGACCCTCGACCGGAGGCCAGCACCGTAAGTCACGTCCCCCACACCAGCAGACCCGGAGCAAGCAGAAGGTGCTCTACACTGGGAGCGGTGGCAACGGCAGCTGCGCCACGAGATTGCTGCTTAGGAAAGAAAAGTTAAAAGGGTAGCGGTTCCCGGCTACCTTGCTGTTGGTCCCCGTGGGGACCCTGTTGATGTTCCAGTTGGCCCTCAAGATTAAAGAGTCCGGTTGAGGAGCAGTCGTACCCGCACCACCGGCAGCTGAAAATGGAGTCCTGTGGGACAGTGTCACCCTTGAGTGAGGGTGGCATTGGGGGCTCGTGCTGTCCGGTGGTGGACTGTGGGAAAGCTGCAGGAGGAAGCTGCACTGGAGTCAAGTGTTGTGGATAGCCCCTGGGACCCAGCTGACAGTCCCCTTTGGGACCCTACAGCAAGTCTCCATTGGGACCCTACAGTTTTTTGTTTGTGGTAGCCCGTTGGCTATGAAGAGCCTCGTCCCAGTTGGGACTGATGTTGTCCCCTTTGTCACCGATAACCCGTAAAAGCCCATGCCCACATGAGAAACTGCTCATGAACACGGCCGAGAACTAGCAGGCCACCAACGAACTGGTGGGCTTGTAAATAATTCTGGGCTGGAGTCCCATTGACCGCCTCCGGAGAGGCCGGTTGGAGGAGGGACCCACAGCGGAGCAGGTTGGGGTCCGGTCACCACCAGGACCGGTGACCATCCTCCGGGGTCAGGGGTCCCCCTGGACGTGGGACCTCCTGAATGACAGTTGGGTGCGAGATACCATACCCGTTCCTGCTTGGGCAACCTGAACTAGATTCTGGTTTCCGGACTGGGGAAGAGGGGTGCTGCCCATTTCTTAGGGGCAGCATCAAGGTTGAGGTTGTTTGGGTGGGGAAGCGGAAGAAATGGGACCCGTCTGTTATTATTTAAAATGTTATTATTCATGTTTGCAACGTTTAAGTAACATACCTCCCATAAGGGAAGCTTTGAAATGCACACTGTTTTGTTTTTATATTTTTCAAAAAAATAAAACCGGTGGTGAATGGGCAGCCCGCGGACAGTCTTCGCTTTACCAAGGGGGGAGTGTGACGCCCTGGACCCCAGGGGTCACAGAACACCATCACACACATACACACCCCCTTCCCTGGTAAAGACCATCCGTCAAACAAAAACCCTTGTTGCATCCTCTAGGGTCTGATGTCCACACCAGGTGGGGCGGAGCCAGGCGGTTGGCCCCATCCACCGAGGAGTTCACAGGCCTGGAGCCGGGAAAAACAGGTAGTTAGAGTTTGGAGTTCAAGTGAAGTGGAGTTGGAGGTTGAAGTGGAGAGACTGTGAGTGTCTGGGTCAGAGCCCAGGCACTGTTAGCAAGGTCGGCAGACGGTGGTGGCCATCTGCAGGAGTTAGTGGACGTCCGCGGAACCGTAGGACCGGGGTCGGGCGGTGGCCCGCCGATACCGAACTGGGGAGCGGATTGAAGCTAAGCACCAAGGCAGGGTACTCAGACCCCGACTAGGCTCGGAAGCCGTCATAATGGTCAAATTCTCTGATTGCGGTCTGGACCTCAGGGGTTCATTCCCACCCAAGTCCCGTCAGAAGGCAACAGCCCAACCCGTCCAGATAAGAGCCACCGCCAACGGCCAGAGATCCAAGGGCCAGCGCCTGCGGGCAAAACGGGCTCTCCCGACACATACAAGCCGGGGAGCGGACCACCCGTGGGAATCCATAGGGGTCAAACACTTACACACAGGTGCAGGGATAGACAGCCGCAGCCACCCACCGGGGAGAGTGAAGAAGCCGCAGCCGACTGTGGGCCCCGTCCATCAAGCCGTTTGGTTTACCAGAGACTCTGTCATTGAGTATCTGAGTGAGTACACCAGTGCCATCTGGCACAGCGCTGCACCGCTGACCCGCATCCGCGCTGCCTCCCCGTATTGGCCCCTGCACCTAGCCCCTACCCACCAACATCCATCCATCCAAACCCCCAACCGGAGCCCCGGGACCAACCGCCCCTACCCACGGAGGGGCCAACACCTCAGCTGCTCCCCGCCATCGCTCCCGGGAACCCCCCGTCACAAGCAGCGGTGGTGCCCACCATCACCACAACCCCGTGGGTGGCGTCACAACTGACATCCCACCACCAAACCTCCCCCTTTTCACTAGTGGGTGAGGAGGCGCTGCTCGAGCCCCCGGGTCCGGCCCCGTGCTCGAGCCACCGAGGAGCAGAAGCACTGGACCCGAGTGCCAGAGATTCACCAGGTGGGCGGCGTTCCCCAAAAACCCCTCTCCGCCCGCGACACAAGCAACGGTTGAAAAGCCATTGAAATGGTTTTCCATTATAAAGTTACAGATAACACAATATTTATGGTGTTCCTGTTTAGGTACAATCTAGGCACAATGTGACTTTCTTATGCCATAAATGTAGAACTCCAGTGCCACAAACTTTTTATATCCAGTTATGCTTTGAATAATGGATTAAAAAAGGGGGGAAAGATAATATGGAAAGTCACATCTAAAAAGCCAGTCACCTATTTTTAAGTCTTTAATTTGTTCACTGATTGAGTTTTTCTTTTAAGTTTTATATTTTGATCTGTAACAGAGGATACAGCAGACTTACATATATCTCATGATTGCTCTGATGTAACAAGAAATGGTAGGGTTTAAACATGTCTCAGATCAGCCCATTGCTAATGCAGATTTTGAGTTTTTCCATAGATGGATCCAGATACCAAGATTCTGTTTGATTCTAACCTGGATATGCACTGGATATGCTGAGGTTACCCAACATGACTTAATAAAAAATCAAACCACTTGCTCCTCTCCCATCAGAATAGGAGAAAGAGATGAAGATTTGCGATCACTGTGGTATGTAGAGCGGAAAAGGGTAAGATGGTCAAATGTGTATATAGGCAGCAGATCTTTTCTAGTGTGACATGATAAACCTATAAAGACCATAGAGTGTGTATGAGCCCGGTGGAGGCTCTCCTGTTATCAAATGAGCCTGGTACAGTGGAGATAAAGGTAACTGAGCTGATTGATGGAGTCAGAGGAGATGTTCGCACAGATGCGGCTGACAAGGAAGTAGTGAACATGCCTAGAATTGAGAGTATTTTACCAATGCAGGCCAGTAGCATACCTCAGTGGCACCTGTCACGTCCGTGACATTTGTCACTCCTTGTGTTCTTAAATCCCTACAGGAACAAGTGATCCAGCAAGGAACGGAGTGTGAGACGCAGGGAGCCAGCTGACTGAGGAAGGTCTGTGGTCAAAACGGCAGTAAGCTTTTTCTGTCATGAGCTCTCTACTCAGTGATAGCCCAGGTAACTCATGGACTAATACATGTGACAAAGACCGTTAAAAGTGTGGTGGTGGACAACGTATGGGTGGCACCAGGGCTGAGTACCCAGGTGGCCAGACACATCCAGTCTTGTAAGACGTGTGCCTAGTACAATATAGAAAAACTTTAAAGACCTCATAGAAACATACCCTTCATCCACTCTACTGCTCCAGAGATTGCAGATTAGTCAGATAAACCTACACGTGGTTTGTATGAGTTTGTGCATGTTGTGTGAATTTCTTTTCAGACTTGATCTGAGGCATATCCAGTATGGAAAACGTTAGTGCTTAAAAACTCATGATGTTGGTGTTATGCAAAAATGGGGTTCCAAAGAAGTGGCAAAAAGTACATATTTTACAGCAGAGGTCAATATAGAGATCTTACAGTATCTGGGGATTAGCAGCTTTCCACACTCCTCACCCTTTATAAAGCAGTGGAAATGTGAAAAGGCTGAATGGATATCAAAATGTAACAATCCATAAGATAATGGTGGATGCTAGAAAATCATGTTCCAGATGTTTGTTTTCCTTTTTCTTAATAAATAAATCTCCATATAAGATGCTTTTTGGTTTAGCACCTAGAACATGATTATATATCTCACAGATACTACAGATACATTGTGATATCCTTATCAGTGATGTGCGAGCCTTATACAACTTCCTATATAGTGTGATAAACGGGTGTATTCTCCAATTCCAGATCATAATTCAGTGTCAGGAGCACATGGTATCTAGCCAGGAGACTGGGTGATCCTAAAAAGACAAGAGCCATGAGCCAAGATAAGATGGGCCGATCCAGCTTTTCCCAACCACAGCAACCTCCATAAAGCTTGAGGGAAACCGCATCTGAGACAACAGCCGCTGTAAAGAGTTATCGTACCAGCAGAATGAGGGACACAACACACATAGTGCTGGATTATCTCACTTAGGATCAGTTGGCTGACCTTAGGAATCGTTTCCGTGAGAGGGGTTATAGCAGTAGGAGCATCCGGTCTGGCTAAAATCGTGCCAAAAAGACTCCCTGGGTGCAACTGCTTGCGAGTACCGCTAAAAAACAGGAACAACAAGATGTTGCATTGAGGTTCATCGGAACATACAACCAGGAGTGGGAAACTATGCGGCATATCATGAAGATACACTGGCCGGTGTTGATGACGGACCCGGCATTAGCGGAAATACTTGCTCAGAATCTGCTGATGAGCTCTAGGAGAGCAAGAAACTTGAGGGACCTCTTGGTCCACAGTCACTCTGTTCCAGCAAGAATTAATCCATTTGGTTCTTGTGGGCCTTTACAAGGATGTTTTCCCTGTGGACACTGCTTGGCCTGCAGCAATGTCCTTTGGAGTAACACCTTCCATTGGTCTAATGGACAAAATAATTATCATATTAAACAATACATCAAGTGTGGCACAACACACGTGGTGTATTTGGCCACATATACGTGCCCCCTGACCTATGTGGGGCTTACTTCCCGTGAGCTCCGCATGAGGGTCAGGGAGCACGTTAGGGACATTGCTGCGGCCAAATTAGAGAAAGATCCCACTCTACTTAAAACACTGCTCTTTAGACCTCCTCACTCCTGTGACCCCTCCAAACTGAAAGTAAGAAGCATCGATGTAACAGAAGGGGGGATCAGGGTTGGTGACCTTAAAAAGTGCATGGCGCAGTGTGAGACCAAATGGATTGGAACTCTGGAGACATTGGTCCCTAAAGGACTTAACGAGTCGGTTAGTTATGCTTCATTCTTGTGATCCCTGGGGTGGATCGATATATGTTTAAATGTATGTGAATACATATGTTCATGTGCGTACACAGTCTGGGTAACTTTAATTTGGTCTCTATCTGGAATCGTTGTGCTGTATCTTCCCACTTACCTGCATCCTATATATTGTTGGTTTTATTTTCTATTTTTTAATCTGCCCACCTTAGTTCTACTATGACGCTGGGTCTATTTACTTACAGTCATATGAAAAAGTTTGGGCACCCCTATTAATGTTAACCTTTTTTCTTTATAACAATTTGGGTTTTTGCAACAGCTATTTCAGTTTCATATATCTAATAACTGATGGACTGAGTAATATTTCTGGATTGAAATGAGGTTTATTGTACTAACAGAAAAAGTGCAATCCGTATTTAAACAAAATTTGACTGGTGCAAAAGTATGGGCACCTCAACATAAAAGTGACATTAATATTTTGTAGATCCTCCTTTTGCAAAAATAACAGCCTCTAGTCGCTTCCTGTAGCTTTTAATGAGTTCCTGGATCCTGGATGAAGGTATATTTGAGCATTCCTGTGTACAAAACAATTCCAGTTCAGTTAAGTTTGATGGTCGCTGAGAATGGACAGCACACTTCAAATCATCCCACATATGTTCAATGGTATTCAGTTCTGGGGACTGGAATGGCCATTCCAGAACATTGTGATTGTTCCTCTGCATGAATGCCTGAGTAGATTTGGAGCGGTGTTTTGGATCATTGTCGTGCTGAAATATCCATCCCCTGCGTAACGTCAACTTCGTCACTGATTCTTGCACATTATTGTCAAGAATCTGCTGATACTGAGTTGAATCCATGCGACCCTCAACTTTAACAAGATTCCCGGTGCTGGCATTGGCCACGCAGCCCCAAAGCATGATGGAACCTCCACCAAATTTTACTGTGGGTAGCAAGTGCTTTTCTTGGAATGCTGTGTTTTTTTGCCTCCATGCATAATGCCTTTTTGTATGACCAAACAACTCAATCTTTGTTTCATCTGTCCACAGGACCTTCTCCTAAAATGTAACTGGCTTGTCCAAATGTGCTTTTGCATACCTCAGGTGACACTGTTTGTGGTGTGCTTGCAGAAACGGCTTCTTTCGCATCACTCTCCCATACAGCTTCTCCTTGTGCAAAGTGCGCTGTATTGTTGACCGATGCACATTGACACCATCTGCAGCAAGATGCCGCTGCAGGTCTTTGGGGGTGGTCTGTGGATTGTCCTTGGCTGTTAAAGCAAAGAAGGCTGAAGTGTGCATAAAGGAGGGATACATCAAGTTAAATAACAAGTTTTGGTCTTTATTACAAAATTAGGACACAGGAACACACAGATTTAAAAACACTTAAAAAGCATATAGCCAAATTACATAAGTTCAGTCCTCTATTGGACAAGAACTGTCCTCTGCTTCCTAGGGCAAGTATACAAAATTGGATGATGCGGGTCAAGGCTGTTGCCAAGGCATACAGATGAACAAGCAGGGGTATAAATATAAATAATCATATGGGGAATACGATAATTATAGATTTTATCCCAATACAATACATATAATAGGATGAGCAAGACCATAAACACAGATAATCATAAGGAGTGCACTAAATATAGGCTTAATCCCAGATATCAGATATTTTATAGAGATAATACTTGTGCATAGTAGTTAGAAGGATAAATAACACACATACATAGCATTAATAAATAGCCATAGCCCTGCCATAGGGAATCCTAATATCTAGCCACAGAATAGATTTGTGGATCCCCATAAATCATGAGAACAACCTGCAAATATGCTAATACATAGATAAAGACAATTCCTTAAAATAAAGGTGCTTAGATCCTGATCACCAGCCAAGGCTGGATTTACCCATAATAGAAGCCATAAATATAGGAAGCAAGAGGGTGCTGATCCCCACGTGTATCGTTGCCAGCTAGGACAACTTCATTAGGGGTGGGTTTCCTGTGTCCAGGATAGCAGGTCTTAAATACCTGTAATAGACGATATCAGCTGATATGAAGTTTCAAATCGCACGCTCCCCATGTCCCCGGCGTCCCGGAAGTGGTATGTGCGTATGCGTTAGTTCATCGAGGGGAAGGAGTGTATATCGGAGTACCGCGCATGCGCGAGACTCTGAGAACATGTCGGCCGCCATGAAAGGAGACATATCTCCATGACAGAGGTACTATGACCATATAAAGCGGGATACAGAAGCGGTCAGCAGATATAATGATAGGGGAGCATACAGCAGTAGAGCATAAGAGTATTATGTCCCCTAGAGGGAAGAATATAGTATATAGTATATATCTCCAATCAGAGACTTAGGGAGAATCAACCTACATACTTGTTAGATAGTTAATAAATATTAATAACATATGAGCATACAGATGTCTCTATTGTATATTTATATACATCCTGAGCATGAGGAGACAACATACCTATATATTCAGCCTAAAGATAGGTATAATAACCCCTAAAGACATCCTATATAATAGGCAATGAACAAAGTACATCAGAGTAAGGATAACCCCCCCATATATACATGTCCCCCTCAAGAAAAGCTCATAGGTATAAATAGATATTAACTATACCAAAAGGATTGGTTGAACACACTATCGGTGAGATCTTTATCTCTGTTTATAAAAGCCTGTCAATAGTAATTCCTCGTTTAACCCCTTAGGGGCCAAACTATTCAGGTTATAGATCCAAACAGACTCCCGTCTAAGTAAGTCCAAAGTAGGACTCCCCCTATGATATTAATTTTTAACCCCTCTAGTCCGAGAATTTTGATGCCAGAAGCTCTTCCATTGTGCTTCTCCAAAAAATGCGCAGCCACCGAGGAGTGTCCTGCCTTTTTCCAAATCCGTTTTAGCCGTATTTGTAGTAGAGATATGTTGTTGGGTTCTTTTTCTGAGTTCTTGCCCAGTTTGCCCCACGTATATCTTGGGGCAGCCACAAATTAGGCCATAAATCAGATTCCTTGTCCGACAGTTAAAGTATCCCTTTGGTTTCTGCGAAGATGAAAACATGTTAAGAAAAATGGGATCTCTGGCTATCATTAGAGGGCAAATATTGCAGTTACCGCAGGGAAAAGACCCCTCCAAAGGGGAGCCCCCATCAGTTTTTCTAGGGGGTCTACAAAAGTGACTGTTGGAGAGGACGTCCTTGAGATTCCTTGCACGTCTAGCAATTATCCTAGGTACTTCAATATGCGGTATAAGGGCCGATTCACTCCGCAGGAGCTGAAATAAAGGATAGGGTGTCCAAACTAAAAAACTTTAATCAATCCTCTGTGGTAGCGCCATTTCAGACTAAACTTAAGGGGATTGTTGATCTTTTTGAGAAAGGTGATTAATTGTAAGAGAAATAAACTTCTTAGGAATAAGAAAGATTCCCAGATGGGTGAAATCTTTAGATGGAACCACAGGGGTAATGCAAGATCAAAACAAAATACAAAAAAATGGGCCTCAGGTATCTTCACCCTCCAAATCAAGTAAAGAAAATCAAGCGTCCTCTAGCAATGATTTTTTATCGTCAGACCCGAGCGACCAGGAAAGCGATGTAGGAGGGGCAGAAGGAAGCGGTCGTCACCTTAGAAGCAGACTAAGGAAAATATGATGGTCACCCCGTCACAAAGGAGGCAACAGGAGGAGGAAATAAATGGAGATCATGGGTTTGAAGGTAACCTGAGTATCATTAACCTGTCAAATTATGAACTTAATGAGATGGAGAGGAGGGTCCTATCTAGGGACCTGTCCTTCTCACCTATGAATGTTTTGAATAAATTTACATTAGTTAAAGATGTCTATCTATTTTGCAGACAGGTTACCTTCAAACTATTGTATCATAAACCCCAATTGATTGAAACTCTTCCTCAGGATGAGAGATTGGCCTTCCAAACCTTGTTGGATCTGATGGATGAACAAGCCGCTCCCCCGGGTAAGCACAAATTTCCGGGTAGACTACCCTCACAAGCCACCCCTAGTCTCTCACTATTTCTGGTGGTTCAGGTCTTCTTCGATGCGGTTTGTAGGGATATACAAACTTTAAAACTGGACGGTAATAAACAGGATAACATCTCCATTGATGAGAGGAGGGCATTGCTGCGACTAAAGGAGAACGGTGACCTGGTAATAAAGGAAGCAGATAAGGGGGGGAATATCGTTCTTTGGCCCGTGGAACTGTATACGGAAGAGGCACGACGTCAATTATCCAATAGGGGAATTTACCAACCTCTCCCTTCTGATCCAACAATATTTTTAAATCTAAGGTGGATCGTTTATTGATGGATACACACCAGAGAGGAATTATCACCAAGAAATAACTGGAATTTCTCTCTGTACGAAATCCCGTGGTGCCTACTTTCTATATGCTCCCAAAGGTGCACAAATCTCTTATAAAACCACCTGGAAGACCGATTGTGGCTGGGATTGGTAGCATCTTTGAACAGCCTTGTTCATATTTGGATTTTTACTTGCAGTCTTTCGCCCTTCACCCTGCTGAAGTGATTCCGTTGACTATCATAGGGTATATTGGACCCTGTAGGTGGTGCCCTCCTATCTTACCTGTATACTTATCCTTGACTCTTCTCACCATTCTTCTTTTCTGCCTTTCTGATATTTTTCTTGGCCTGCCACTTCTGGGCTTAACAAGAACTGTACCTGTGTTCTTCCATTTCCATACTATGTGCCTCACAGTGGAAACTGACAGTTTAAATCTCTGAGACAACTTTTTGTATCCTTCCCCTGAACAACTATGTTGAATAATCTTGGTTTTCAGATCATTTGAGAGTTGTTTTGAGGAGCCCATGATGCCACTCTTCATAGGAGATTCAAATAGGAGAACCTCCATTAAATTTTACTGTGGGTAGCAAGTGCTTTTCTTGAAATGCTGTGTTTTTTTGCCTCCATGCATAATGCCTTTTTGTATGACCAAACAACTCAATCTTTGTTTCATCCGTCCACAGGACCTTCTTCCAAAATGTAACTGGCTTGTCCAAATGTGCTTTTGCATACCTCAGGCGACACTGTTTGTGGCGTGCTTGCAGAAACGGCTTCTTTCGCATCACTCTCCCATACAGCTTCTCCTTGTGCAAAGTGCGCTGTATTATTGACCGATGCACATTGACACCATCTGCAGCAAGATGATGCTGCAGGTCTTTGGAGGTGGTCTGTGGCTTGTCCGTGACTGTTCTCACCATTTGTTACAGTTGATGTGGCACTGGAGACTATGTTCGGATTTCTTGCTACTGCACATGTGCGAGCACTGGAGACTATGTTTGAATTTCTTGCTACTGCACATGTGCAAGCGTTGGAGACTAAGTCCTATCTTGGAGCCATTGCACATGTGCGGGCGACATCATCACTGACACGAGGTCACATGTCTCTGACACCTTCTAAGCTGATTGGCCGCTGGTTATGTGCTTGTGACACGTGGTCACATGTCTCTGACACCTTCTATGCCGATTGGTAGCTGGTCATGTGCTTTTGACGCTTTGCTCGGTGATAGGCCAGCGTGACGTCATTGCTGTCATTCTGGCAGTGGATTGGCTCTGGTGTCCTCCATCTTGGATGAGGCACAGAGTCTATATAAGACCCTGACGAACGCCGCCCGGCGCTCAGTCCTCTTGGTTCATGCATGAGAATAGACGCTCTGTGCATGTCCCTCTAGGCATCTCTCTGTCTATGCTAGGTGAGCGCTACCGGCAGGGTAGCGTTCTTGTACTTTACAACTTCGGCTGCGCTCCGTATCCTTACATCTTAGTGGAGCGGACATAGGCAGGTGCCTGAGGCACATGGTCCGGCTGGGCCTTGTGATTCTACTCGTAGGTGGACGTTGCCGCTAGGGTAATGTTCCTTATACTGCGTCTGGCAGTTGTTTGTATCCTCGCACACTAGGGGAGCGAACATAGGTAGGAGCTTTGTGCGGCTTGTGCTGCTGTCCGTCTCTTTTGCATCACTAGTGGAGCAGACCTAGGCAGGTGCCATATCTAGTGGTTCGTGTCCTCGCACACTAGTGGAGCGAACGCAGGTAGGAGCTTTGTGCGGCTTACGCTGCTGTCCGTCTCCTGGCACCACTAGAGGAACGGACCTAGGTAGGTGCCATTTCACACTCACTGCTTTTGTCTCTGTGATTATTAACAGAGACCATATCACACACCCTCCGAGTAAGGGAGGAATTGCTTTATTTCCTAACTATATGCCTCTGTGAGTTTAACAGAGCTATTGCACTCTGCACTTGTGCTACTACTATTTACAGCGGCACACTTATATACTCTTCCTCACTCATTAACCTATCCCTTTTACGTTAATGCTAAATTCGGTAGTCGCTGTGACTTTAACAGTACACGCTGTGATTGGCTCTAGTGTCACTGAGACGTATCAGTGTCAGTACTGCTTCCGTAGTACAAGATACCCTTTCTCCTCTGCCATAGTCTGCAGCAGAGACTTTGCACGGTGGACCCTGACTTTCTGATATTCCTTTGGTTTTTATAATCAGACAGCCCCCGTAACACCATTCTTCTTCTCTGCCTTTCTGATATTTTTCTTGGCTTGCCACTTCTGGGCTTAACAAGAACTGTACCTGTGTTCTTCCATTTCCTTACTATGTTCCTCACAGTGGAAACTGACAGTTTAAATCTCTGAGACAACTTTTTGAATCCTTCCCCTGAACAACTATGTTGAATAATCTTTGTTTTCAGATCATTTGAGAGTTGTTTTGAGAAGCCCATGATGCCACTTTTCATCAGAGATTTAAATAGGAGAACAACTTGCAAGTGGCCACCTTTAAATACCTTTTCTCATGATTGATACACCTGCCTATGAAGTTCAAAGCTAAATGAGGTTACAAAACCAATTTAGTGCTTTAGTAAGTCAGTAAAAAGTAGTTAGGAGTGTTCAAATCAAGAAATTGATAAGGGTGCCCATAATTTTGCACCGGTCAAATTTTGTTTAAATGCGGATTGCACATTTTCTGTTAGTACAATAAACCTCATTTCAATCCAGAAATATTACCGAGTCCATCAGTTATTAGATATATGAAACTGAAATAGCTGTTGCAAAAACCCAAATTGTTATAAAGAAAAAAGGTTAACATTAATAGGGGTGCCCAAACTTTTTCATATGACTCACTCAGTCAGCTATTTCAGTTTCATATATCTAATAACTGATGGACTCAGTAATATTTCTGGATTGAAATAAGGTTTATTGTACTAACAGAAAAAGTGCAATCTGCATTTAAACAAAATTTGACTGGTGCAAAAGTATGGGCACCTCAACATAAAAGTGACATTAATATTTTGTAGATCCTCCTTTTGCAAAAATAACAGCCTCTAGTCGCTTCCTGTAGCTTTTAATGAGTTCCTGGATCCTGGATGAATGTATATTTGACTATTCCTGTTTACAAAACAGTTCCAGTTCAGTTAAGTTTGATGGTCACCGAGCATGGACAGCACGCTTCAAATCATCCCACAGATGTTCAATGATATTCAGGCCTGGGGACTGGGATGGCCATTCCAGAACATTGTAATTGTTCCTCTGCATGAATGCCTGAGTAGATTTGGAGCGGTGTTTTGGATCACTGTCGTGCTGAAATATTCATCCCCTGCGTAACTTCAACTTCGTCACTGATTCTTGCACATTATTGTCAAGAATCTGCTGATACTGAGTTGAATCCATGCGACTCTCAATTTTAACAAGATTCCCGGTGCCGACATTGGCCACACAGCCCCAAAGCATGATGGAACCTCCACCAAATTTTACTGTCGGTAGCAAGTGCTTTTCTTGGAATGCTGTGTTTTTTTGCCTCTATGCATAACGCCTTTTTGAATGACCAAACATCTCAATCTTTGTTTCATCCGTCCACAGGACCTTCTTCCAAAATGTAACTGGCTTGTCCAAATGTGCTTTTGCATACCTCAGGCGACTCTGTTTGTGGCAAGCTTGCAGAAACGGCTTTTTTTGCATTACTCTCCCATACAGCTTCTCCTTGTGCAAAGTGCGCTGTATTATTGACCGATGCACATTGACACCATCTGCAGCAAGATGATGCTACAGGTCTTTGGAGGTGGTCTGTGGATTGTCCTTGAGTTCTCACCATTCTTCTTCTCTGCCTTTCTGATATTTTTCTTGTCCTGCCACTTCTGGGCTTAACAATAACTGTACCTGTGTTCTTCCATTTCCTTACTATGTTCCTCACAGTGGAAACTGACAGTTTCAATCTCTGAGACAACTTTTTGAATTCTTCCCCTGAACAACTATGTTGAATAATCTTTGTTTTCAGATCATTTGAGAGTTGTTTTGAGGAGCCCATGATGCCACTCTTCATCGGAGATTTAAATAGGAGAACAACTTGCAAGTGGCCACCTTAAATACCTTTTCTCATGATTGGATACACCTGCCTATGAAGTTCAAAGCTCAATGAGGTTACAAAACCAATTTAGTGCTTTAGTAAGTCAGTAAAAAGTAGTTAGGAGTGTTCAAATCAAGAAATTGATAAGGGTGCCCATACTTTTGCACTGATCAAATTTTGTTTAAATGCAGATTTTACATTTTCTGTTAGTAAATAAACCTCATTTCAATCCAGAAATATTACTGAGTCCATCAGTTATTAGATATATGAAACTGAAATAGCTGTTGCAAAATCCCCAATTGTTATAAAGAAAAAAGGTTAACATTAATAGGGGTGCCCAAACTTTTTCATATGACTGTAGCTGCTTTAGCATTTAACAGTGCAAATGTTTTTTTTTGTTTTTATATCTTATGTTCAGTTATGCACCTGTTCACACTGTATATATGTTAGAGAGTGCTATTAGTCTTTTTGTCTAGATTATGGGGTCATGCCTTCTGACTGTGCACCCCTCCCCCACTTGCCACCGGTGATTTTATTTTCTATAGCAGGTTCCAACTAGCCCATACACATGGAGGTTTTTAAACCCAGAAAGAGGCTTTAGTTCAGTGTAGGTACCCAGTATTATGAGATTGTCTTGACATGGCTACTAGGCAGATATGGAAATGGCCATTTTTGTTTGCTAAATATCTCAATTTTTTCTTAAATTTCCTTAAGCAGTAATGCATTTCTACATTCTTACATTCATGGTTTGCGGGGTTTTACCATTTTACAGTGCAACTGTCTTTTTTTTGTTAGCTTAAAACAATGGCATCTAAGTTCATCAGGGAAGGCTACAGCCAGCAGGGCATTTTCTCAGTAGCTGTCCATGTAAAACAAAGATGGCTTGAGTCTGCCAAAATGGGAGCTGCTCATAAAGTTTAGATTTCCATTTTGTTTCATAGACAACAATCACTTTTTATTATTTCTTTAAGCCTTTAAAGGGTATATGAACAATGGTTGTCTTTAGCAGACAATATCTTTAAATCACATTGGTAACGGCATTTTATAAGTATTGAAAGTAAAGTTTAAACCATGTTAAAAAAATATGTTAAAGTTCTTAGAGATAAGAAATGTAATTATTTCCTGCAATTGTAATATCCTTTACAATGCTGTATGGTAAATGCCTTGCCGCATTCTGACATATTTAATGAGAAGGGAAGTCTGTGATTTACACAACATTGTAGCCATATGGATAAAAATAGAACATTTCCTCCTAATTCCTCCTAGGGCCTGTCAAGACAAAAAATATTGCCACAACTTTTGTAAATGTCATTTTGAGAAGTTTTTGGTTGTCTGAAGTTGTGGGGCTTCACTTTTGTTTGAGAAAATGTCACAAGATTAGTCAATGTAAAGCTTGCATTTACTGTAAAACAAAATTAAATACATTTCTGAAACATTTATTATTTTATTTGGGAACGGACGTTTTACTCAGTTTTGATATTGGGTCACTAACTAATATTACTGACAGCCAGACTGGTTTGTCAGGTCTCCATAAGGTGAATAGTCTTCCCCGTGGTCCTCACATAGCGTCTCATAAGCCAGATCAGATACCCACACTTTGCACTGATGAGGGGCAATCACCCCGAAACACCGTGTCTGCAAATAGGATTCTGATCTGGCAATAAATTTTAAGTCTTAGGAAAAGGTTTGTTTAAAAAGTCACTTATGACATTTAGGATTGCTACTTCCAATAGGTGGCGCTAGAGTTTGTCTCCTTCCTTTCTGGAGGGACAATTTGAATAATTCCCAGAGGGACATTGCAGCTATAAGTCCCCTTACTGACAGCCAGACTGGTTTGTCAGGTTTCCATAAGGCCCGCAACACACATTCGTGCCTCCGTTACGTGTTTGGTACGTTTTTGCACGTACCGGAGGCACGGAGACACGGAGACCCATGTTATTCTATGGGTGATTGCACACACGCGTAATATCACACGTAACGTGTGTCCGTGTGATAAGTATGTGTTTACGTTTTCCCGCACAGACGACATGTCCATTTTTCGCGGTCAGCACGCAGGCACGGACCCGCTAAAGTCTATGGGTCCGTGCCTGCACGGACCGCACACGGAGCATGTCCGTGTTCAGCACGTATCGTCTGTGTGCGTTTTTAATCCAAACATCAGAAACACTTGTTTCCAATCTATCAGGTCAATTGAAGGCCAACAACAACACCAGGATCTCATGATCTAATGATGAATGATTAACAATGTTATTTGGGTAAGAATGCGGACCTGTAAAAACGGACGGCACACGGATTGCATACGTACGTATTTCATGCCAATACGGACATTCCACACGTACACACGGCTAGCATACGCCATCACACGGATGTCATACTTACCGGAGAAACACCCATAAAAAATGGAACACGGACCCGAAAAACGGACCGTGTCACACGTACGTTTTTTATGCGGAAGTGTGTTTTAGGCCTAAGGAGAATAGTCTTCCCCGTGGTCCCCACAGCTTCTCACAAGCCAGATCAGATACCCACACTTTGCACTGACGAGGGGCAATCACCCTGAAACACCGTATCTGCAAATTGGGATTCTGATCTAGCAATAAATCCTAAGTCTTACGTAAAGTATTGTTTAAAAAGCTACTTATGACTTTTAGGATTGCTACTTCCAATAGGTGGCGCTAGAGTTTGTCTCCTTCCTCTCTGGAGGGACAATTTGAATAACTAATATATAGTAATTACAGGTTCAGTTCTAAGTTCCTCCTCTGTAAAGCTTGTTAGTGAAAGCCTACTGGGCTACCTCAGCCTTCTGTAGCCAACCTCATACCCATTTAAAGGGGTTTTCCAACTAAGTACATTTATCAAGACTTTACACAATTATTATGCAAATTAGTAATTTGAACATTTCATTTTTATGCATATTTTCCAACTCAAAGATGTTTAAACTTGAAAGCTTATGGATTTGAATCAGATCAGGTGATGTCTATTTGTGTACTGAGGGAGGGTGAGACCTAAAATATCAACATTCTTTATAAAGGTGTGCAGAATTAATAGGCAGCTTGTTTTCCTCAGATAAAATAGACCAAAAAAGAGATTTATCTCACTTCTGAAAAGTAAAAAATTGTTAAAGGTCTTACAGAAGGATGCATTACTTGTGAAATTGCAAGATATCTGGACATAACAGAACCATCAAATGTTTTGTTGCAAATAGTCAAATCTGAGAAAGATTTGAGAACAATCAAAGTAATAAGAAGAGAAACCCATTATCCTCCAGTGCTGTCATATTCCAAAGCTCAAACCTCCCTGGAGGCCCAGAAGTACAAAATGTTCAGTGCTAAGAGACATAACCGTGGTAAAGGAGGCTGATGTATAATTATTAGCGATGAGCGACCATGCTCGGGTGCTCGGTACTCGTAATGAGTAGATGGATGCTTTGATAGGTCCAATACGTACAGTTAGGTCCAGAAATATTTGGACAGTGACACAATTTTCGCGAGTTGGGCTCTGCATGCCACCACATTGGATTTGAAATGAAACCTCTACAACAGAATTCAAGTGCAGATTGTAACATTTAATTTGAAGGTTTGAACAAAAATATCTGATAGAAATTGTAGGAATTGTACACATTTCTTTACAAACACTCCACATTTTAGGAGGTCAAAAGTAATTGGACAAATAAACCAAACCCAAACAAAATATTTTTATTTTCAATATTTTGTTGCGAATCCTTTGGAGGCAATCACTGCCTTAAGTCTGGAACCCATGGACATCACCAAACGCTGGGTTTCCTCCTTCTTAATGCTTTGCCAGGCCTTTACAGCCGCAGCCTTCAGGTCTTGCTTGTTTGTGGGTCTTTCCGTCTTAAGTCTGGATTTGAACAAGTGAAATGCATGCTCAATTGGGTTAAGATCTGGTGATTGACTTGGCCATTGGAGAATGTTCCACTTTTTTGCACTCATGAACTCCTGGGTAGCCTTGGCTGTATGCTTGGGGTCATTGTCCATCTGTACTATGAAGCGCCGTCCGATCAACTTTGCGGCATTTGGCTGAATCTGGGCTGAAAGTATATCCCGGTACACTTCAGAATTCATCCGGCTACTCTTGTCTGCTGTTATGTCATCAATAAACACAAGTGACCCAGTGCCATTGAAAGCCATGCATGACCATGCCATCACGTTGCCTCCACCATGTTTTACAGAGGATGTGGTGTGCCTTGGATCATGTGCCGTTCCCTTTCTTCTCCAAACTTTTTTCTTCCCATCATTCTGGTACAGGTTGATCTTTGTCTCATCTGTCCATAGAATACTTTTCCAGAACTGAGCTGACTTCATGAGGTGTTTTTCAACAAATTTAACTCTGGCCTGTCTATTTTTTGAATTGATGAATGGTTTGCATCTAGATGTGAACCCTTTGTATTTACTTTCATGGAGTCTTCTCTTTACTGTTGACTTAGAGACAGATACACCTACTTCACTACACTACACTGAGAGTGTTCTGGACTTCAGTTGATGTTGTGAACGGGTTCTTCTTCACCAAAGAAAGTATGCGGCGATCATCCACCACTGTTGTCATCCGTGGACGCCCAGGCCTTTTTGAGTTCCCAAGCTCACCAGTCAATTCCTTTTTTCTCAGAATGTACCCGACTGTTGATTTTGCTACTCCAAGCATGTCTGCTATCTCTCTGATGGATTTTTTCTTTTTTTTCAGCCTCAGGATGTTCTGCTTCACCTCAATTGAGAGTTCCTTAGACCGCATGTTGTCTGGTCACAGCAACAGCTTCCAAATGCAAAACCACACACCTGTAATCAACCCCAGACCTTTTAACTACTTCATTGATTACAGGTTAACGAGGGAGACGCCTTCAGAGTTAATTGCAGCCCTTAGAGTCCCTTGTCCAATTACTTTTGGTCCCTTGAAAAAGAGGAGGCTATGCATTACAGAGCTATGATTCCTAAACCCTTTCTCCGATTTGGATGTGAAAACTCTCATATTGCAGCTGGGAGTGTGCACTTTCAGCCCATATTATATATATAATTGTATTTCTGAACATGTTTTTGTAAACAGCTAAAATAACAAAACTTGTGTCACTGTCCAAATATTTCTGGACCTAACTGTATACCATGTATAATGGAAGTCAATAGAAAACTTGAGTATTTTTCCATAAGATTTCCCTGAAAAGAGTTCCATTATACTCGGTGCTCAAGTTGCTCCTTATAAATATCGAGCACCCAAGCATGGTAGTGCTTGTTCTTCATTAATAATAATTATCATTAAACAAGACACAGAAGTTGAATCATCAAGACTGGACCAAGAAATAGCTGAAGACAGATTTTACAAAGGTTTTATGGAGTGATGATAGGGACTTAATGGACCAAATGGATGAGATCATGGCTGGATCAGTAACGGGCACAGATCTCCACTTTGACTCAGGCACCAGTAAGGTGTATGTGGAGTATTGCTGCAGGCTGGTATTATTAAACAATGAGCTAGTGGGGTCTTTTCAGATTGAAGATTGACTCAAAATAAACCTCCAAA
The DNA here is from genome assembly GCF_048569485.1 of Anomaloglossus baeobatrachus. NCBI lineage: Eukaryota > Metazoa > Chordata > Amphibia > Anura > Aromobatidae > Anomaloglossus > Anomaloglossus baeobatrachus. The sequence continues at coordinate 158,951,728 of NC_134354.1, read as the reverse complement.
CCTACTGCCAATTTATAGAAGACACTGCATCTTTCAAGAAAAGTAAGATTTTTTTAGGACAATGCTCTATCACATGCATCAAAGTACTCCACTGCTAAAGATTAAAGAATAAGGACATGGCCCGCAACTCACCAATTCTCAATCCTATTGAAAATTTGTTGGCTCTTCTTAAACAGGAGATTACGGTGAAGGAAAACTGTATAGCTCTCTAAACAGTGTTTGGGAGGCTGTTGTTGGTACTGCCTAAAAATTGATCATTAACAGATTAATAAATGGACAGACTCAATAGATTTAAGGCTTATGATGGTAATTTTCTAAAATTCTTACACATTTTTCATCTCTAATGAGAGATAACTATCATTCAGTAAAGTGAAGTCTACCACTGCATTAAAAAGGCTATGAGAACTGCATTTTCAGTATTGATGGGGTCCCAATGGAGGGATTTCAAGTGATCCCATTTTTATCACCTATTTTGGGAATGTGTATCTTTTATAGTTTACAGCCCGTTTCCATGGAGCCAGGCCTCTAGTACCTGGCTGAGCATGCACAGTAGCTACATTCCAGGAAAGAGGTTAACTATTAACATTCCAGTTAGCTCTCGCCGATCTATTGATTTCTATACAGCAGTTATCTGTTCACCTCCCTCTTGCAATCACCAGACAACAGCTTTCCGAGTAGGTCTAAATCACTTCTCTCTGTTCTCCCTGTCAGAACTACCTCCTTTTCTGAGCACTTCTCCCATTAGCTTAAGAATTTTTTTGATTAATACTGCACCCTACTGCACTGCCCCCATGTCAGCAGCCGAGCCGCTCGGATCTGGAACCGCAGTGGCTCGAGGGGTCTCCGGACCCGGTGGCGGTGGTATGGCCGCAAGGTGTCTAACCCCTCCGTGGGTAGGAGGTTGTGCCCCGGGGCCCGGTGATGGTAGTGAAAGGGTGCCATTGGGGAGGAAAGGGTTTCTGTGTACTCACTCAGTCCAAGAATACTAACACCGACAGCTTGTAAACCAGAATTCTGAGCACCGCTACAGCAAGGAGGGAGCATGCTTGGATCCGTACCCTTGGTGTTGCTTGTTAGCCTGTGGCCTTTTCCGTGGCACCTTCTTCACTGTTTGGACCCTATAGTGTGGAACTAATCGGGTCCCGCTCACCCATATGGCTAACAGAGTGAGCTTGCTCTCAGGGTTAACGCTTGGGATTTGATGGACTGTGTTTTGGGAAAAGTCCTATCCGCTCGTTGCGCTAGTACCCCGATTTTGGAGTGGGTGAGAGATGAATCTTGAAGACTTCACCCCCATCGGGTAAATTACCAGGACGCTTGAAGCTACTTCCTGGCCTAGGGTCCGCGTACCCCGTCGTGCCCTGACCCCTGCCCAGAGATGGCTCAAGGCCGCCGGCTGCCCTCCTCGGCAATCTGTGCCCCTTTACACGATCCCCTGCAACCGGGGTTCCAGCTCCTACCAGGCCCAGACCAACGTCTGCCACCTAGTAGTCTTCAGGAGCCCTGCTCCATGCCGGTGACCTCTCCCACTCCACACTCCTACTCCTTCCACTCTTTTTTCACTTCTCCTCTCACTTTTCACTTTCCCCTTACCAACCCCCCAAATGGACGACCCTATTCCCTTCAGGCCCCCCAATGGTGGGTGTGGTGCAAAATGTTCCTAGAGTTTTGACTGCCTCTGATCTTAGCAACACCAAAGAACAGGGATCCGTAACCAAGGAGGATGCAGATACTGTGCAGAAGGGCAAATTGCACAATACCCTGAGATGACCTGATAGGCTAGGGCGTCACACTACCTCCCCATATATTTGTAGGCTTTTAGCCTGGGAGAGGCATGATTTTAGAATCCCATCAAAGATGAGTGCCTTGCCATGGCTGAAGGGCTCTTATCAGTAATTAATGTGGGCAATTAATGTGCTAAGTACCTTCATTTTTAAAAGTATATTTCATATAGCAATAATGCAATTTCAATTTATATATGTTCAATGTTCACATATATATCTTGGCACTTAGTGTCCTGCTAATTTATTTTATTTGTGTATTAAACTGTGGAGGCCAGTAGATTGCATAAAAGTTGTGCACACAAAATGAAAGATTTTTAGTTAGACATCGTCTTTTTTCTCCTTTTGTAATTCATAAAAAGATGCAGGATATTAGAGTTTAAAATGAATTACAAGGTTATTTGTCAACTGGTAAAATAATGCGCGTGTAACATTTATATTTGACTTAATGATTATCTACTTCCTCTAGTAGGTTGTTATGTAATGAATCAACATTTAATCATTACAAACATATTTTAAAATCTTTAAAAAAATCAAGAAGTGGTACATTTTAAAACTGACTTTGCAAAAACAAATCATATTTTTAAAAAAAAAGCTTAATCTGCAAGTTTTATCATATTCTTCTACCATTCTACAAGTTTGTTATCTGTGTGGTATCTATTGAAGGCATTTTGTAGATTTTTTAAATTCATAACACATATACACTATCTAATCAGCACCTTGATATTGCAGACCTGTGAGGTGGATGGATTATCCATCAAAGGAGAAGTGCTCACTCACAAATTTGTGAACAATATTTGAGCGAAAAAGGCCTTTTGTTTACATAGAAAAAGTCTTAGATGTTTGAGTTCAGTTCATGAAAAATAACAGCAAAATCAAGTGTTGCATTTATATTTTTGTTCAGTGGAAAAACTTCTGTTTCAGAGGTTATTTTATGGAATTGTTGCACAATATTCAAAGGGGAATCTAGGTTTTCCTGCACACCGGGCAGATATTCAGATTACACTACCCAGTCTTTATACGTTCCCTCCATCTCTGAATACTGTCTCATCCATAATGCCTCTTCAAACTTTGTTCCTCATACTACTGGTCTCCATAATCTACCCTCTCCTCACATTCCCCCCCCCTTGAAATACGAACGTCTCCATTCCGTGCTCTCATAATGTCTTTCAATTCTGCCCCCTCTCTATAATATGACCCTCATACTGTAGTCTGTATACTAAATTCTGTCACACTCTTCCCATACCATACTGTCCCCTCACATAATTTCCATCTCCCAATACAACTCCTCCCTTTTTTCAGCTCCATTGGAGTGCTTACCTTCCTGCCATCTTCTGGTCCTCTGTGGCACAGACGTTTTGTCAACATCATCTATAGGTGACCTTAATACTCTGCTGTATGTTGCTTTGACCCTGTAAGTCCAGGCAGCTAGGCTTTAATTGTACTCACATCTGAAAGCCATGAGTACAATTAACTGCTAAAAGGTTGTTATGACTGGATAGTAAACTCACAAATGCTAAATGGGTATTGCACTGAAAATACTGCAACCGACCCAGGCAGTTCATGTACAGGCTAGAGATAAGAGTTCTGCAGTCCTCAGTGATTCCTGCATGGGCTGGAATGGCTTTAACACTAGACTAAATGGTGGCAGCTTAGTCCTATGCTGCCTGAATGGCCATCAAGTGCTAGTGTGTAACATACCTATAAAAAAGAAGTGCAAAGATCAAAAAGTTTCCAAAAGTGAGTAACAACAAACCACAAAATATTAAAGTAAGGATGAGGTAAATACTGCAAGAGTATATGCTGCCTACTTTCTACTAAAAATTGACTGATGTAAAACAACAGCAGTATTGCTGGACATTTAAATGAAAATATTACCACCAGGAAATACCAGCAGAGGGAAGGTATTTAAAGCAGTATCCGAAAGGTTACTGGACAGACAAATATGTCAATGAAATATCTAAAAGACCAAAGTAAGGATAGCAGATAATCACCCAAGAAAAAGTGTGGTTAAGTGGACAAACAAACCGACCTCAAAGCACAGCCTCAAGGGCTCTAACCCCAATATGACCATTAGACCCTCTGAGATCCCCAACTGCAGTAGGCAGAATTCTCTTACAAAGCGATCCACATGGAAATCCTGCTCATCAACCTATGAATTATCCTTTCCATTTAACAAGATACTGTAGTCAACTTCTGACACAAATGGAACCCAAAATTCATTCTAACTCATTCTCCCTGTCTATCTCCAAGTCTACCTTAATAATCTCATGAGGACTCTGTGTTCCAGCAAACCTTTTAAGAAGAGAGCAAAGGAAAGAATTATTGATCCTTCATGCCTCCGGGAGTTGGCGCTTGACCGTCACAGAACTAATGATTTTAATTACCTTATACAGACCAACAAATGTAGAGGTAAGTTTCCTTCGTGGAACTTTAAGACAAAGATTTTTTGAGGAAAGCTAAACAAAATCTCCTGCCTTTAAGGCAGGAGCCCTCCTATGTCTGTGGTTTGAAGTTCTCTTGGTCTGATCCAAAGTTATCAAAAGATATTTTCAACTTCTCTACAGCCCTTAATCAATGAGCAGAATATTTTTCCTCCTCTGTGATAGAAGACTGCAATCCCAAGAAATTTCTAAATGCTGGATGAAAACCTCCACAACAAAGAAAAGAAAAGGCACCATTAGCGGCAGAGGTGCGGTTATTGAGCGTGAAGTCAGCCAGAGGAAGACAATCCACCCAGTCCTCTAGATTAGAAGAAGCAAAACATCTTAAATATTGTTGTAATTCTTGTTTCATTCTCACCATCTAACAATTAGTCTCAGGATAATAGCCTGAGGAGAACGAAAGCTTAATTCCTAACCTGGAGCAAAAGCTATTCAAAAGCTAGCCATAAACTGAACCCGTCTCTCGGAAATTATGTTTTTAGGAACCCCGTGTAACTTAGCAATGTGAGCAATAATTACTTTAGCTAAACTCTTAACGAAGGCAATTACCATAGAGGAACAAAGGGAACTATCTTTCTTAAAGGGTTGAACTAGATGGACCTATGTCTTTTTTCAACCTATGTAACTATGTAACAATGTAAATGATCCACCACCACTAATACTACCATATTATCACCAGAATTGGTTAAATCCATAACAAAAGTCATGGACAAATGAGTCCAAGGTTGAGACAGAATCTCGTTAGACAAAAGAGACCCTGCCAGGGTCTGCTCTCCAGGTAGCAGAGGAATTAGGATGTCCGGACAACACAGAGTCATGCACTTTGTTAAGAAAGTCACTGCGAAGCGAGGCATCAACAGCCTCAGTTGACCAGGAGGAAAAATCAGTACCTTTCTTGGTCATATCAGTGAGAGATTTGACAATCTCAGAGAAGTTTGTAATGAACTTATGATATTAATTAGCAAAACCTAAGATACTCTGTAAAGCTTTGAGATAAGTAGGTTGTACCCAAGCAAGGAAAGTTTGTACCTTAAAGGGATCCATCTAAAAATCTGTGATTGGTTGCAGTCAGATGAACCCCTACCCTAAGTGGCAGCTTCCAATCACACATACTACGTACGTCTATTGTGGTACAAAAATAAATAAATAAATAATAAAATTGACATAGAGTCCCCCTATATTATGATACTCAGCACAGATAAAACATACAGCTACATGCTGCAGCTCCCAGCCGTGCACTTATCATGTCTGTGTATCAAAATAGGAGGAACTGTATACGGCTTTTTTTAATTATTTACATAAATAATTTTTAAAAAATTGCATGAAGTCCCCCTAATTTTGATACCCAGCCAAAATAAAGTCCGACAGCTGGGGGCTGGTATTTTCACACTTGGGAGACCCATGGTTATTGAGCCCCCCTGCCTAAAAGTAGCAGCCGCCCGCAATTGTCACATCTATTAGATGTGATAATCCTGACACTTTACTCAGCTCTTCCCGATTGCCCTGGAGCAGTGACAATCGGGGTAATAAGCCCTAGATTAGTAATGGGAGACATATATGAGACTCCCTCATTACTAATCTGTAGGTGAAAAGAAATAAACACAAATACAGAAGAAATCCTTTATTTGAAATTAAAATACTACATAACCACCCTCTTTCACCACTTTATTAACCCCTAAATACTATGCAAGTCCGACGTAATCCACACAAGTTTCCATGACGATTCCAGCTCTGCTTCACCTGAATTCATATTGAGCACCATAGAACATGACTGCCCACTGTGAGCTTCATGCAGAGACTGAGTGAGCCATGTGATCAGTGGGGACGTCAATCAGGTTAGTTATGGGTACAGCTGCAGTTTCCCACGGCCCTCCACCTGTGTCCATGCAGGTAACTGGATGGGGCTTTATCATGACTGGGTATCAAAATTGTGGAGGAACGCATGTTGTTTTTTAAATTTATTTATTTAAATATTAATAATTTAAAAAAAAAAAAGCTGCATGCTGTTCATCCTATTTTGATACACAGCCAAGATAGGTGCACGGCTGGGGGCTAGAGCCTGTAACTCTTCCGGGGGGACCGGCAGATTAGGATCAGGGGGTATATATCCCAATCACCAGTCAGGGCCCACCGTGCTCCGGATGGTAATGGAGCTGCTGGCACCCTGTGGGTTAGGCGGAGACTATAGAGCTGGATGGCTCTGAGATAACCCAGGGAACCGGTCACGTGTGTAGTGACACGTCAGACCTGACAACAACCCAGTTAGCGTTTCGGTGGAATTGGCGCAACCCCGACCATGTGTGCAGGGAACACGTCAGGCCGGATGGTGACCAGGTAGCGTTGACTGAGAAGACCGCTGCGACAGTGCCCTGTCAGCCACGTGTATCAGACACGACAGGCCGAGCGGTCCTTTGATTAGAGTTTCTGGTCACTACTCGAATGGCCACGTGTATAGAGGACACATCAGGCGAAGGGATCACACCAATAGCGTTGACTGGGAAGCCAAGGAGGACAACAGGTTCACACACCCAATCCTGGAACACCCTGTTAACTCCACAGGGGTCCTGGGGTATGCAGTCCGTGCACGTAGGAGGCACAATCGGACAGGTGGCGCAACTGGTGCGTTGTCCGTGAGGGTAGAGGACACTCTCGGACAGGTGACGCAGCAGGTATGCGGTCCGTGTGCGTAGGAGGCACAACTGGACAGGTGACGCAGCAGCCACAGCCCAGTTAACGCCACTGGACTGCTATAGCACAACAGGAATGGTAGCAAGGAAGCATGGCGCATGTGCTGAGCCACGAATCTTGGCGTGACAGGCACCGTTCGCCTAGCCCTACCTATCTCTTCCAACAAGGCTTATGCCACCATGAATTCTAAGTGAATATGAGTGAAGACTGCACACCTCCATGTTGTCTAGGGGTATATGGTGTGCACACAGCAATAAATGAAGAGGGTTTGAGGTGCTAGTGAGTGGACCAAGGTCCAGACTATAGTATGCAAATTCAAACACTGCACTCTCATTCAAGGTAAGGTAGAAAAAGAGACCAACAGATTCATTTTTTTAAGGTCAAAAAATGTTTTTGTATTTTATTTGTGGACAATTCAAGTGGAGGGGACGTTTCGACCTAAACGTAGGCCTTCTTCACGCCAAATTACACTCCATAGAAGAAGAGAACTAGTTCTTCAAAATGAATACTGTAAGTGCAGATAAAGGAGAGGAAACCCAGGGTATTGTCTTTTTTATTAGTCACAGAGAGCAAGTCCTGGTTGGTATTAGTATACGGTCTCACAGTGTGAGTATTCTGGAAAGGTTTGATAGGGGCAGCCGTACGATGTCTAGACTTATGATCCCTTTGTATAATCCTGCAATCCCTTGTAAAGTTTTTTATAATCAATTCAGCAGGTGAAGGGATGATATGAAGATCTGCCCAAAGTGTATCATAATTCGTGGTAGTCCCAGAGTATGTGTCCTTATTGGACTTCACGTGGAGTTTTTTAATATGGCTTTTCATATGTGATGAGCCAAATCTTATGATTTGTAGTCCCTTAGAACAGTAGTGATTATTTAAAGCCACGTGCTGTAAGGAGTTGTTGATAACAGGATTTTGCCACAGTCTGGGAAGATGGCACACCAGAGGGACCCTTAACCCCCCTTCTTCTTATATATTCTCTGAATGAGGACTACATAGATGGTAGCAAACCTCCTGTTATCAACAACTCCTTACAGCACGTGGCTTTAAATAATCACTACTGTTCTAAAGGACTACAAATGATAAGATTTGGCTCATCACATATGAAAATCCATATTAAAAAACTCCATGTGAAGTCCAATAAGGACATATACTCTGGGACTACCACGAATTATGATACACTTTGGGCAGATCTTCATATCATCCCTACACCTGCTGAATTGATTATAAAAAACTTTACAAGGGATTGCAGGTTTATACAAAGGGATCACAAGTCTAGACATCGTACGGCTGCCCCTATCAAACCTTTCCAGAATACTCACACTGTGAGACTGTATACTAATACCAACCAGGACTTGCAATACCCTGGGTTTCCTCTCCTTTGTCTGCACTTACAGTATTTATTTTGAAGAACTAGTTCTCTTCTTCTATGGAGTGTAATTTGGCGTGAAGAAGGCCTACGTTTAGGTCGAAACGTCCCCACCACTTGAATTGTCCACAAATAAAATACAAAAACATTTTTTGACCTTAAAAAAACGAATCTGTTGGTCTCTTTCTCTACCTTACCTTGAATGAAAGTGCAGTGTTTGAATTTGCACAACTCCCTGTTGTCTCCAGCCCCTTTTATAACTTAGATCTGCCCTAAACCCAGGGTGGAACCACCAAGGTCCAATAGCAGAGTGCCATATCATCAGCGACGTCACCAGTGGCCTATCCGGAATCGCCACGTCATTGATGACCTCATGGCAGCCATGCTCCAAACACTTTACCAGTCATCGTCTGACGACCAATGGTGAGGTGCCAGATCATAGGGGCGGGCCTCTGCGAGCCAGTCCGGAGTGGCCATGTCACCAGGACACCTGACACCCTCTGCCTTATCAGGGCCTGCCACCTCACGGACATGCTCAGTGAAGTCCTTACCGGACCTAGCCTCTGATGCACTAAGTGCCTGAGCATGCTCAGTAGCCTGAACAACAGACTCAGAAATCAGACTATCTGCCTGAGCATGCTCAGTAGGCACATCTCAGAACTTAGACACAGCACGAAGTCCAAGTACCTGTGCAAAGAGGCTGTTAGGATTAATTGTGGGAGCATGCTCAGTAGCCTGAACTGAGGACTTAGTCTCAGAAATGACACAATCAGGCTGAGCATGCTCACTAGGCAAAACACCGGGCTTAAGCAGGCTTTACACGCTACAATATATCTAACGATGTGTCGGCAGGGTCACGTCGTAAGTGACGCACATGCGGCATCGTTAGTGATATTGTAGTGTGTGAAACCTACGTGTGATTGCGATTGAACGAATAAACGTTGATCGCATACACGTCGTTCAAAACCTAAAAATTGAACGTGGGGTTGTTCAATGTTCCTGAGGCAGTACACATCGCAGTGTGTGACACCCCGGGAACGATGATCTGCAGCTTACCTGCGTCCCGCGGCTCCCACCGGCTATGCGGAAGGAAGGAGGTGGGCGGGATGTTTACGTCCCGCTCATCTCCGTCACTCCGCTTATATTGGCTGGCTGCCATGTGATGTCGCTGTGACGCCGAACGTCTCTCCCATTCCAGGAAGTGGAAGTTCGCTGCCCACATCGAGGTCGTATGGTAGGTAAGTAATTAATCGTTTGTGCGACACGGTCAACAAATTGAATGTGCCGCACATTTGATGGGGGCATGTCACATCGCATACGATATCGTATGCTTAATTGTAAGGTAACAACAAAGAGCCAGCACCAATGTGCACTAAGGCATCAAATATTCCAAACTGCATTATAAAAATTTTTTTTGAGATTTTTGGCAAAAAATTGCAATTTCTTGAGCTGCTTCGCCACGTCACGGCAAATCTCATTTGAAGCAGTCCTACACTAAAATATTTTTATAAAATGTGCCATGCGGCCTCACATATAAATAGCAGAACTGCTCTCAGCAGCACTCACCTGGTCTATTGCAGTCCCGTACCCATGACAGAGTCATGGCTGTGGGCGGGACAGGTCCAAGCAAATGCTGCATGAAGTATATATATAGCCTGTGGACAAAGCCTGATGACCCAATGTGAACAGTCACCAAACGCCAAAATCTATACAGATGGAATACATCCCAAATTGGGGTGCATAGCAAGGTGGAGGTCAACCACCGACCAATTCAACAAAGAAACAACAAAGAGCCAGCACCAATGTGCACTAAGGCATCAAATATTCCAAACTGCATTATAAAAATTTTTTTTGAGATTTTTGGCAAAAAATTGCAATTTCTTGAGCTGCTTCGCCACGTCACGGCAAATCTCATTTGAAGCAGTCCTACACTAAAATATTTTTATAAAATGTGCCATGCGGCCTCACATATAAATAGCAGAACTGCTCTCAGCAGCACTCACCTGGTCTATTGCAGTCCCGTACCCATGACAGAGTCATGGCTGTGGGCGGGACAGGTCCAAGCAAATGCTGCATGAAGTATATATATAGCCTGTGGACAAAGCCTGATGACCCAATGTGAACAGTCACCAAACGCCAAAATCTATACAGATGGAATACATCCCAAATTGGGGTGCATAGCAAGGTGGAGGTCAACCACCGACCAATTCAACAAAGAAACAACAAAGAGCCAGCACCAATGTGCACTAAGGCATCAAATATTCCAAACTGCATTATAAAAAATTTTTTTGAGATTTTTGGCAAAAAATTGCAATTTCTTGAGCTGCTTCGCCACGTCACGGCAAATCTCATTTGAAGCAGTCCTACACTAAAATATTTTTATAAAATGTGCCATGCGGCCTCACATATAAATAGCAGAACTGCTCTCAGCAGCACTCACCTGGTCTATTGCAGTCCCGTACCCATGACAGAGTCATGGCTGTGGGCGGGACAGGTCCAAGCAAATGCTGCATGAAGTATATATATAGCCTGTGGACAAAGCCTGATGACCCAATGTGAACAGTCACCAAACGCCAAAATCTATACAGATGGAATACATCCCAAATTGGGGTGCATAGCAAGGTGGAGGTCAACCACCGACCAATTCAACAAAGAAACAACAAAGAGCCAGCACCAATGTGCACTAAGGCATCAAATATTCCAAACTGCATTATAAAAAATTTTTTTGAGATTTTTGGCAAAAAATTGCAATTTCTTGAGCTGCTTCGCCACGTCACGGCAAATCTCATTTGAAGCAGTCCTACACTAAAATATTTTTATAAAATGTGCCATGCGGCCTCACATATAAATAGCAGAACTGCTCTCAGCAGCACTCACCTGGTCTATTGCAGTCCCGTACCCATGACAGAGTCATGGCTGTGGGCGGGACAGGTCCAAGCAAATGCTGCATGAAGTATATATATAGCCTGTGGACAAAGCCTGATGACCCAATGTGAACAGTCACCAAACGCCAAAATCTATACAGATGGAATACATCCCAAATTGGGGTGCATAGCAAGGTGGAGGTCAACCACCGACCAATTCAACAAAGAAACAACAAAGAGCCAGCACCAATGTGCACTAAGGCATCAAATATTCCAAACTGCATTATAAAAAATTTTTTTGAGATTTTTGGCAAAAAATTGCAATTTCTTGAGCTGCTTCGCCACGTCACGGCAAATCTCATTTGAAGCAGTCCTACACTAAAATATTTTTATAAAATGTGCCATGCGGCCTCACATATAAATAGCAGAACTGCTCTCAGAAGCACTCACCTGGTCTATTGCAGTCCCGTACCCATGACAGAGTCATGGCTGTGGGCGGGACAGGTCTAAGCAAATGCTGCATGAAGTATATATATAGCCTGTGGACAAAGCCTGATGACCCAATGTGAACAGTCACCAAACGCCAAAATCTATACAGATGGAATACATCCCAAATTGGGGTGCATAGCAAGGTGGAGGTCAACCACCGACCAATTCAACAAAGAAACAACAAAGAGCCAGCACCAATGTGCACTAAGGCATCAAATATTCCAAACTGCATTATAAAAAATTTTTTTGAGATTTTTGGCAAAAAATTGCAATTTCTTGAGCTGCTTCGCCACGTCACGGCAAATCTCATTTGAAGCAGTCCTACACTAAAATATTTTTATAAAATGTGCCATGCGGCCTCACATATAAATAGCAGAACTGCTCTCAGCAGCACTCACCTGGTCTATTGCAGTCCCGTACCCATGACAGAGTCATGGCTGTGGGCGGGACAGGTCCAAGCAAATGCTGCATGAAGTATATATATAGCCTGTGGACAAAGCCTGATGACCCAATGTGAACAGTCACCAAACGCCAAAATCTATACAGATGGAATACATCCCAAATTGGGGTGCATAGCAAGGTGGAGGTCAACCACCGACCAATTCAACAAAGAAACAACAAAGAGCCAGCACCAATGTGCACTAAGGCATCAAATATTCCAAACTGCATTATAAAAAATTTTTTTGAGATTTTTGGCAAAAAATTGCAATTTCTTGAGCTGCTTCGCCACGTCACGGCAAATCTCATTTGAAGCAGTCCTACACTAAAATATTTTTATAAAATGTGCCATGCGGCCTCACATATAAATAGCAGAACTGCTCTCAGCAGCACTCACCTGGTCTATTGCAGTCCCGTACCCATGACAGAGTCATGGCTGTGGGCGGGACAGGTCCAAGCAAATGCTGCATGAAGTATATATATAGCCTGTGGACAAAGCCTGATGACCCAATGTGAACAGTCACCAAACGCCAAAATCTATACAGATGGAATACATCCCAAATTGGGGTGCATAGCAAGGTGGAGGTCAACCACCGACCAATTCAACAAAGAAACAACAAAGAGCCAGCACCATGTGCACTAAGGCATCAAATATTCCAAACTGCATTATAAAAATTTTTTTGAGATTTTTGGCAAAAAATTGCAATTTCTTGAGCTGCTTCGCCACGTCACGGCAAATCTCATTTGAAGCAGTCCTACACTAAAATATTTTTATAAAATGTGCCATGCGGCCTCACATATAAATAGCAGAACTGCTCTCAGCAGCACTCACCTGGTCTATTGCAGTCCCGTACCCATGACAGAGTCATGGCTGTGGGCGGGACAGGTCCAAGCAAATGCTGCATGAAGTATATATATAGCCTGTGGACAAAGCCTGATGACCCAATGTGAACAGTCACCAAACGCCAAAATCTATACAGATGGAATACATCCCAAATTGGGGTGCATAGCAAGGTGGAGGTCAACCACCGACCAATTCAACAAAGAAACAACAAAGAGCCAGCACCAATGTGCACTAAGGCATCAAATATTCCAAACTGCATTATAAAAAATGACCAGGTGAGTGCTGCTGAGAGCAGTTCTGCTATTTATATGTGAGGCCGCATGGCACATTTTATAAAAATATTTTAGTGTAGGACTGCTTCAAATGAGATTTGCCGTGACGTGGCGAAGCAGCTCAAGAAATTGCAATTTTTTGCCAAAAATCTCAAAAAAAAATTTTTATAATGCAGTTTGGAATATTTGATGCCTTAGTGCACATTGGTGCTGGCTCTTTGTTGTTTCTTTGTTGAATTGGTCGGTGGTTGACCTCCACCTTGCTATGCACCCCAATTTGGGATGTATTCCATCTGTATAGATTTTGGCGTTTGGTGACTGTTCACATTGGGTCATCAGGCTTTGTCCACAGGCTATATATATACTTCATAAATCAAAGAGGGCCACTTGATGAATAAAGGCAACAACTCTACAATTGAATAAAACTAAGAAAAAAAGAGTCTTTCAGTTTGCCAAGTAGCAAATATACCCACACAAGCCATATTGTGAAAATATATAAATATTTATTATAAAGGCTGTAAGGGAAAACAATACATAGGCATACATATATATACACAAACATAGGACCAAGGGAATTGGTGCTGGAGGGGAAACCCCACGTGTCCCAAGCATTCATTCAGGAGAACAGGTCTCTACTGAGTAGCGGCAGACATACCATAATAAAGTGACATCAGGCAGAAAAAGCTCAAGGAGAGTAGGAATGGCCAAGAAAGGCCAATGCAGTTGTTAGCCAAAGCCGAGCAAAACCTACCAGAAGGATATGATGCCGAGGGCCAGGGTGACACGTGGGGACCAGGCGTCCCAACACGTGTTTCGCTCCGTGTGCTTCGTCGGGGGACGATAAAAAATAGTGCAGGATATGAATCTTATATAGGAGGTCCGACCCCAATGAACCGACGCCCCCTCATTAAGTTAATCATACAAACCGGGGTATTGCGAGACGCGCGGCGCTGGGTCCTCAGCAGCGGAAGCCGGAGGGAAGAAAGCTTCCTGTGACGTCACAGCACTTCCGGAATTCCGCTGCTAAGGACGCCGGCAACAGCCGCGTCAGAAAGTAAAGACCTCCCTCTGACACGTCATCGGGTAAGTCCGCCTAAGTAGAGGAGGACAAGTCGTCCATTAATAAGACGGGCAAACATGCCCACAATATAAAACAGGGACGGATGGTCAGTAATAAGATCGTTCGGTAGCAGAGGGATTCGCAGTATACCATGGCTGGTTAGGCATGGTTGGAATATAAGAGAATCAGGAGATGCGTTATAGAGACAGGAAGGAAAGAACAACCAGCACTTTCACATATTCATAACCACATGCCCAACAATAAGACACAATGTGTATGATACTATACATACATGCGTATACCATAGAAATATAAATACGAGGATAAAATATCATACATATAATGCATACATATATAGATGAATAGAAATATATCCATTACGTCATTTTAGTGAAACATGTATGTAATTGAATTTCAATCCAGTATCAAGGACAACTCCATGTCTCAAGATGACTTGAAAAACGACATCTTCCACCATAGGTATCCAAGGACGATAGGGGCATAGTGCATAATAGGGGTAGGACCAAAAACTAAGGAAAACAAACAGCACTGTTAAAATAGAGAAACAGAACAACGCCAAGGAACAATCATCCTATTAATACACAGTCTAAAAACTCATAGACACGATTACCCAGGGGTGGCAACTACCATCAGGGGACAAAATGCTGCAGACCACACCACCGGACTACAATTAAACCAGAGGAGGTGATAGCAAACACTATCCCGCCGGCCAATAAAACTACAGGAAAGGGGCAAAAGTAAGGCGCTCATTAAGTCCACGTGGGGACATGGTACCGAGGGTAAAGATCCATCGGCACTCCACCTGTGCAAGACGTTTTTTCAGATCTCCACCGCGGATACCAAGCTGTACCCGGTCAATCCCACGAACCTTCAGGGAGATTGGATCACAATTGTGAACCTCCCTGAAGTGACGGGGGATCGTCTTGAGAGTCTCCGGGTTAGTAACCTCTTTAGCGGCCAAAATATCACGTACATGTTCTCTCGTACGGATACGAAGTTCCCGAGAGGTTAATCCGACGTAAATTTTATCACAACCACACGTGGCGTAATATATTACGCCAGATGTGTTGCAAGAAATATAAACTCGGATCGAGTACTCTCTCAGGCCATCAGCTGAACAAAAGGTAGTGGCCCTAATAATGTTCTTACATCCACGACAGCTACCACAAGGGTAGCAGCCAACTCATTGTGGGCCACATCCGAAAAGAGGTGGAGTCTTCGCCACATAGTGGCTATGCACCAACATATCTTTGAGACTCCTACCCCTTCTCGCTGTCATCATGGGGTGATCGGGCAAATACCCCTCAAGAGAGGGTTCTGTTTGCAGAATTGCCCAATGCTTATTAAACACCCCCCTAATCTGCTCCCACTGCCGGCAATAGGTGGAGATAAATCTGGCCACGTGCCCAGATGGCTGCACTGTGGAGGCTCTTCCTGACAGTATAAGGTCACGATTAGAGGATTTAGCTCTCTGGTACCCACGTTTAATGGATCTGTTGCTATATCCCCTGCTTATAAATCTCTCCCTCATATCACTGGACTCAGTCTCAAAGGTCTTACCCGAGGAGCATAATCTACGCAGCCGCAGAAATTGGCCGGTGGGAATGGCATCCACCGTCGACCTAGGGTGACCCGAAGTGGCATGGAGGAGGGAATTAACCGCGGTGGACTTACGGAAGATGGTAGTAGACACTGCTCCGCCCAGCTCTATGGATATCTTGATGTCTAAGAAATCAATGGATCTCTGCCCGATCTGATGGGTCAAGAAGATGTTCCGGTCGTTGGAGTTGAGCTGACGCACAAAGTCCCCCAGTTCAGGGCCGGTTCCGCCCCAGACGACAAGGATGTCGTCTATATAACGGAGCCAGCACTGCGCATGGGAGCTCGCCGGCACGCCGCCCCCGAAAACCTCCCTCTCCCAGTAGCCGAGAAAGAGGTTTGCGTAGGACGGCGCGCAAGCCGCCCCCATCGCAGTGCCGCGCCGCTGGAGGAAGAACCGGTCCCGAAAAACGAAGAAGTTGTGCGTCAACACAAACTCCAACAACTCCATAATCAGACCGGACAGAGATTGATCCAAGTTGCTGGAATCCAAAAAGAACTGAGCGGCCACAAGTCCATCGCGGTGATTAATGCTGGAATAAAGGGCCTCGACATCCATGGTGACCAGTGATACCCCCTCCTCAAGGGTCAGACCCTCTAGCCTCCTAAGGACGTCTGAAGTGTCTCTGACATGGGAGGGCAATGTCTCCACAAGTGGGTGCAAATAGTGTTCAATAAATTTGCAAGTAACATCACAAAGCCCCCCCATGCCAGAGACAATAGGACGTCCAGGAGGCACTTTCGGGTTTTTATGGATCTTGGGGAGGAGGTAAAACGTTGGGACCACTGGAGTTTTGACTAGGAGGCCCTCATAGATTTTCTTAGGAATAATTCCCTCCTCAAAAGCTCGTAACAGAATCGCCTCTAGGTCATTGGTGTAGCCACGTACAGGATTATATGGGAGAGATTCATAAGCATCCCGGTCTCTCAATTGACGCCATGCCTCCCTCTCGTATAGTTCCACCGGCCATATTACCACATTACCGCCTTTATCGGCGGGTTTAACAACCACATCCTCTAGAGACCGGAGTTCTCTGAGTGCATCTTGTTGCCGTTTTGTCAGGTTGTTATTGCCGCCCCTAAAGGAAATGCGTCGTATGTCCCTCGTAACCAAATCCCCAAAAATTTGGATCGGAGGACATAATGACAGAGGCGGGAACGTAGTGGATCTAGGTAAGGTGTGTTGTGGAAAATTACCTGGTGGGTGGTGGGTGGACTCCGCCTCCAGCTCCTCCAGGGTGGCGATAGCTTCCTCTTCAAGAGTGGACCATGAGGATTCATCTGAGGTTTTTCTATAATGCAATTTATGTAGCACCAATTTCCGTAGAAATAGGTGAAGATCTTTAATCACTACAAAAAGATTGAAATTAGCCTCTGGCACAAATGAAAGTCCTAATTTCAGGACTTCAATCTGAGAGGAAGTGAGGACATGTTTAGAAAGATTTATTACCTCTAGATGCTGATCCATCCCTTTCTTCTGAGCTGGAGGAAGAGTCCCACGACCACCACCCAAAACAGGACCTTGTCTATTACGGACATTGGCAGCTCGCGTATTGGGTCTCATGCTCCGTATTTTATCCGAGGTAGGTTCATCATCCAATGAGGAGAGTGATGACGCTGATACTGACGTCATGGAGACATGATGTTTCTTTCTAGGCTGTGACACCCCTCTCCACCGAAAAACTTGACCGTTCTTGTAATCCATGACATCCCGTTGGTACTTTTTTGTTTTGGTGTTTAGGATTTCTTTCTCCCATTTGGAGAACTCCTTATCCAAGGATTCATGGTATTTGGACAACTCCTCAGGGGACAGCTCCGAGGAAAGGAGGGCCTGGGTCTCCCCAATCTCCGTCTCCAACTCACAAATCGATTTCTCATTCAATTCAATGAGTAGCCGCATGAAGACCTTAGAGCAGCCCGCCGCGGCTTCCTCCCATTGAGTTTTTATATTTTCATCAGAGACGGTGAAGGAGGGAAAGACCCTGACCCTCAATCCCCTCGGAACCAGCCCCCTGTCCAGATATCTCTTCATGAAGGCCACGTTCCACCACAAACGTGTTTTTCTATTGAGCATGGACTTCAGGTTATTCATATGTTCCAAGGTGGTTCTGGAACTCAAAGATGGTAAATCATCCCCACCAGCTTCAAACACTCGGTCCAATTGTGTCTCCCACGCTTTTTCGCGGGCTTTCAGATCCATAGGACCCTGAGAAGAATCTGTGAAACCACAGTAACACTGAAATAAATCAAAGAGGGCCACTTGATGAATAAAGGCAACAACTCTACAATTGAATAAAACTAAGAAAAAAAGAGTCTTTCAGTTTGCCAAGTAGCAAATATACCCACACAAGCCATATTGTGAAAATATATAAATATTTATTATAAAGGCTGTAAGGGAAAACAATACATAGGCATACATATATATACACAAACATAGGACCAAGGGAATTGGTGCTGGAGGGGAAACCCCACGTGTCCCAAGCATTCATTCAGGAGAACAGGTCTCTACTGAGTAGCGGCAGACATACCATAATAAAGTGACATCAGGCAGAAAAAGCTCAAGGAGAGTAGGAATGGCCAAGAAAGGCCAATGCAGTTGTTAGCCAAAGCCGAGCAAAACCTACCAGAAGGATATGATGCCGAGGGCCAGGGTGACACGTGGGGACCAGGCGTCCCAACACGTGTTTCGCTCCGTGTGCTTCGTCGGGGGACGATAAAAAATAGTGCAGGATATGAATCTTATATAGGAGGTCCGACCCCAATGAACCGACGCCCCCTCATTAAGTTAATCATACAAACCGGGGTATTGCGAGACGCGCGGCGCTGGGTCCTCAGCAGCGGAAGCCGGAGGGAAGAAAGCTTCCTGTGACGTCACAGCACTTCCGGAATTCCGCTGCTAAGGACGCCGGCAACAGCCGCGTCAGAAAGTAAAGACCTCCCTCTGACACGTCATCGGGTAAGTCCGCCTAAGTAGAGGAGGACAAGTCGTCCATTAATAAGACGGGCAAACATGCCCACAATATAAAACAGGGACGGATGGTCAGTAATAAGATCGTTCGGTAGCAGAGGGATTCGCAGTATACCATGGCTGGTTAGGCATGGTTGGAATATAAGAGAATCAGGAGATGCGTTATAGAGACAGGAAGGAAAGAACAACCAGCACTTTCACATATTCATAACCACATGCCCAACAATAAGACACAATGTGTATGATACTATACATACATGCGTATACCATAGAAATATAAATACGAGGATAAAATATCATACATATAATGCATACATATATAGATGAATAGAAATATATCCATTACGTCATTTTAGTGAAACATGTATGTAATTGAATTTCAATCCAGTATCAAGGACAACTCCATGTCTCAAGATGACTTGAAAAACGACATCTTCCACCATAGGTATCCAAGGACGATAGGGGCATAGTGCATAATAGGGGTAGGACCAAAAACTAAGGAAAACAAACAGCACTGTTAAAATAGAGAAACAGAACAACGCCAAGGAACAATCATCCTATTAATACACAGTCTAAAAACTCATAGACACGATTACCCAGGGGTGGCAACTACCATCAGGGGACAAAATGCTGCAGACCACACCACCGGACTACAATTAAACCAGAGGAGGTGATAGCAAACACTATCCCGCCGGCCAATAAAACTACAGGAAAGGGGCAAAAGTAAGGCGCTCATTAAGTCCACGTGGGGACATGGTGCCGAGGGTAAAGATCCATCGGCACTCCACCTGTGCAAGACGTTTTTCCAGATCTCCACCGCGGATACCAAGCTGTACCCGGTCAATCCCACGAACCTTCAGGGAGATTGGATCACAATTGTGAACCTCCCTGAAGTGACGGGGGATCGTCTTGAGAGTCTCCGGGTTAGTAACCTCTTTAGCGGCCAAAATATCACGTACATGTTCTCTCGTACGGATACGAAGTTCCCGAGAGGTTAATCCGACGTAAATTTTATCACAACCACACGTGGCGTAATATATTACGCCAGATGTGTTGCAAGAAATATAAACTCGGATCGAGTACTCTCTCAGGCCATCAGCTGAACAAAAGGTAGTGGCCCTAATAATGTTCTTACATCCACGACAGCTACCACAAGGGTAGCAGCCAACTCGTTGTGGGCCACATCCGAAAAGAGGTGGAGTCTTCGTTTTATATTGTGGGCATGTTTGCCCGTCTTATTAATGGACGACTTGTCCTCCTCTACTTAGGCGGACTTACCCGATGACGTGTCAGAGGGAGGTCTTTACTTTCTGACGCGGCTGTTGCCGGCGTCCTTAGCAGCGGAATTCCGGAAGTGCTGTGACGTCACAGGAAGCTTTCTTCCCTCCGGCTTCCGCTGCTGAGGACCCAGCGCCGCGCGTCTCGCAATACCCCGGTTTGTATGATTAACTTAATGAGGGGGCGTCGGTTCATTGGGGTCGGACCTCCTATATAAGATTCATATCCTGCACTATTTTTTATCGTCCCCCGACGAAGCACACGGAGCGAAACACGTGTTGGGACGCCTGGTCCCCACGTGTCACCCTGGCCCTCGGCATCATATCCTTCTGGTAGGTTTTGCTCGGCTTTGGCTAACAACTGCATTGGCCTTTCTTGGCCATTCCTACTCTCCTTGAGCTTTTTCTGCCTGATGTCACTTTATTATGGTATGTCTGCCGCTACTCAGTAGAGACCTGTTCTCCTGAATGAATGCTTGGGACACGTGGGGTTTCCCCTCCAGCACCAATTCCCTTGGTCCTATGTTTGTGTATATATATGTATGCCTATGTATTGTTTTCCCTTACAGCCTTTATAATAAATATTTATATATTTTCACAATATGGCTTGTGTGGGTATATTTGCTACTTGGCAAACTGAAAGACTCTTTTTTTCTTAGTTTTATATATATACTTCATGCAGCATTTGCTTGGACCTGTCCCGCCCACAGCCATGACTCAGTCATGGGTACGGGACTGCAATAGACCAGGTGAGTGCTGCTGAGAGCAGTTCTGCTATTTATATGTGAGGCCGCATGGCACATTTTATAAAAATATTTTAGTGTAGGACTGCTTCAAATGAGATTTGCCGTGACGTGGCGAAGCAGCTCAAGAAATTGCAATTTTTTGCCAAAAATCTCAAAAAAAAATTTTTATAATGCAGTTTGGAATATTTGATGCCTTAGTGCACATTGGTGCTGGCTCTTTGTTGTTTCTTTGTTGAATTGGTCGGTGGTTGACCTCCACCTTGCTATGCACCCCAATTTGGGATGTATTCCATCTGTATAGATTTTGGCGTTTGGTGACTGTTCACATTGGGTCATCAGGCTTTGTCCACAGGCTATATATATACTTCATGCAGCATTTGCTTGGACCTGTCCCGCCCACAGCCATGACTCAGTCATGGGTACGGGACTGCAATAGACCAGGTGAGTGCTGCTGAGAGCAGTTCTGCTATTTATATGTGAGGCCGCATGGCACATTTTATAAAAATATTTTAGTGTAGGACTGCTTCAAATGAGATTTGCCGTGACGTGGCGAAGCAGCTTAAGAAATTGCAATTTTTTGCCAAAAATCTCAAAAAAAAATTTTATAATGCAGTTTGGAATATTTGATGCCTTAGTGCACATTGGTGCTGGCTCTTTGTTGTTTCTTTAATTGTAAGGTGTAAAGCAGGCTTTAGACTCTGGCTGGGGTAAATCGGCGTGCGCGAGCGCACTAGCTGCCTCTCCACACTTAGACGTGGTGGAAGGAGCAGCCAACTGGACGACCCGAGGCACGGCCAAGAATGGCAGCCGGCAACAGGAACCGCAGCAGGCTGCTTGCAGCTATGGCGGTGCTGGTTCTTAACAGTAGCCTTATGTTTTATTTGTGCTGGGCATCATAATACGAGGGGACCTATAACAATTTGTTTATTTAGTTATTTAGTTTTTTCTGTACGATAGACCTGCAAACTGGCTCTGTGATTGGACACATCAGACACGCTGTCATTCAATGTGGGTGCGCATCTGACTGCAACCAATCACAGACGCTGGTGGGCAGGGAAAGCAGTGCATATGCATGAGGCTAATAAGTGGCCCTGGAAGTTGACAAGTGGCCGTGGGATTAGTTAGAGCCACACCGGAGCTTCGGTAAGTTTGAAGTGCTTGCTTCATTCTTATTTTCTTTATTTTTTCCTTTTTTTTAAAATTTTCCCGAGCTGCTAGATCCGGATCAATGCCTCGAATTCCCTCAGAATTCCGGACCCAGGCTCGGCACTCGGGTACGTTTGAAACTGCGTGGATCCGGACTTTTACATTCCGAGCCCACAGTGAGTAAACATCTATCTACTTATCATACTAAATGCCACACATTAGATAAACAAAATAGAGTATGATCTCTAGCACTTCAAAGAAGGTTAAAAATATTTATTGAAGTTCTATTAAAAAAGATCCATCAATCATGAAAACAGTGAGGGGGGACACATTAAGAGAAATCCGACATGTATCAATAGATAAAAGGTGAAAGAATCCACCTATTTATGGCGGATTGATCAGACTTCTAATATGTATGGAATACTCCTGTATATAGTGGAGTTGGGAAGGAGAGATGGCTATTGGTTGAACAATGCTTTACCCAACACCGATCTACATTGGATGATTACTTTTCTTTGTAATAATTACACTGCAAGAAAACATAGGAGATTATTTTATTTCATACTTATTGTTTTGTTTTGTTTTTTTTTTTAATACAGATGCTTGTCAATGATGGACCCCACAGTATACATTCTTGAACTTTTCGATAGCTCTTTATGACATATCTGGAATTGTAGACTATGGGTAGCAAATTCTTGAGACAAATGCCTAGTAATTGTTTCCTTCACTTATAGAGTATTATGGAATCCATTAAATAAATATTTCATGAAAAAAATTTAAATATCCATCAAATACCACAACATTTTTGGGATGATGTTTTTTGGATGTCATCTATTGCAGATTCTGTTTAACATATGAATGAAATGTAAACAAAACAGTCTACAGATCATATATGATGACACTATTTTCACCACATGGCAATCTTATTAATGACTTAACCAACACAGTCTTTCAGTCTATCAGTTGTCCCTCCATCACACTGCTTTTTAGCCTGATATGAACCTGAACCTTCACCAGAGCAAAACTCTCAGGTAGAGATGAGAGGATCATTTCAGATTCACATTTGGATTTGCTGGTTTTGACAAAATTTCTGCCATAAGCTGAGAGGCACTTCCAGGAATAGCTGGGCTGGCCCTTTAAGGGAGCAAGTGTGCGCGCGAGTGCGCCCAAAGGGCACTCCCTGGGGACCTGTGGGGTGTGCACAGGACCAGGGAGCAGGAGGCAGGAAATTCACACGTGGAGAACCATGGGGAGGTGAGGCAGGGCAGCCGTGGTGGTGAATGACTCGGCATCCCTGCTAGGAAAAATCAGAGCAGTGCAGGGATGCTGATGCTACATAAGCAGTGGTATCCAGAAGCCCAGTTAACTACACTCTGCAGTTAGCACAAAAAAAAACAAAAAAAAGCAAAACAAGGAAAAAGAAAAGACATGAGCCAGATTATAAGTTGGTACACATGCATTGCATAGAGGCACGTTCACACTCTGGCCATTTAACAGACAAAGCTTATTATAGAAACAAAATAAGCAAAAAAATAAAAAATAAAAAGCTATAGTGTATATAAATAACATAGGGTGCATAGTACACACTGTTTTTTTATCGCAATTTGAACACACATCTATACATTGCATGTATACCGACTTATACCACAACTCGTTTTTGTTTTTTCTTCGCTTTCTTCTTTTTTTTTTGTGCTGTGCACAAATAATGGAGTGGTCCCCCAAAATGTGAACATGCCTCTATGCAATGCATGTATTCCAACTTATACTCTAGCTCATGTATTTGATTTTACCCTCTGCAGTTTAAAAAACATTGCATGCAATTTAAATTGCATAAATGGTCCAAAAATTATCACTTTTATATGTCTTAGTTTATTATTTATTTATTATGTTTTTATTTTTATACTTTTTCATGTTTGCAGAATGTGAAGATTTATTAAGGTGCTGTTACAGCAATATATTTAAGTTACACTGAAGTAATATACCACAATCAGATTAGGCCTTTTTCTATCCTTATGTGGAATTTGCTGACAACTAGTTTTAATTTTGTACATATCTTGAATTTTTTGTTTTTTGGAGGTGTTGTGTGTCTTATCTATTTGTTTTACATTTTTAGCTAAAAGCATATATTTTTGCATTTTTATAAAAATAAGTGCAAAAGCAGCAAAACATAAGAGAAAAAATTATCTAAATATAATATTGTGGTAATCTTACTGAGAAGAAAAAACTGTCTCCATTTTACCATAAGATGACCAGCATAGCAAAAAAAACCCCAAACTATTCCAATATTGGTATTTTTTGTTCATTCTGTCTCCGAAAAATTAGAACAAAAATCAATTAAAAAAATGTTATGTGCTTGCAGGTGGTACATGTATAAAAATCACTTCATCCTGCAAAAATAAAATCCTTCACAAGACTTTCATTAGAAAAATAAATTAGCTATAGCTCTGAGAATATAACGATGCAAATCAATTCTTTTTTCGATAAAATTGTTTTTATTGTGTAAAATCGACAAAACCTTAAAAAAACTATGTAAATGTGGTATTGCTGTATATTCAGTGACACAAAGAATAAAAGAATAAAGCCTTCTTATCACATGAAGAACAGCGCAAAAAAATAAATAAAAACAATTCTTGACCTGCTGTTGATTTGTTTATTCTACCTTTCTAAGTTCACATTAAGGGTGCCCTCACACGAGCGTATAACTCGCATGAGTATCGGATCGCATCACCCGGCGCGGCTAGCTTCTCTGCTGACAGGAGCAGCTCAGCTGCATGTATTTTTATGCGGCTGACATGCTCCTGTCCGGAGAGTGTGCGGCCGCACCGAGTGATGCGTTCCGATACTCATGAGAGTTATACGCTCGTGTGAGGGCACCCTCAGACTCGGTTCCTATTTATCCCACTCTCTACGCTGAACACTTGCCTCTGGGTTTCAGTGCAAATCTCTAAAACGTGCGATTCAGATGGAACCGCAGATGGAAATTCCCTTTAATGAGGCAAATGGAGTCACTGTGGACTCTGTTTAAGGCCTGTTTCACACGTCAGTGATTCTGGTACGTTTGTGCTTTTTTTAAAACATACCAGAATCACTGACATACGCAGACCCATTATAATCAATGGGTCTGCTCACACATCAGTGATTTTTCACTGAACGTGTCTCCGTGCAGCGTGCACGCGTGGCCGTGATTCTGCACGGAGACAAGTCAGTTTTTTTCTGGCATCACTGATGACCCACAGACCACACTATGGTGTGATCCATGTGTGATCAGTGAAACACGTACCAGAAAATCACGGACATATTAAATATTAAATATTTTTAACTTACCTTGCCTGCGATTCGCTGTGCAGCCTCCGCTCTCGGCAGCTCCTGCCTGGCTCATGAATATTCATGAGAGCAGGAAAACCTGACCAGGAAGTAGGTGCTGAGAGCGTTGGGCGGACGCTGCAGAGCTGGGGACTTCAGCACCATGGACAGCAGCAGTGAAGGCAGGTGAGTAATGTCCATATGCAATCATGGATCACGGATTGCACATGGACAACCCACGTGTGCCGTGAATCACGGAACACGGAGGGACATGTGCGTGTTTTACACGTTAGTGAAGAGCGTCTGTGTTTTTTACTAACGTGTGAAACAGGCCTGAGGGTGCTGCGACATCGCTAACACCAGCCCCCGTCGCTCGTGCGACATTTGGTTATCGCTGCCATAGCGAACATTATCACTACGGCAGTGTCACATGCACATACCTTGACAGCGACGTCGCTGTGACCTCCGAACAATCCCTCCCTCAAGGGGGAGGTGTGTTCGGTGTCATAGTGACGTCACTGCGGCGTCACTAAGCGGCCGGCCAATAGAAGCGGAGGGGCGGAGATGAGCGGGACGTAACATCCCGTCCACCTCCTTCCTTCCGCATTGCCGGTGGACGCAGGTAAGGAGAAGTTCGTCGTTCCTGCGGTGTCACACATAGCGATGTGTGATGCTGCAGGAACGACGAACAACATCGTACCTGTTGCAGCAGCGATATTAAGGAAAGGAGCGACGTGTCAACGATCACCGTTTTTGAATGATTTTGCGATCATTGATTGTCGCTCCTTGGTGTCACACGCTGTGATGACGCTACCGGCGCCAGATGTGCGTCACTAACGACATGACCCCGATGATATATTGGTAGCGATGTCGCAGCGTGTAAAGCACCCTTAAGTCTATGATCTGGTGTTGTCTATCTTTTAAAGCATGTATAAAAGCGCTTTTAGATACAGTTTGGTGCACTTCTGAAAAGTACACTGTTGGAAAGGGGCCAGACGGAAACTAGACTTACTTTGCTGCCTCATTATAGTGAATGGATGCTTAGGGTTTTCATCTGAATCATGTCATGTCAAGATTTACATGGAAATCCATATATAATTGCTCAGCCTAGAGCACAGGATAAATGTGGTCCAAAATTATATAAAATGTTCCCAATAAAATCTTAAACTCAATCTACAAAAAAACAAGACCCCACTCAGGTCCGTCATCTCCCAATGGAAATATAGAAGGTTTACACATTACTAGTAACAAAAACGGGCTGAAAAACCAAAATGGCTTCCCCAAAAGAAATCCAGCTAATTCTACACTCCCAAATTGAAATGTTCGCCTCGTTTCTGAGCCCCACAATATACTTAAACTGCAGCTAGTGTCCACATATTTGTCAGTACTGTAGTGATAAGAGCCCACTTAATTTACATGTCCATGTCTCCAGAAGCAAGAGCTGGGCACAATGTATGGGCACTACAGTGTACTGGACACTGCAACATACTAGGCACTACCATAGCAAATTTGCAATTTTCACTCAGCAACTTCCAGTGCATGTTCGTTTCTGGAAAACACTCATGGTGTCAAATTCGTCACTACACCTCTAGATAAATTCCCAGGTTTGTGTGATTATCAACATGTGGTCACTTGATGAAGGAGTTTGCTCTTATAGCACTAAGAGGCATTGCATATGGAGTCTGCAAAGGATGCTACAAAAAATTGTTGCCCAAGAGTCACATAGCGTACCTTCCCTCCTGAGTTTTATTATGTAATTAACCAGTACTGTACGGTCACAGATGGGGCATAGCCACGTTCAGCAGAAATTGTATGACAAATTTGACCCATTTTTTCCCATATCTCTGTGTCAAAATGTAAAATCGTGGCTTCAACAAAATTTTGTTGAAAGATTGTAATTATTTTTTCTTCACTGCCCAATGGTATAAAATTCTGTGACACACCTGTAGTGTCAATATGATTGCTGCACCCCTAGTTAAGTTCAATGAGAGGTATAGTTTGTAAAATAGGGTAACTTGGGGGGGTTCTACTGTTTTTTCACCTCAAGGTCTCTGCCAATATGAGATGATACCAGCAAACCATAACAGCAAAATAGGTGCTCCTTCCCTTCTGAGCTTTT
This sequence comes from Anomaloglossus baeobatrachus, assembly GCF_048569485.1. Classification (NCBI taxonomy): domain Eukaryota; kingdom Metazoa; phylum Chordata; class Amphibia; order Anura; family Aromobatidae; genus Anomaloglossus; species Anomaloglossus baeobatrachus. The sequence goes on along the minus strand of NC_134354.1, from coordinate 158,924,297 downwards.
CACTGTGCCTCAAAAGTAGTGTGAAAGTGAAAAATATGTATCTAAAGCAACATTTTTGTGAAAAAAAAGTATTTTTTATTTTCACAGCTGAATGTAATAAAATTCTGTGTAGCATCTGTGGGTAAAAGATGCTCACCACACTACAACATAAATTCCTTGAGGGGTGTAATTTTCAAAATGACCAAGCCATTTTTTTCCAATTCTGACCAGTGTCACTTTGACATGTTATAGTTCTGCAATGCTTCAACGAATCTCAGTGATTCTGCCACTGTTTTTTGTGTGACATATTGTACTTCATGATAGTGTTAAAATTAGAACAATATGTTTTAAATTTATTTGTGAAAATATTGGAAATTTGTCAAAAATTTAGCAATTTTCAAACTTTGAAATTTTATGCTTATAATATAAATCCAAGCGTCATGTCACACAAAATAGTTAACATTTTCCACATGTCTACTTTACGTGAGTGCAATTTTTGAAACTTTCTTTTTTGTTAGTAAAATAGAAGGGTTCAAAGTTCAGCAATTTCTCATTTTTCCATAAAAATTTACAAAACCATTTCTTTAGGGACCGCATCACATTTGAAGGGACTTTGAGAGGCCTAGGTGGCAGAAAATACCCAAAAGTGAGATCATTCTAAAAACTGCACCCCTAGTACTGCTTAAAACCACATCCAAGAAGTTTATTAATACAGATGAGTGAGTACTGTAATATTCATATTCGCTATACTCATAACGAGTACTTCGTAATACTCACGTCTTTGTTACGAATAGTGAGTACAATGCAAGTCAATGGGAAATGCGAGTAATTTTCTGCTGGACCCAACAAAAATTTCTGGGGGCTTGAGGAAAAGGCTGAAATGGATGGGAAAATGATGAAACTGAATGGGGAGAGCCTGGAAAATATGCCTGCATGCATTTCTGACCCATATATGGTTTCAGGGAGTAAGGATGTCACAGTATTACGCCACTTTTACAGATGCACAAGAACACCTACCAAAGCTAACCTAAATTGCATTTTACAGGCCAAAAAGGTTAAGAAACAGTTTTTCCTGCATAATCATTTGTATATAAGGCTAAATAAACTGGAGGAAAAAAAATGTCCTGTTAAGTGTTTGTTCACACATAGTGTTTTGGCTTTTATTTGTACTTTACAATTTCAAGGCTCCTGACTTATACATTTTGTAGGTCCATCTGTCATACATAATTTCTAGTTAGCTATTCCCCATCACTTTAGAAGGCCAGCTAGAACATGCCCGTTGGTTTGTTTATCTTTGACCTGAGGTGCCTCAAGTGGTCCTGTATTATACATGTTGGAAGGACCGCTCTTACTTATATATTTCGGCGGTCCATCTCTCATTGAGACTCAGGTTGTGGAATACATATTCCATAGCAGTTTACAATGTGCCTATGTGACGCCCTGGCCTATCAGGTCGTCATAGGGTATTGTGCAATCTGCCCTTCTGTATAATATCCACCTCCTTCTTGGTTACGGGTCCCTGACCTTTGGTGTTGCCAAGAACAAGCTAATCAAAATCCTAGGAATACTCTGCACCACACCCACCAGACACACCAGTGGCTAACCTGAAGGGAATAGGGTCGGCCACTTGGGGGGTTGGTAAGGGGAGGTCAGGAGTGTCAGGAGACAGTGAATGAAGTGGTGACTCTTGAGAGGAGAGGTCAGGAGCTGGGCTCCTTGAGACTACTAGGTGGCAGACGTTGGTCTGGGCCTGGTAGGAGCTGGACCCCGGTCGCAGGGGATCGTGACAAGGGCCACGGACTGTCGAGGAGGACAATCAGCGGCCTTGTGCCATCACCGGGTAGGGGCCAGGGCACAACGGGGTACGTGGACCCTAGGTCAGGAAGAAGCTTCAGGCGTCCTGACAATTCACCCGACGAGGACGGAGCCTTCAGGATCCATTCTCTACCCGCTCCAAAATCGGGGTACTAGTGCAACGAGAGGGATAGGACTTTCCCACTACACAGTCCAGAAAATCCCAAGCGTGAACCCTGAGAGCAAGCTCACCCAGTTAGCCACACTGGTGAGCGGGACCCGATTAGTTTTAGGCTAAAGGGACCAAATAGAAGATTAGGTGCCAAGGTGAAGGTCACAGACTAACAGGCAACACCAACGGGCACGGGATCCAGGCGTGCTCCCTCCAAGCGACAGTGGTGTCCAGAATTTTGGTTTACCTTAGCTGTTGGTGTCAGTGTTATTGGACTGAGTGAGTACATAAGTGACCCTTACCGTCCAAACGGCACCTCCCCATCCCCATCACCGAGTCCCGGGGCATCCCCCCCTACCCGTGGAGGGGTTAAACACCTGGCTGCCAACACCATCGCTACTGGGTACTCCCAATCTCAGCAGTGGTAATCCATCTTACCACACACCACGAGTGGCATCACGAATTTCCACACCATCCCCTGTAAATACTCCCCCTTTATTCCGAGTGTCCGCGCGACCCAGACCCTCGGGTCCGGAGACCCCTTGAGTCATCTCGGATACGGATCCGAGCAGCCTGGCTGCTGACGCGGGGGCGACACACCTTGGAAACTTTGCGTCACAAACAAGATCTGAGCAGGATCCACTTACCTGGGTGACATGCGCCTTAGAGAAGAAAACCGCGAGTCAAGATTCCCTTTCCCACCAATTACGCCATTTTCCACCAATTTTCTGCCATCTTTTTGCACCAAAACACCATCTTCCCCGTGAAAGCGCACCAAGCAGAAGTCCCGTCCTTCGTCCTGCGTGTGAGGCTGGAACCGGAAGTTCCCAGAGGGCCACAGCGCGCGAAAGAGTGCTGAGTGAAAACCAAGGGGGCGCGCGGAGATGTCGGCACCAGACGATTTAAGTGTGGCGGCGCTGCCTCCACCCAACGAGGGTAACGCTGGTGCGGCGGACGCCATTCCAGCCGCAGGAGCGGCGGCGTCGGGACCCGAGGTGGTTGTTCCCATAATGCCGATAACCTTGCCCAATGTGCCGGGCGCCGCCTGGCTCCTACAGTATGATGGCCGACCGAACGCGCTGCAGGGATTCAAAAGGAAAATCTGTAATGTACTTGACATGTATGCCCTAACCGGACGGCAGCGGGTGTCTGTAGTGCTCGGGCAGCTAACCGGCGCTGCTGAATTGGAAGTGGAGACATGGACTGAGGCGCATCGGGTCTCAGTACCCGCCATCTTCAGAAGACTGAGAGCTGCCTTTGAGACCCGCACTGAAGGATGAGGTTCTACAGCTGCAAACAATGGCCCCAACACAGCATTAGGTATTACGTCTTAAAGCTACAAGTGGCGCTGCGGACCCTGAGACTGACCAACGATATTGGAGAGCCAGAGGGGAACAAGATGCTGGTGGAGCAGTTCCTGCAAGGCTTAAGCGGGCTTTAGATGCTACGATATCGTTAACGTATTATCATCGGGGTCACGATGTTTGTGACGCACATCCGGCGACGTTAACGACATCGCAGCATGTGACACATACGAGCGACCTTAGTTTATCGCAAAAAAAATCGTTTGCCACGGAGAGGTCGTCCTGAATCAAAAAATCGTTAATTGCTTATTAGTGATGTTGTTCGTCGTTCCTGCGGCAGCACACATCACTATGTGTGACACTGCAGGAGCGACGAACATCACATATTACATCCCGCTCCTCTCCGCCCCTCCGCTTCTATTGGCCGGCTGCTTAGTGATACCGCAGTGACGTCGCTATGACGCCGAACGCACCTCCCCCTATTGTTCGGCGGTCACAGCGACGTCGCTGAACAGGTATGTACGTGTGATGCTGCCATAGCGATAATGTTCGCTACGGCAGCGATCACACAATATCGCATGAGCGACGAGGGCGGGTGCTATCGCGCTCAACATCGCTAGCCGATGCTAGCGATGTCGCAGCATGTAAAGCCCGCTTTAGAGTCAGTGGAAGACCGCAAACAATTCCGGCTGTGGGCTCTGGAATATCCTGCTTTGAACTTTGCTACCTAGAAAGAGCGGGCAATCAAAGCCCTGCAGCCCCCAGAGGCTCCTGATTCTCCAATCCCGTCCTGGAAAGCTGGAACATCCCCGATGCAAGTGAAGCCCCCTGCCTTGGCACTTCCAGAGCCAGCTCCTTTAACAACGTCCGGGAGCGGAACAAGTGACTTGTCTGCCCAAGTACAGCAACTGAGTAACGACGTCGCAAGAAGTCTGGAGGCGATGCAACTCAAGTCAAAGACCACCCCGTCGAGGGAAATCCAACTGGCTAACTGCCCAGAGGACATCCCCTGGATGAGGAAGCGGACCCCGGCATATAAGGGACGGAGCAGTGACCAGTATGGACAACCTGTTTGTTATAAATGTAACAAGACTGGCCACTATGCTAGGAGCTGTCCTTTGAACGGGCAACCCCTGGGGGCCAAGGGCCAATCCCCAGGAATAAACTCCCAGGGCCAAGCAGACTGGAAAGAGCGGTATCTAGGGGGACGGCCCATCGTTTCCATCACCCTGGATGGGATCCCGACCTCTGCATTCCTTGATACCGGCTCCCAGGTAACGACTATTCCCTATGTACTATATAAGAAATTTTGGCTTGATGATGAACTTACCCCACCAGACGACAGCCTAACCACCCATGCCGTCAACGGGTTACCTGTGACTCAAATCGGGTTCCAGGAGGTGACCAGTAAGGTGGGCCGGGTAGAATTGCCGTGGCAAGGCCTCATAGTAGTACAAAATGACCCTAGTGATCAGAACCCGAAGGTCATTTTAGGCACAAATGTTATTAAAAATTGTATGGGAGAAGTGTTGTTTTTGCTTCAACAGCTGTCTGAGACTGCAGGAGCAGGGCGGCAGAGAGTCCTGAGTCCTGCAACGTAAGATCCGAGCTCTCCTGCAGCGGCAACAGGTAAATCTCTTTGGAGGTGAGATAGGTGGTGTACGGGTGATGGATGTGGCCCCTCTTGTAGTGAAATGATGATATGGTGCAGAACAGCTGTAGGCTCCCAGGGACAGGATTACCAGGCAGTGGTCGAGCCCCTGCCTTCAGAACATTGGTCCACCATGTTCATGGCCAGAGGGGTAGCTGATGTCCAGAAGGGGAGAGTGCCCGTGCGAGTGTTGAATTGTGGGGAGGAGGAAGTTACACTACCCAGATATGCCACCATAGCCAAGCTATTTGTAGTTAATGCAGATGACATCCATGCAACAGGTTTCTCAAACCAGCCTAGTCAGTCTCCCAGTAACAGCCCCCAGGCCCCGTTAGAAAAGTGGTGTCAGAAATTACACATGGGCACCAAATCTACACCTGCACATCATAAACAAGGCGTTTACAGGGTTGTCAAGGAGTATGAGCAGGTGTTTAGCAAATACCCATTGGATTTTGGGCGGATATAAGGGGTACAACATCAAATACCCACAGGCACTCACCCACCTATCAAGGAGAGGTATAGGCCCATACCACCTGCCCATTACTAATGTGCCAAAGACATGCTCAGAAGCATGAAAGAAGCAGGAGTGATCCACGACAGCTGCAGTCCCTGGGCTGCCCCACTGGTACTTGTGAGAAAAAAAGATGGTACCATGAGGATGTGTGTAGACTACCGACAGATTAACAAAATCACACACAAGCATGCTTACCCCTTACCCCGTATTGAGGAATCGTTGGCTGCCTTGAAGTCTTCTACTTACTTTTCTACCCTTGATCTCACCAGTGGGTACTGGCAGGTGGCTGTTGCCGAGGAAGACCGACAGAAGACCGTGTTTGCTGCCCCGATGGGCCTATGTAAGTTCAACAGCATGCCATTCGGGCTGTGCAATACACCGGGGATGTTTCAGAGGCTGATGAAGTGCTGTTTGGGTCACTGCAACTTTGAAACAGTCTTGCTGTATCTGGACGACGTCATTGTCTACTCCAAGACATACGAAGCACATCTAGAACACCTAGCAGAGGTGTTTGACGCCTTGTCCAAATACGGGATGAAGCTCAAGCCATCCCAGTGCTACCTGCTGAAACCGAAGGTACAGTACTTAGGGCATGTGTTGAGTGCCGAAGGTGTGGCACCGGACCCCGAGAAAATCACAGCCATACAGAACTGGCCAAGGCCTACCACCATGAGAGAAGTGCGGCAGTTCCTGGGCCTGATGGGATATTATCGGAGGTTCGTCAAGGGGTAAACCCAGATGGCAGCCCCCTTGCAGGACCTTCTGGTGGGACAACCGGTGCATAGCAAGTCCTCAGGACCTCTATTCCAGTAGGGTAAGGAGCAAGAAGATTCCTTTGAACAGATGAAGTCTGTCCTGACCGGGGACGAAATCCTGGCCTATCCCGATTACGGTCTCCCGTTCATACTGTATACAGATGCCAGTAATGTGGGGCTCGGGGCCGTCCTGTCACAGGTACAGAAGGGCAAGGAGAAGGTGATCGCCTACGCCAGTTGGAAGTTGAGGCCCACAGAGAGGAACCCAGAGAATTATAGCTCCTTCAAGCTGGAGTTCCTGGCACTTGTATGGGCCGTGACAGAAAGGTTCAAGCATTACCTTGCTGCTGCCAAGTTCACGGTGTACACGGACAATAATCCGTTGACTCATTTGGATACAGCAAAGCTGGGAGCCTTGGAATAACGCTGGGTTAGCAAAAGTTAGCAAATTATGATTTTGTTATAAAATACAGGGCTGGTCGCAAGAACACCAACACAGATGCGCTGTCCAGGATGTTCCATCTGTTCGATGATAGGAGGGATGAAGATGACCTGGAAGATGTTGAATTGTCTGCGTTCCATCAGCCCCAGTCCGTGGAGCGGCCTCGACCATGTGCCCATCAACAAGAAATGACCTGCGACCCATTGCCTCACCATGGCTAGCAGGAAGCCCAGGACAGGGACCCTGCAATCAAATTAGTCAAAGCGTTGCTGGCCAGAACTGATCCCCATCTTAAACCAGGCGCCCCAGAGGAGGCCAGAAAATTGTGGCAAGACCAGAGTCAGCTTTATCTTCACCAAGGCAAGCTAAGTAGGACCTTAACCAAGCCCAAGACCCACGAGAGGATCTGCCAGCTCGTGGTACCCCGGGCGTATGTCCCAGTGGTGCTGGAAGCATACCATGATTGTGCCGGGCACTTTGGATGGAAGAAGCTGGAGATGTTGCTGAGAAGTCACTTCTACTGGATAGGAATGAGAGACTCCACAGAAGCTTGATGTAGAAATTGCGGGCCTTGCACCTTGAGGAGGCAGGATGGCACCAGTCAGCGAGCACCACTTCAGCGGATTGTCACCAAGCAGCCCCTGGAGATTTTGGCTCTGGACCATGTCAAGTTGACCCCCAGCAGAAGTGGGTATACGTATGCGCTCACAATGGTCGACCATTACTTGCGGTTCTTGGTGGTGGTGCCGGTTAAAGATTTCACTGCCAGCACTGCGGCGAAGGCATTCCAGCCACACTTCTGTAGGCTGCATGGGTACCCCGACTGAGTCCTAACAGATCAAGGATTTGAGGCCGAACTCTTCCAGGAGTTCTGCAATTTGTACGGCTGCAAGAAGATATGTACCACACCCTACGATGCGCCGACGAATGGGATTTGTGAGAACATGAACCACCTGGTGATCAATCTGCTAAAAACCCTTCCTATTGAGGAGCAGAACCAGTGGCCTAAAAAACTACCAGACCTGGAAGACATCTACAACAACATTCCGATGGGATCCACCAAGTGTACCCCAGCTTACCTGATGAGAGCTCGGCCTGGAAGACTTCCAGTGGACTTAGAGATGGAAGTTGAATTACTTGAAACCTACGCACCCGGAGAGGATTGGGACTCATGTGACACCCTGGCAAAACCAGGTAGTCACACAGATAGACCCCTGCATAACAGCATCCCACACAGGGTTACATACAGCCGACCTGAAACCCTAGTCACCCCCCCAGGGTAGGAAAGGCACACCAGTGGGAGAGACCAGGCAGATAGAGAACGCCCACCTAAGCGGGTCTGGAGAACCCGGGGCGGAAAAAACAGTTAGTTAAGTCTGAAGTTCAAGAGGAGAGGAGTAGTGAGGAGGTGAAGCTCAAGTTGAGAAAGGAAAGGTGTCGGGGTTGGAGCCCTGGCGTACTGGCTAGGTGGCAGACGGTGGTCCGTGTCTGACAGGAGATGGGAAGACGGCTGCCGGAGATCCGAGGTAGGCCGGGACAGGGTTGGAGCCTGCCGGTACCGACACCGGAGAACCGACCCGGAAACCATGCACTGAGGGGGTACTTGGACCCTGAAGTCAGGACCGGAACCAACAGCCTAGCTAATTAACCAATTGAGGGCAAGATTATAGGTCCTGTCCCAACCAAAGTCCCAAAAGCAGATAACAGCCCACCATGGGGGATAGGGCATCCACCAGGGCTCGGTAGATCCCACGGGCCAGCGTCAGCGGGCATGGCTCCCAACCAAAGGACCGGGAGCGGACTCCCATGTTTCACACTGGGAAGTCCACAACACAAAAACACAGAGGGCAGAGAAAAGTGACACAGACCATCAGCCTGGGTGTGGGACCAGATACACCCGACCACGGTGGCCAGCCACCAGCACCTTGGTTTACCATTAGACTTGTGTGATTCATTTAATCGTGAGTAAACTAACATCCTCCGGTCTGACCGGGCATGCCGGCCCCTGCAGTCACCATCCTCGGCATAGAGACACTGTTCCCCGGCGCTTCCATCCTTACCCACGGAGGGGTCAACATCCAGCTGTCATCCCATCACCCCCGGGTGCCCCACAACAGCAGCAGTGGTGCCACCGTGGGTGGCGTCACAGACAGTTTACGGCACATCTCGTACAAATACGTCCCCTTTTATTTGAAGTGTCCGCGCGACCCCCGGGTCCGGTAAAATCCCTCGAGCAGATTCAGAACCGAGCAGCCCAGCTGCTGGCACGGGGATGGCAGAGCTCAAAACCTGGCGTCACGAACAGGATTGTAACCCATCCACCTACCTGGTGGAAGCGCGCCTTGTTCTGAACTGTCAGCGGTGCTCCGCTGCAAAATTTTGGAAAGTCGCCATTTTTGCCGCCATTTTGGGCGCGAAAAGCGACAATCCAGCATCTTCTTCCCCGAGAAAGGGCGCAAAGTTGAAGCCCCACCCCCTGAGAACATGGCCGGAAGGAAGTAACACCCTGAGGCCGAAAACTAAACTAGAGAGCCGCGTCTAGAGACTGCTCCCAAAAAACCAAGGGGGCGGGCGACACACTGCGGCATGTGACCCAAGGAGATAAGAGTCAGGGACACCAGGACTCTGCCATCTTCTGTTCCTGGACACTACCTTGAGGGGATGTCTGACCGGTGTGGCAACCTGAAGATGGAGGAAACTGCTCCCGGGACTGCCGACTGGGTGGAAGCCCAGACCGCGAAAATGTGCCGCAAGATACAAGCCCAAGCAAATTTCCTGCTGGCAAGATGGACGGCCGAGATGAGGGATCTGGCTGCAGCCGTCCGGGCGCACGAAGAGGAGATGGCCTGGGAGGAGCGAGTAAGCGACCCACACCCCTATGTTCCACCGGAACCGGCCCAACTGGCTGAAGAGCTCGGTCTGCCCACGTCCGCCACGTCGCCTCCCTTGCTGCCCGTACCTGTAGCTAGTGCCCTGCTCGGTCCTCTGCCCCAAGCAACGGCAGCGGTACCTGCTACATCTGACTGCGAGGACCCAGCCACGGAATCCTCGGGCCATGAGCACACCACCACTCCGGCACCCGTACAAGCCCCGCAGTAGACTAAAGCCCGGAAGACATCCCCTTCGGCCCCGAGCCCGGCCGCATCAACAATGACATCACCCCCGGTCCCAAAGATGGCTGCGAACTTGATGACGTTGGCCACGGCAGTCTGCCCGGCCGCAGCAGAGGCGACGCCCGACCGGAAGTCGGCCTCAGCAATGACGCCAGACACTCCCCAGTACCTGGTCCCGGCTGAGGTGTAGTCGGGATGCACCTGTAGGGCGGCAGAGCAGGCGACGGAGCATCGGAGCCCTCCACTTCAAAGGAGGCCATTTGTAGCCGGCAGCGAGGGTATCCGGATGGGACAAGCCCCTGAGCAGGAGAAAGCGGAGCACGGAACCAGTGCCCCGTACTGGGACCGACAATGTTAGTAGCTGAAGACCGAAATCACTGCCCGAGAGAAGATGAAGGTAGAGGTACTAACCCGTACCAACCGGGAGAAGGACAATCTCAAGAAGGCAACTTTCTGGGTGTTAGGCCCGACCTTCAAAGGACAGGTCCGGCATTTCAACCCCCAAAAGTGATGGGGCTTTATTTACAAGCCGGGCCTGGAGGCCGAGATTTTTGTATCCCGAAGGGATGTGGCCCCCCATCTGCCTATGGGCCGCCCGGATCGAGACCTGGAGCCAGGACACCTGGTCTCTTACACCTGGCACTGCGGAGAGAGGGGGTGGTTCACCCTTGATGTGAGAAAGTGGGTGAAAATCAATGGGAAGTTGTGCCTCCACCCCCCTCGGCCATTTCCAAGCACAGAAGATGATGAGTAAGGTAGCGGTTCCCGGCTACCCCAGTTGTTTACCCAGTTAAAGTATTTCTTCAGTTAAAATGGACAACGGCCGAGAACTGGCAGGCCAACCCAAAAACATTTGGGCTTTGTAAATACCTTCCCCCAACCTACTTTCTTGTTGCTCGCCACAGTCTCTGGAGAGGCTAATTGGAGGAAGGGCCTGCGGTGGAGTAGGCTGAGGCCCAGTCACCACCGCAACTAGTGACAAACCTCCAGGCCAGGGGTCCCCGGACTTGGGATCCCCGTGATAAGGACTGCCGGGTAAGGAACCTTTTACCCGGCCCGTGTTGGCATCACCCAGACCCGTTCCTTGACTTGGGAAAAGGGGTGCACACCAGTGTTAGCGGTGGCACCAGGGAACAGGTTGTTTTGGGTGGGGGCAATGAGAAGGTGGTCCGTGCCGTTTCGTTTGCAACGTTTAAGAATTGCGCCTCCCGTAAAGGGAAGAAAAATGTTTTTACTTGTTGAAATGTTATACTTGTTACCCCTTTTCTATTTTCACATTTCCGGTTACAATAAATGTTGGTGGTCGGACAGCCCGCGGACGGTCTGTATTTAACCAAGGGGGAATGTGACGCCCTGGGCAAAACCAGGTAGTCACACAGAATGAGTGTCAAAAATTTGACAAAATCACTGCGTTTAAAAATGCAGCATGTCAATCATTCCGTGTGCTTTGGATGCAGCTCCTACTCTGTTTATGGGAGAGGCAGCATCCCGAGCGCATGAAATCGGCATTTATTTCTGCAGAAACACTGCATCCATTATGCAGTGTTTCTGCAGTGATTTGAATCGCACATGAGCTGTCAAATCACTGGAGAATTTTCTGCAGTGACACGACGCAACGTGCGCACGAGCCCTAACAGTCTTTTGCCCGTGGCCCACAAAAACCTGGAGCCAGCCCTGGATGTTCTGGAAGTTGTAGGTTCATGCAATACAAATGTGTGTGGGTCTGACCTGAAATTGCAATTGATGTACCATGTACTGCTTGTGGTCCTGATTATGTATTTCTGTATCGATGAGGGTTTTGATGCTGTGTTTCTGAACTGATGTTAAATGGATGTATTTCTGTACTGCTGTGGTTCTGATAAAGAATTTCTGTACTGTTGGTGGTTGTGATGCTGTGTTTCAGGTGTTATAATTATGTATTTCTGTACCTCTGCTGGTTCTGGTGCTGTTATTAGTTCTGATTCGGTACACAAGTAACAATTCATGAATTGTAAGATTGGACAACCCCTTAACTTAGAATTGGGATACACTGCTTAATTTTATAAGTAAAGGGCTTGTCCAAGTTCGAGATTAAATTCTGCAGTGACTCTAAGTGACTGCAGGCTTCTGAATTCTCACAATGCATGCTCTGCACACTTTTAGGATCTTCGGTGCCAGTGACAATAGTGGAAGGCCATGTGAGTGCAAGTATGAGATTTTTATATTTCTGGTCTCATTCTGATTTGACGTGTCCAGCCTCACTCAATTCATTTTGAGCGAGGCCACGCATGTCGCGTCGGCACGTGACCACATATATGTAATTCACATACTTGCAGTTTTGTGACCTCGCACGCTCACTGCCGCCAACAGAGAATCCTGACAGTGTGCAGTGTGTGCACTGTGAGAATTCAGAAGTCTGCAGTCACATAGGGAATGCAGATTTTTATCTCAAACCTGGACAACCCTTTAAAAAATTAAGCAGTGTAGCCCAATCATAAGAGCGTGTAATATACTCCCTGTCAGGATTCAGCTCTGCTTCTGGTTCCAGTAGTCATCATTTGGCCACTCTACTCATATGTGATTTTCATACTTGCATGTGACAACTGGCTTTTCTTCCTATGTTTCTCTTTGAACATTGAGAGAATTAAATTATTAAGCGCAGCTCGTCATCACATGACTGTGAGTGTGCAAATCACATATTACTAATTAGTCACATGGGGGGCACCAAACTGAAGTCTTGCCCCGGGTGACAAAAAGCCTAGATACACCTCTGCAGTGACTGGTGACAGCCACCTCACAGTAACTGGTGCCAGACGGTAATAAAAATGCTAATTTTCCCTTCACCGAACTGGTCATATCCTCCAGATCTCTATGGTGGGCCTTTGGCCAGGGTCAAAATGGGGAAAATGCAGAGGACCAGAATAAAGATCTGCAGTATACAAGCAGTTGGGTGAAGGGAAAATCTGCATTTTTACTAGGGGGGGCATAACCTTAGAATGGAAGGGCACAGGAGAAATAAAAACAGTCCTAAAATAAGAGGGCAGCACCAAGTGGAGGAGGTGCTTAGATTAATTGGAAACCCCCCATTGACCAGTGCTCCTGATACAGTGCTGCCGTGCGCCGCTGCAGATCTTCCACCATTTCTCTGCACAATCACTAAAGGGGGCTTTACATGCAATGATATCTCTAACGATATGTCGTCGGGGGTCACGGAATTCGTGACGCACATCCGGCGTCATTAGCGACGTCATTGCGTGTGACACCTATGAGCGAGTGTTAACGATCAAAAATACTGACCTAATTGTTGATCGTTGACACATCGTTCATTTTCAAAAATTTGTTGCTGGTGCTGGCCGCAGGTTGTTCGTCGTTCCTGAGGCAGCACACATCGCTATGTGTGACACCCCGGGAATGACGAACAGCAGCGTTCCTGCATCCTCCGGCAATGAGGTGGGCGTGTGGTTAATGTGGCTGCTCTCCGCCCCCCCGTTTTTATTGGCGGGCCGCTGTGTGACATCGCTGTGATGGCGCACGAACCTCCCCCTGAAAAAAAGGTTGTTCGCCGCCTTTAGCGACGTCGCTAGGAAGGTAACTGCGTGTTACACGTCCTAACGCTATTGTGCGCCACGGGCAGTGATTTGCCTGGGACGCACAAATGACGGGGGCGGGTGCTTTCACGAGCGGCATCGCTAGCGATGTCACTGCGTGTAAAGTGGCCTTTTGTCATGCAGGAAAATGGCTTTTCCCCTTCCAGGACTTTGGGAGCGGTCAGTACAACTGTGTAGGTTGGTAGCTGAAACAGCAATTTCCCTGCAAGAGTTAGGGGTGCTTTGCACGTTGCGACATCGCTACTGCGATATCGTCGGGGTCAAATCGAAAGTGACGCACATCCGGCACCGGTAACGACGTCGCAACGTGTAAAGCCTAGATGCGCCAATAAACGATCGCAAAAGCGTCGTAAATCGATGATCTGTGTAGCATCGGACATTTTCATAATGTCGCACCAATAGGAGATACGATGTTGTTCCTCGTTCCTGCGGCAGCACACATCGCTGTGTGTGAAGTCGCAGGAGCGAGGAACATCTCCTTACCTGCCTCCACCGCCAATGCGGAAGGAAGGAGGTGTGCCGGATGTTTACGTCCCGCTCATCTCCGCCCCTCCGCTTCTATTGGCCGCCTGCCATGTGACGTCGCTGTGACACCGCACGACCCGCCCCCTTAGGAAAGAGGCGGGTCGTCGGCCAGAGCGGGCAGGTAAGTGCGTGTGAAGCTGCCGTAGCGATAATGTTCGCTTTGGCAGCTATCACAAGATATCGCATGTGCGACGGGGGCGGGTAATATTGCACTCGACATCGCTAGCCAATGCTAGCGATGTCGCAGCGTGCAAAGTACACCTTATTTATTGGTTGCAAATTAAATTGATCTCGTATTTATCAATATAACCTATAATATGTACTAATTTTTGTTGTGACTGCAGCCCTTTTGTTGGCGATATTCCCTTTGGGTTTATCTTCTTCTTAAACAAGACTTGGTGGACTTTGCGTTATGTTTAAGAATTGGGATGATTGTCTTGTTAAAAGGTCCAAAAATTCCAGGGTTCAGCTTCTTCATGGAAAGCATGACATTTTCTGCTAGGATTAACTGACACTTGATTGAATCCATGCTCTCCAGGTTTCCAGTGCTAGAGTAAATAAAGTAGCCTGACTACAGCCAAGCCACCACCATGCTTCACAGGAGGCAGGGTGTTCTTTTCAGTGTATGTTTCATTACTTATCTTTATTGCAGGTCTTTTACAGTCACTCGAGCACAGCCAGTGTTCCTTTTAACTTTCAACTTGCAAACTCAGCTTCCTATTGTATCTCTAGGAGCATACAATGTATTTGCTATTTTTTTGTATCCGTTTCCTTGTTCGTGCAAGGAAATTAGCTCTTCACTTTTTAGACCTCTCTCATGAGAAAGCAAAAATATTAGTGATCTGGAGACCATTGCCTTTGAGGAAAAGGATAACACTGGTCGGGGGTTATCCAATAAAACATTTGCACCTGACTGTGCACCCTTTCATAATTATTACTGTACCCTGAGGGAGGGTCCCCTACAGGTAGAAGTTGGAGGCTACAAAAATGAATTGCAGTGGAGGTTATATTAGAGCCTGGAGGGCTCGCCTGTCCTTCTCTCTCTTATCTCCAGTATCATCTTGTGTCCCATCTGTGTCAGCATCATTCAGTCTGTGCTGATAGTGAAACAGAGGTGGGAAGAGGGAAAACGTAGGGGTAGTAATGGGAAACAGGCCATCCTGCTGTAAGTGAGGGAGGGGTGAGAGGAGGGGCAATGCTGCTGTCAGTGGGGATGAGAGGAGGGGCAATGCCGCTGTAAGTGGTGAAAAGGTGAAGGGAGGGGCAATGCTGCTGTCAGTGGGGATGAGAGGAGGGGCAATACCACTGTAAGTGGGGGAAAGGTGGGAGGAGGGGCAATGCTGCTGTCAGTGGGGGAGAGGTGATAGAAGGGGCAATGCCGCTGTAAGTGGGGAAAAGGGAGGAGGGGCAATGTAGCTGTAAGTGAGGATGGGGCACAATACCACTGCCAGACTGGAGATGTAAGAAGGCGGAAGGAAATGGTGCTGCTTTTGGGGAGAGTTTTTAATGTTGCTGTTAGTGTTTGGGGTTGAATCAGTTTAAGTGAATTGGTTTAAAATTAGCAATGAGCAAAAGATATCTGGTCAGGAAATTCTGCAGTCATCACAAGATGCGTCACAGCATTCTGACACTGATGGAGATAAAAAGGAACAACTCCACTGGGAGGAGACGTAGCATAGCCAGTGCAATATAGAAATACAGCTTTAATAGATGTACTGTATATTAGGAGATTTCTTCAATTTTTTTTGTAAAATGCTACTAATTATACATATCTTTAAACTTCAAAAAGTGCACATTACTCTTAAAGAACTTGCATGTGTAATCCTTATAAGCTCCACTTCTTGGGGTGTCTACGGGAAGCCATAACGATAAATCTGTTTCTTACTATTAAATGCAGTTTAATTGCCTCTATAGTGAGTGAGTTTCTAGCTGTGAAAGGGTTAATACTTGGGGCCTGCATCAGTAATAGGCCCCTGTAGTAACCATGACCACTGTTGTGAGGTCATAAATATATGTCATAAAGAAGATTCCATAAAAGAAGGCTGCGCTGCCATGATCAGTGCCATTACTGATGCGCCTGAGGACGTTGAGCTTGACCACCCCACGTAATGTGCCGACCTTGGTGTAATTTGGAGGTTCTAGCAGGTAAAGGGGTTGTCTGATTTAGACACCCCCAGGGTATATGAAGGTAATAGAGGGGGGTCCCCGGGACAGGATCCCCTTCTGTTAGCTTCTACAAAGAGCAGCTCTCCTTTGGGAGTTTATGGACGGACCTATGACTTTAATGGGTGTCGTGGGGGGGAGGGAGGATTTAATTGATTAGCAGTTATCTGTAACTAACAATTTTTGTAACCAAGTTTCCATCTTCTTGAGAGGCGGACCTGGATCTGTAAGGGAGAAATGCTTCATCAATCTGGGAAATTGAATCAACCAAATTAATTCCAGCAATCACTGTGGTGACAGATATCGCAGCCAGATCTCTCCACATCCAGTTTATCACATTTATAGTCTAGATTTATTATGTCGTTCTCTGTAAATTTAGTAAAATGTACAAATTGTAAAACTGCTGTAACATCTGTTATATATCGGCACTACCTCTGTAAGCCCAAGGGAAGGGCAATCCTCCAGCCATGGTTCTCTAGAGGTTTCCTCCACAGGGGGTTTTTCCTCTCCTGAGTGCTGGGGGGTGACTCTCCGTGAGTCGGGGGTGTGCCATTTTTGGTGTCATGTAAATTTAAATAAACTTGAGAACGTTTGACACCTAATTGCAATGCTTTGTGTATTTACTTTGCATTCGTCTGTGTGATTCATTGTGTTTGGGAGTCGGGGTCCATCACATTATAATGAAAAGGGGGGATGCACAGCCTGAGGTGAACAAGGGAGTGCTGCCCTATGAGTGAAAACAAAATGTGCACAATGGAGAAGAAAGGCACACATAAGTTGGGCGCACATCAAACAATGATATGAAAGGTCATGCAATATATAAATATTTTATTGGGTCAAAAGAAGTGAAAAACACACAATTAAAAACAATTAAAAAGATAGACAATATACAAACAAGGCCTCAAGATATGGTAGTATGGCTCCAAGATTATATACCGGTAAGTACAATCATCAAAAGTACATATTAAAAATTTGAATAAATATCATGGAGTTACACCAGTAATACTCAAAGAGACTGACACGGTATAAAGTCAGCATGCAGTGATTGTGAGCAGAATATAGAAAAACCGCAAAATAGATTGGGTTACCTATGGGGACGAGGAGTAAGGTTGCAGACACTATAAATACTGCAAATAATGATTCATTCATATAGAATCATAGTTCCTCTTAGAAAGGCAGGCGTGGTGCGATTGTGGAACCAATGTATATGTGAGAAATACCTGTGATGATGTAACAAAACACTGAACAGATTGGATTTACCAATGGGGACAGAAAATGAGATCATAAGTGCTGCATGCACTGCAAAGAGTAAAGATTCACAAGTGCAGAATCATGGTTCCCATTATGAGTACAACCATAGTTTGATACAATGCTGATATATATATGCAAAAATAACTATGATTGTATGGCAAGAGGATGGTAGAGCCCTAAACAAATATTATAAATCGTGAACAAAATACCAGTATAAAAAAGAGGGCATCCAAAGCAATCCAAGCTGTCAGTGCCAGGTGATATAGACAATAAAGGTTGCAATGGTACAATGAACAATATAAGAATGTGTACAAATGAAATTGTACCAAACACCCAGCTGTAAAAGGAATCGCACTAAAAAACAGCCAGTCAAGTTGTGAATCATACGCCCCGCTGTGGCGGTAAGCAACCAAAGTAGGGAGTCAATTCAAGTAGATGGAAGGGTTGAGAATCCTCCAAGGTGAGGAGAAATCAAGCTGCTATAATTACCAACCGGGCCTGGTGTGGTAAAAAAAAACTGCATGCTGGAATCAGGAAATGAATGGAGCAAAAATGAGGCCAAGGAAAAAACCCAAAAAATGATGAGAGCAACTCTGAGATGCGCTTAGTTTTGATACTTTCCAGAACATTCATGCCAGAATTTTGGCGTGAATGTACATTGCCTTGGAAAAGTGGTCTAATCCTTACTAACTACAGTGGAGAGGACTGTGCAGGAGCAATCTATGGGCACAAAAGCTTCAAAACAGTTGTCGAATAAGGGTCAAATTACTCCTGTTCTTCTGATAGATCTACAGTCATGGCTGAAAGTGTAAGTACCCTTTTAAATTGCTCCAGAAAATTAAGTATTGCTTCCAGAAAATTTGCTATACACATGTTTATTTCTTTTGTGTGTATTAAAACATTAAAAAAAAATCTGAAGAAAAAAGGCACATTGGACATAATTTCACACAACTCCAAAAATAGGCCAGATAAAAGTGGTGGCACCTTTCCAAAATTGTAGGTAAACAACTTTGTTCCCAGCATGTGATTCTCATTCACACTCGCCTGTGGCAAGTAACAGGTATGGGGCAATTTCCAAATCACACCTGAAACCAGATAAAAAGGGGAGAAGTTGACACAATCTGCATTGTGCGGCTGTGTTTGCTACACTAAGCATGGAAAACAGAAAGAGAAAGAACTGTCTGAAGACTTGAGACCCAAAATTGATGAAAAATATCAACAATTGCAAGGTTGTTTTGCTGGGTCTGACAGAGTTCTTTGTGTGCAGGGCATCATGAAGCGTATCACTTCAATTAATAAGGTATGGGAAAAAGCTTCATTATTATAAACATATAATTCCCATTAACATGATTATTTATTAGTATTGTTTAAAATCCATGAAAATATCAACTGAAAAGAATAACCAATACAACAGAAATATAATACAGTCGGCACAATATAAAACATGTAGACAAGATATAAGAAACTGGAAATATTGCACCCCTACATATCCCTAAAAAACTCACCCTGCCTATCAGCGGGGAAACTCTAAATGTATTTGGTACCCCTATTCAACAGTGGCTAACCCTCCCTGACACACACCTTATAGGAAGTTCACGAATGGGTAACATATGGTCCAAAATAGTGAATTATGTCCCAAGAATCTATTAGAAGCTGTATGTTTACTTAGCTTCTTAGCTCATTAGATGTTGGTATCCAATAGAAGCCTGAGACCTGATGATGGTCTCTGGATATGAGAAGAGGATCCATCCTAGGATATCATATATTCGGACCAGGTGCAGAGTTGCTTCCTTCAGGTAGAAAAATTCCTCAATGTGTTTCTCCAATTCGGTTCATCAGGAGGCTCTATTACATATATGGGTACATGCCCATGATCAGTGATTGCAGCGTTTTGGATGCAGCGTGTTTTCACTACGTCTAAAACGCTGCATTGTACAGTACAAGTGTACTGCCCTTAGAGGGGCTCGACCGCTCCCTGGCCGGGCCGAGCCGCTCGAGGTCCGGGCTCAGGTTGTCGGTGGCTCGAGCGCTTTCGGACCGGGGGCCACGTCGCTCTGTTAAGGGGAGGCAGTGGGGTGGTGGTGTGGGACGAGGTCCGCAGCCGAGGGCCGCGTTGTCGTTGTGTGGGTCGTGACGCCACCCACGGGTCGTGGTGACGGAATGCACCACCGCTGCGGCTGGAGTGAAGTGGGCTCCCGGGATTGGTGTTGAAGGCGCATTCTGGATGTTAGCCCCTCTGTGGGTAGGGGCAGTGTGTCCCGGGGCCCGGTGGGACGGGCGATGATGTTGTCGGGGTGCAGGGCGCCGTGCTGCGGTGCAATGTTGTGCCTGGATGGCACTGTTGTACTCACTATTAATTCACACTCAGAGTCACTGGTAAACCAAAGTTCGGGTATGGTCGGGTCCGACAGCCGGCTGCTTGTGCCCCTTGTGAGGCTGATGGTGGCCCCTTTCCCTTGCACCTCTTGTTTTGGTTTTTGGCTCCCCTGCCTGAGCAGTGGTAGTCCGCACCCCGGCGTTTAGCTACCGGAAGAGCCCTCGGTTGCCCGCAGGCGCTGGCCTGTCGGATGTTTGGCCCTTGGCGGTGGCTCTCACTCTGTATCGGTGGGCTGTTGCCTTCTTTCGGGACTTTGGGTGAGGATGAACCCGTGAGGTCCAGACTGCAATCAGTTAATTTGCCTATACTCAGTGGCTTCTAAGCTAGGACGGGGTCAGAGTACCCAGTTTCTGGTGCTCCTGTAAACGGTTGACTCCCCGGTTCAGGGTCGGCGGGCTCCAACCCTGGCCCGGTCCCTACGGTTCCACCGTTTGCTATACCAGTACTCCTGCAGGCGGTCACCACCGTCTCCCTGCCTGACGTTACAGGGATCCCAGGCTCCAACCCGGGTCCCTGACAGCTCTGCTCCTCTACACCTCCTGTCACTGTCACTTTCCAACCACTAACTGTTTGTGTTTCCTGCCTCAGGACAGTAGTCTCCTCGGTGGGCGTGCCTTTCCGCCTGACTCCGCCCACCTGGTGTGCCCTATTGGCCCTGAGGGAGGCATCAGGTCTCTCTTTCGGGTGACGGTTGTGTCCTCACAAGGGACGGGGGTGTGTGTGTTGTGTGGTGGATGTTGTTACCTGTGACACCTGGGGTCCAGGGCGTCACACAAGCACAGTGGATGGGATTTATAGAAATCCCATGGCCACTGTGTGTGTGTGTGGCCTGCAGCATAAACTGACCGGTGGTGTGGCTTTCCAAGCCAGAAGCATGTCCGAACCCTGATCGTGGGCACGGGCAGTTGCGTTCTCTGCTGAAAGCTCAGCTTAATTGGTAGCAGGGCTCCGGTTGTCACAGACGAGGCCGGTGCCTGCACCACCCCTGGCTGTTTAACTCACTAAATGCTGTGATCAATTGTCATTGTGTGACGCCCTGGACCCCATGGGTCACAAGTAATAACACCTACCACATACACACATGCCCCCACCCCCTGTGAGGTCACACACACGTCACCCGAAAGGGAGACCTGATGCCTCCCTCAGGGCCAGTAGGGCACACCAGGCGGGCGGAGTCAGGTGGAAAGGCCCAGAACAGAAGAGTTGAGAACAGTTTAGAGAGGAGTTTGTACACTGACAGTCAGTGGTAGTGGAGCAGCTGTCAGAGGCCTGGGTAGGAGCCTAAGACCCTTGAAACGTCAGGCAGGCAGACGGTGGTGGCCGCCTGCAGGAGTACCGGTACAGCAACCAGCGGAACCGTACGGACCGGGCCTGGGTTGGAGCCCGCCGGTCCTGAACCGGGGAGTCAACCGTGTACCAGAAACCGGGTACTCAGACCCCGTCCTAGCTTAGAAGCCACTGAGTATAGGCAAATTGACTGATTGCTGGCTGGACCTCACGGGTTCATCCTCACCCAAAGTCCCGAAAGAAGGCAACAGCCCACCGATACAGGGTGAGAGCCACCGCCAAGGGCCAAACATCCGACAGGCCAGCGCCTGCAGGCAACCGAGGGCTCTTCCGGCAGCTAAACGCCGGGGTGCGGGCTACCACTGCCCAGGCAAGGGAGCCAAAAACCAAACAAGAGGTGCAAGGGAAAGGGGCCAATATCAGCCTCACAAGGGGCACAAGCAGCCGGCTGTCGGATCCGACTATACCCGAACTTTGGTTTACCAGTGACTCTGAGTGTGAATTAATAGTGAGTACAACAGTGCCATCCAGGCACAACATTGCACCGCAGCACGGCGCCCTGCACCCCGACAACATCATCGCCCATCCCACCGGGCCCCGGGACACACCGCCCCTACCCACGGAGGGGCTAACATCCAGAATGCGCCTTCAACACCAATCCCGGGAGCCCACTTCACTCCAGCCGCAGCGGTGGTGCATTCCGTCACCTCGACCCGTGGGTGGCGTCACGACCCGCACAACGACAACGCGGCCCTCGGCTGCGGTCCTCGTCCCACACCACCACCCCACTGTCTCCCCTTAACAGAGCGAGTATAGGCAAATTGCCTGAGTATAGGCAAATTGACTGATTGCTGGCTGGACCTCACGGGTTCATCCACACCCAAAGTCCCGAAAGAAGGCAAAAGCCCACCGAGACTGGGTGAGCGCCACCGCCAAGGGCCAAGCACCTGACAAGCCAGCGCCTGCAGGCAACCGAGGGCTCCTCCGGCAGCTCAACGCTAGGGCGCGGGCTACCACTGCCCAGGCAGGGTAGCCGAAACACAACTACCAGAGGTGCACGGGAAAGGGGCCACCATCAGACCCACAGGGGACATCAGCAGCCGTCCGCGGGAACCGACCACATCCGAACTTTGGTTTACCAGTGACTCTGAGTGTGAATTAATCGTGAGTACACCAGTGCCATCTGGGCACGACACTACACCATGGCATGGCACCCTGCACCCCGACAACAACATCAGCGCTTGCAGTCCTCCGAGCCGGGCCCCGGGACACACCGCCCTTACCCACGGAGGGGGCTACCATCGGTGGTGCATCCCGTCTCCACGACCCGTGGGTGGCAACACGACCCGTGAGACGACAGCGCGGCCCTCCCCGGCTGCGCGCCTCGTCCCACCACCATCAACCCACTACCTCTCCCCTCTAACAGAGCGACGTGGCCCCCGGTCCGGAGGCGCTCGTGCCACCGACAACCCGAGCCTGGACCTCGAGCGGCTCGGCCCCAGCAAGCGGAGGAAGCGGCCGGGCCCCTTTCAGGGTGGTACAATTGCAGCATATAGAACGATAGAGTGGCACCTCCACAACGTAATTGCACGCTGCCGACCATAGTAATGGCAACTGGATGTCAAATAATGACCTCCTTGTCTACTAGCTATGGTGGCCTGTTAGACCATTCTAGGGTCATGGTCTAAAAGTTTTTTTCTGCTAGTGTCCACCTGACAGCTCTAATGCATTGCAGTAAATTTTTATTGCAATTCATTAGACGTGATCAGAGAAATAAAAGTTGAAGTATGAGTGAGGGACTAAGTAAAAAAAAAAAAGTGGCAGGGGGGGGCGCTGTTGGGCCTGCTGATGCAGAATTCTGAGTCTCCCAGGCGGCCAGGGACGGCGTCATCACCTGTCAGCAAGGGCAGTAATGTATGCTGCGGCCCCCGAACCGAGTTCCGGGGACCGCAGCGCTGATGCCAGCAGCCGCACTTTCCTGATTTGCTGGCTCTTAAATCCACACCTGCTCGCAGCTTTCACTGCTGCGTGCAGGGTCCAAGTTCGTCTGTGGGCAGAGCTAGCACGTAGTGTGCACTGCGCTCCCGTCCCACAGATGACTTAATTTGTAATGAAGCTGGTCACGCCCACTACCTGGAAGGAGCCCATGCATTCTAGGCTCAACCCACAGATAAAGAGAGGAGCCGAAGCATCAACATCCCGCTGAGCTGTATTTTGTCCCCTCAACCCAGTGCTGTATACTGCCAGTACTGTCTGTCCCCTGACCTCAGTGCTGTATACCCTACCCCAGAACTGTTTGAGCCCACCACCCCAGTGCTGTATACCCCCAGAACTGTTTGTCCCTACCACCAAGGTGCTGTATACCCCTAGAATGGTTTGTTCCCACCACCCCAGTGCTGTATACCCCCAGAACTGTCTGTCCCCTGTCCTCAGTGCTGTATACCCCAGAACTGTCTGTCCCTTGACCCTAGTGCTGTTTACCCCCCAGAACTGTCTGTCCCCTGTCCTCAGTGCTGTATTCCCCAGAACTGTCTGTCCCCCATCCCAGTGGTGTATACTCCCACAACTCTGTCCCCTGACCCCAGTGCTGTATACCCCCAGAAGTGTCTGTCCACTGACCCCAGTACTGTATACCCCCCAAGAAGTGTTTGTCTCCCCACTCCAGTGTGCTATACCCCCCAGAGCTGTTTGTCCCCCCACCCCAGTGCAGTATACCACCCCAGAGCTGTATCTCCCCCCATCCCAGTGCTGTATACTCCCCAGGGCTGTATCTCCCCACACCCCAGAGTTGTATACCCCAAGAGCTGTATGTCCCCCCACTCCAGTGCTGTATACAACCTCAGAGCTGTATGCCCCCTCTGGAGCTGTATGTGCCCCCATTGCTGTATGTCTCAAGCCTCTCCTTTGATGCATATACCAGTGTCAGTGTGCACTGTGTGCAGCCATGTCTGTTAGCCATGGCCACAAATAAGCGTGGCACAGCCACATGTCCAGGAGGAGATGGATGGAAGACAAGCGGGGAGGTGAGTGAGGCTACTGCCGACTTCCCCATATTAATACCTCTAATGTATCCGTATGTGCATGTATGATGTGTATCTATATATGTCTGTGTATATGACTGTGTATAGATTTGTCTATTTAGATGTATTCTTGTGAATTTGCATTAAATATGTACAGTATATGTGCGTTTCTATGTGTGTATGTGGCCGACTAAGGGCTCGTGGGCGTTGCGTAATTTCATGCGTTTACGCAGCGTTTAGCACTGCAGCGTAAGTGCATGCGTCCTGCGTCCCCAGCACAATCTTTAAAGATTGTGCATAATCCGTGCATACGATGCTTTTTTGAGCGCAGCGATTTGAGTGTCAAAAATTTGACAAAATCACTGGGTTTAAAAATGCAGCATGTCAATTATTCCGTGTGCTTTGGATGCAGCTCCCACTCTGTCTATGGGAGAGGCAGCATCCCGAGCGCATGAAATCGGCATTTTTTTCTGCAGAAACACTGCATCCATTATGCAGTGTTTCTGCAACGATTTGAATCGCACATGAGCTGTCAAATCACTGCAGAATTTTCTGCAGTGACACGACGCAATGTGCGCACGAGCCCTAACAGTCTTTTGTCCGGGGCACACAAAAACCTGGAGCCAGCCCTGGATGTACTGGAAGTTGTAGGTTCATGCAATACAAATGTGTATGGGTCTGACCTGACATTGCAATTGATGTACCATGTACTGCTTGTGGTTCTGATTACACAGCACAACAATGATTTTGCTACTGAGGGTAAAACATGTGTTCTTTACTAATTTGAACATGCTGATTCCAAATATGAACTCAGAATTTGCACAGCACGTCCAGATTTTGAGTTATACTTAGAAAAGGCCATACGCCTATTCAGGCATTGTTGAAGGCATTGCACATGCGGTTGGAATGAAAGAGACCTATGCTTCTATGCAGATCATTCTGAAATTGATTAAATATTCAGAACATCAATGGAACATTTGTGCTGACCTCAAAGTTGTTGCACTAGTCCTTGGTTTGCAGTTAGGTTACACTAAGCATATGTGCTTTCTGTGCCTATGGAACAGTCGAGATGACAACAACCATTATAAAATTAAACGGTGGCCCAATAGAGATGAACATATGATTGGTAAGCACAATGTTCAACACGAATCACTTGTCGATCCACTTAAAGTTTATCTTCCACCTCTTCACATTAAACTAGGACTAATGAAACATTTTGTAGTAGCAATGGATCGTCAAGGGAATGGATTTAAGTATCTGAAGGAAAAGTTTAGTGCATTGAAAACTGAGGCCAAACTCAAAGCAGGAATCTTTATTGGTCCTGAAATCCACCAACTAATCCATGATGAAATCTTCAAGAAAGAACTCACCCCACTTGAACTAACTGCATGCGATGCATTTATAGTAGTAGTTCAAAACATCCTTGGAAACGAAAGAGCAGAAAACTATGCTGAACTAATAGACAATATGCTTCAAGCATACGAAATGCATGGTGCCCGAATGTCATTGAAAATGCATTTCCTACATTCACATCTTGACTTCTTTCCTCCAAATATGGGTAATGTCAGTGACGAACATGGTGAGAGATTCCACCAGGACATTTCTACTATGGAAAAAAGATACCCAGGTCGCTTTAACCCCAACATGATGGGCGATTACTGCTGGTTTTTGCAACGGGCCACTAGGACCACTCACAAGCGCAAAAGCAAGTGCCTGAAGCACTTTTAAAAGTACTCTGCTGAGTTCAAGGCGATTTCTTAAGCTACTATAAGTGATTTTTAAGTTTTTTGGTTTATTTACCTATACTTCTTTTTCAATAAAAATGATAATACATGTTGTGAAACTGTGGGACATAACGATTCTGTATCTTTATTAATTGCTTATTTTAATTTTCACAAAAATTGGAATAACTTAATATCCTGACGTGCTACAAAAAAACTAACTTCAGATTTGGATTCAGCGCATTCGATTTAGTATAGCGCACATGGTTTTTGCCAAGTAGCAGACAAAAAGTGTTTATTTGTTGTGCTGTGTTATGTATTTCTGTATCGATGAGGGTTTTGATGCTGTGTTTTTGAACTGATGTTATATGGATGTATTTCTGTACTGCCGTGGTTCTGATAATGAATTTCTGTACTGCTGGTGGTTGTGATACTGTGTTTCTGTACTGTTGGGTGTTATAATTATGTATTTCTGTACCTCTGCTGGTTCTGGTGCTGTTATTAGTTCTGATTCTGTACACAAGTAACAATTCATAAATTGTAAGATTGGACAACCCCTTAACTTAGAATTGGGATACACTGCTTAATTTTATAAGTAAAAGGCTTCTCCAAGTTCGAGATGAAATTCTGCAGTGACTCTAAGTGACTACAGGCTTCTGAATTCTCACAATGCATGCTCTGCACACTTTTAGGATCTCCGGTGCCAGTTACAATAGTGGAAGGCCATGTGAGCGCAAGTATGAGATTTTTATATTTCTGGTCTCATTCTGATTTGACCTGTCCAGCCTCACTCAATTCATTTTGAGTGAGGCCATGCATGTTGCGTCGGCACGTGACCACATATATGTAATTCACATACTTGCAGTTTTGTGACCTCGCACTCTCACCGCCGCCAACAGAGAATCCTGACAGTGTGCAGTGTGTGCACTGTGAGAATTCAGAAGTCTGCAGTCACATAGTTACTGCAGATTTTTAACTCAAACCTGGACAACCCCTTATAAAATTAAGCAGTGTAGCCCAATCATAAGAGCGTGTAATATACTCCCTGTAAGGATTCAGCTCTGCTTCTGATTCCAGTAGTCATCATTTGGCCACTCTACTCATATGTGATTTTCATACTTGCATGGGACAACTGGCTTTTCTTCCTATGCTTCTCTTTGAACATTGAGAGAATTAAATTATTAAGCGCAGCTCGTCATCATGTGACTGTGAGTGTGCAAATCACATATTAATAATTAGTCACATGGGGGGCACCAAACTGAAGTCTTGCCCCGGGTGACAAAAAGCCTAGATACACTTCTGCAGTGACTGGTGACAGCCACCTCACAGTAACTGGTGCCAGACGGTAATAAAAATGCTAATTTTGCCTTCACCGAACTGGTCATATCCTCCAGATCTCTATGGTGGGCCTTTGGCCAGGGTCAAAATGGGGAAAATGCAGAGGTCCCAGAATAAAGATCTGGAGGATACAAGCAGTTGGGTGTGGGTGAAGGGAAAATCTGCACTTTTACTATGGGGGCATAACCTTAGGATGGAAGCGCACAGGAGAAAAAAAACAGTCCTAAAATAAGAGGGCAGCACCAAGTGGAGGAGGTGCTTAGATTAATTGGAAACCCCCCCATTGACCAGTGCTCCTTATACCGTGGTGCCATGCGCCGCTGCAGTTCTTCCACCATTTCTCTGCACAATCACTAAAGGGGGATTGACGCATCTATAAGGGATAAGAGGGTTACAATGCCAAAACTCCCCCCCGTTCCATATCTACTTAAAATAAAGACGATAACCACGACTTTATTGCACTAATGGCCACAGCTTTATTTAACAGTATATATGTATACCAAACTCGTGGCTCAACATGCCACCCATTGATAAACCTAACCTTATACATATATACCCTTATAACCAATCCACCGATAGATCCGTCCGAGAAGCCAACCATCATTCCTAACCCCTCGGCCGTAACCTCCAACCGGCCCAGAGGACCACCTCGGCCGTGACCAACCGACCGAGGTGAGGAGTAATAACATTCCATCGTTAATTACCCCTCCCCAGAACCTGCAGGACCTCCGCCCACAAGTTCCAATCCAATCGGAAGCCACTCCCCTTGAGCGACTTCGTACCAACAAACCTACTGTCGGTACTCCCAACCTCTCTGACAGACCTATAACCCCACTGTGATAACAAAACAAAAACTCCTCTTTTTTATTTTTTTTTTTTTTTTTTTATAAAGAACCGTCACCCCCTTTTCTTTTTTTTGTTTTTTTATATATTTATTTATTTTTTTATACAAGGGCAGGCGGGTGGGACACAAAAACTTCCAACGACAAAGGGGAGGTTCCATGGGCACAACCCCTTTTATACCTCCTACCACACCCCACCCGTTCCCTGCTCTCCCCCAATCCCCCATGCAGTTCTTTCTACCAATCCTATGGCCCCATATACATCCCCATTATATCCACCCCATTATAACAACCCCTTACTACCCTGCACCCTCCTGATCATCATGGGGCCTGTTCACCCCTATGGGGCTCACTACCCATCTTTACACGCAATGATATCTCTAACGATATGTCGTCGGGGTCACGGAATTCGTGACGCACATCCGGCGTCATTAGCGACGTCATTACGTGTGACACCTATGAGCGAGTGTTAACGATCAAAAATACTCACCTAAATGTTGATCGTTGACACGTCGTTCATTTTAAAAAATTCGTTGCTGGTGCTGGACGCAGGTTGTTCGTCGTCCCTGAGGCAGCACACATCGCAATGTGTGACACCCAGGGAACGACGAACAGCAGCGTTCCTGCGTCCTCCGGCAACGAGGTGGGCGTGTTATTGTGGCTGCTCTCTGCCCCTCCGTTTTTATTGGCAGGCCGCTGTGTGACGTCGCTGTGACGGACGCACAAACCTCCCCCTGAAAAAAAAGGTTGTTCGCCGCCTACAGCGACGTCACTAGGAAGGTAACTGCGTGTTACCCGTCCTAGCGATATTGTGCGCCATGGACAGCGATTTGCCCTTGACGCACAAACGACTGGAGCGGGTGCTTTCACGAGCGACATCGCTAGCGATGTTTCTGCGTGTAAAGCGGCCTTTAGTCATGCAGGAAAATGGCTTTTCCCCTTCCAGGACTTTGGGAGCGGTCAGTACAACTGTGTAGGTTGGTAGCTGAAATAGCAATTTCCCTGCAAGAGTTAGGGGTACTTTGCATGTTGCGACATCGCTACTGCGATATCGTCGGGGTCAAATCGAAAGTGACGCACATCCGGCACCGGTAACGACGTCGCAACGTGTAAAGCCTAGATGCGCCAATAAACGATCGCAAAAGCGTCGTAAATTGGTGATCTGTGTAGCATCGGACATTTTCATAATGTCGCACCAATAGGAGATACGATGTTGTTCCTCATTCCTGCGGCAGCACACATCGCTGTGTGTGAAGCCGCAGGAGCGAGGAACATCTCCTTACCTGCCTCCACCACCAATGTGGAAGGAAGGAGGT
Source organism: Anomaloglossus baeobatrachus (assembly GCF_048569485.1). Lineage (NCBI taxonomy): Eukaryota > Metazoa > Chordata > Amphibia > Anura > Aromobatidae > Anomaloglossus > Anomaloglossus baeobatrachus. The sequence continues at coordinate 158,895,146 of NC_134354.1, read as the reverse complement.
GTGCCGGATGTTTACGTCCCGCTCATCTCCGCCCCTCCGCTTCTATTGGCCGCCTGCCATGTGACGTCACTGTGACACCACACGACCCGCCCCCTTAGGAAAGAGGCGGGTCGTCGGTCAGAGCGGGCAGGTAAGTGCGTGTGAAGCTGCCGTAGCGATAATGTTCGCTTTGGCAGCTATCACAAGATATCGCATGTGCGACGGGGGCGGTGTCGCAGCGTGCAAAGTACCCCTTATTTATTGGTTGCAAATTAAATTGATCTCGTATTTATCAATATAACCTATAATATGTACTAATTTTTGTTGTGACTGCAGCCCTTTTGTTGGCGATATTCCCTTTGGGTTTATCTTCTTTTTAAACAAGACTTGGTGGACTTTGGGTTATGTTTAGGACTTGGGATGATTGTCTTGTTAAAAGGTCCAAAAATTCCAGGCTTCAGCTTCTTCATGGAAAGCATGACATTTTCTGCTAGGATTAACTGACACTTGATTGAATCCATGCTCTCTAGGTTTCCAGTGCTAGAGTAAATAAAGTAGCCTGACTACAGCCAAGCCACCACCATGCTTAAAAGGAGGCAGGGTGTTCTTTTCAGTGTATGTTTCTTACTTATCTTTATTGCAGGTCTTTTACAGTCATAGTGAGTGAGTTTCCAGCTGTGAAAGGGTTAATACTTGGGGCCTGCATCAGTAATAGGCCCCTGTAGTAACCATGACCACTGGTATGAGGTCATAAATCTATGTCATAAAGAAGATTCCATAAAAGAAGGCTGCGCTGCCATGATCAGTGCCATTACTGATGCGCCTGAGGACGTTGAGCTTGACCACCCCACGTAATGTGCCGACCTTGGTGTAATTTGGAGGTTCTAGCAGGTAAAGGGGTTGTCTGATTTAGACACCCCCAGAGTATATGAAGGTAATAGAGGGGGGTCCCTGGGACAGGATCCCCTTCTGTTACCCTCTACAAAGAGCAGCTCTCCTTTGGGAGTTTATGGACGGACTTATGACTTTAATGGGTGCCGTGGGGGTTGGGGGGATTTAATCGATTAGCAGTTATCTGTAACTAACAATTTTTGTAACCAAGTGTCCATCTTCTTGAGAGGCGGACCTGGATCTGTAAGGGAGAAATGCTTCATCAATCTGGGAAATTGAATCAACCAAATTAATTCCAGCAATCACTGTGGTGACAGATATCGCAGCCAGATCTCTCCACATCCAGTTTATCACATATAGGCTGGGGCCACACGGGCACTACTGCGATCCACTTGCATGAGACTCGGCTCGTGCTGGCAGTACAGCAGAGCCGAGTTTCATGCCTGTGTCTTTGCAACTGAGGTCCGTTCGTGCGAGCAGACCTCAGCTGCGGTGGGCGGGCCGGCACTCAGGAGGGGAGGGAGGGATTTCTCTCCCTCTCGCCTGTGTAGTCGGCTATTGCCATTCTCGCACTGCACTAGCAGTACACCGGTGTACCGCGAGTGCAGTGCGATTTTTCTCTCGCCCCATTCACTTGAATGGGTGCGAGAGAAAGAGACTCAGCTTACAATCGCAGCATGCTTCGATTGTTTTCTCGGTCCGATTAGGGCTGAGAAAATAATCGCCCATGTGTGCTGACACACAGGCTAGAATTGGTCCGAGTGGAATGCGATGTTTTATCGCACTCCACTCGCACCGATTTTCTCGCCGTGTGGCTTAGCCCTTATAGTCTAGATTTATTATGTCGTTCTCTGTGAATTTAGTAAAATGTACAAATTGTAAAACTGCTGTTACATCTGTTATATATCGGCACTAACTCTCTAAGCCCAAGGGAAGGGCAATCCTCCAGCCATGGTTCTCTAGAGGTTTCCTCCACAGGGGGTTTTTCCTCTCCTGAGTGCTGGGGGGTGACTCTCCGTGAGTCGGGGGTGTGCCATTTTTGGTGTCATGTAAATTTAAATAAAGTTGAGAACGTTTGACACCTAATTGCAATGCTTTGTGTATTTATTTTGCATTCGTCTGTGTGATTCATTGTGTTTGGGAGTCGGGGTCCATCACATGTCACAATGTCATTTGGTTGGACACCTGCTGGTCACACAGGACCCTCACCTACACAGGACCCTCACCTACACAGGACCCTCACCTACTCAGTGATTGCTCCAGGAGTTTTCCCTGCTCTGATGATGAAGATGGAGAAGAGGAGACAAGAATTACAACACGACTGTACACTCGTGCTCAAAATAAGAATTTATATTACAATGGTATTACAAGCAGCTTACTTGGTATTAACATAAAACCTCATTCACACACTGAGTATTTCGCTCATCATTTTACATCTGTAGTTGGAAGGTAAAAGCTGGTATGGAGGAAACACAGCAAAAATATAACACACACTTTCACCTTGCCTTGCTGGTCCTGGTGCCTATTGTGAATTACTGATGCAAAATATTGTGTCGATATAATCAAGACCAGCATTGTTCACACCGGTCTTGATGAGGGGGTGTGCTGGAGTCAGACCCTTCTTCATGAGTCTGAAGTGTCTGGTAAATGGCATGCACCGCTATGTGCTGCGCCAGAAATCTCTACTCAGATACTGGAATGAAATTTCTTGTGTACTGCACATTGTCATGAATTAGATGAGCTGTGTCATCCCGTTGCATCCCCGTCCAGCTCTGTTCAGTTTGTGGAGCTGTGAAAACATTGCATGAAAATAATAAGAGCAACTCTGAGATGCGCTTAGTTTTGATACTTTCCAGAACTTTCATGCCAGAATTTTGGCGTGAATGTACATTGCCTTGGAAAAGTGGTCTAATCCTTACTAACTACAGTGGAGAGGACTGTGCAGGAGCAATCTATGGGCACAAAGGCTTCAAATCAGTTGTCGAATAATGGTCAAATTACTCCTGTTTTTTTCTGATAGATCTACAGTCATGGCTGAAAGTGTAAGTACCCTTTTAAATTGCTCCAGAAAATTAAGTATTGCTTCCAGAAAATTTGCTATACACATGTTTATTTCTTTTGTGTGTATTAAAACATAAAAAAAAATCTGAAGAAAAAAGGCACATTGGACATATTTTCACACAACCCCAAAAATAGGCCAGATAAAAGTGGTGGCACCTTTCCAAAATTGTAGGTAAACAACTTTGTTCCCAGCATGTGATTCTCATTCACACTCGCCTGTGGCAAGTAACAGGTATGGGGCAATTTCAAAATCACACCTGAAACCAGATAAAAAGGGAAGAAGTTGACTAAGCATGGAAAACAGAAAGAGAAAGAACTGTCTGAAGACTTGAGACCCAAAATTGATGAAAAATATCAACAATTGCAAGGTTGTTTTGCTGGGTCTGACAGAGTTCTTTGTGTGCAGGGCATCATGAAGTGTATATCACTTCAATTAATAAGGTATGGGAAAAAGCTTCATTATTATAAACATATAATTCCCATTAACATGATTATTTATTAGTATTGTTTAAAATCCATGAAAATATCAACTGAAAAGAATAACCAATACAACAGAAATATAATACAGTCGGCACAATATAAAACATGTAGACAAGATATAAGAAACTGGAAATATTGCACCCCTACATATCCCTAAAAAACTCACCCTGCCTATCAGCGGGGAAACTCTAAATGTATTTGGTACCCCTATTCAACAGTGGCTAACCCTCCCTGACACACACCTTATAGGAAGTTCACGAATGGGTAACATATGGTCCAAAATAGTGAATTGTGTCCCAAGAATCTATTAGAAGCTGTATGTTTACTTAGCTTCTTAGCTCATTAGATGTTGGTATCCAATAGAAGCCTGAGACCTGATAATGGTCTCTGGATATGAGAAGAGGATCCATCCTAGGATATCATATATTCGGACCAGGTGCAGAGTTGCTTCCTTCAGGTAGAAAAATTCCTCAATGTGTTTCTCCAATTCGGTTCATCAGGAGGCTCTATTACATATATGGGTACATGCCCATGATCAGTGATTGCAGCGTTTTGGATGCAGCGTGTTTTCACTACGTCTAAAACGCTGCATTGTACAGTACAAGTGTACTGCCCTTAGAGGGGCTCGACCGCTCCCTGGCCGGGGCCCAGCCGCTCGAGGTCCGTGCTCAGGTTGTCGGTGGCTCGAGCGCTTTCGGAGCGGGGGCCACGTCGCTCTGTTAAGGGAAGGCAGTGGGGTGGTGGTGTGGGATGAGGTCCGCAGCCAATGGCCGCGTTGTCTTTGTGCGGGTCGTGACGCCACCCACGGGTCGTGGTGACGAGATGCACCACCGCTGCGGCTGGAGTGAAGTGGGCTCCCGGGATTGGTGTTGAAGGCGCATTCTGGATGTTAGCCCCTCCGTGGGTAGGGGCGGTGTGTCCCGGGGCCCGGTGGGACGGGCGATGATGTTGTCGGGGTGCAGGGCGCCGTGCTGCGGTGCAATGTTGTGCCTGGATGGCACTGTTGTACTCACTATTAATTCACACTCAGAGTCACTGGTAAACCAAAGTTCGGGTATGGTCGGGTCCGACAGCCAGCTGCTTGTGCCCCTTGTGAGGCTGATGGTGGCCCCTTTCCCTTGCACCTCTTGTTTTGGTTTTTGGCTCCCCTGCCTGAGCAGTGGTAGCCCGCACCCCGGCGTTTAGCTGCCGGAAGAGCCCTCGGTTGCCCGCAGGTGCTGGCCTTTCGGATGTTTGGCCCTTGGCGGTGGCTCTCACCCTGTATCGGTGGGCTGTTGCCTTCTTTCGGGACTTTGGGTGAGGATGAACCCGTGAGGTCCAGACTGCAATCAGTTAATTTGCCTATACTCAGTGGCTTCTAAGCTAGGACGGGGTCAGAGTACCCAGTTTCTGGTGCTCCTGTAAACGGTTGACTCCCCGGTTCAGGGTCGGCGGGCTCCAACCCTGGCCCGGTCCCTACGGTTCCGCCGTTTGCTATACCGGTACTCCTGCAGGCGGTCACCACCGTCTGCCTGCCTGACGTTACGGGGATCCCAGGCTCCAACCCGGGTCCCTGACAGCTCTGCTCCTCTACACCTCCTGTCACTGTCACTTTCCAACCACTAACTGTTTGTGTTTCCTGCCTCAGGACAATAGTCTCCTCGGTGGGCGTGCCATTCCGCCTGACTCCGCCCACCTGGTGTGCCCTATTGGCCCTGAGGGAGGCATCAGGTCTCTCTTTCGGGTGACGGTTGTGTCCTCACAAGGGATGGGGGTGTGTGTGTTGTGTGGTGGATGTTGTTACCTGTGACACCTGGGGTCCAGGGCGTCACACAAGCACAGTGGATGGGATTTATAGAAATCCCATGGCCACTGTGTGTGTGTATGACCTGCAGCATAAACTGACCGGTGGTGTGGCTTTCCAAGCCAGAAGCATGTCCGAACCCTGATCGTAGGCACGGGCAGTTGCGTTCTCTGCTGGAAGCTCAGCTTAATTGGTAGCAGGGCTCCGGTTGTCACAGACAAGGCCGGTGCCTGCACCACCCCTGGCTGTTTAACTCACTAAATGCTGTGACCAATTGTGATTGTGTGACGCCCTGGACCCCATGGGTCACAAGTAATAACACCTACCACATACACACATGCCCCCACCCCCTGTGAGGTCACACACACGTCACCCGAAAGGGAGACCTGATGCCTCCCTCAGGGCCAGTAGGGCACACCAGGTGGGCGGAGTCAGGTGGAAAGGCACAGAACAGAAGAGTTGAGAACAGTTTAGAGAGGAGTTTGTACAGTGACAGTCAGTGGTAGTGGAGCAGCTGTCAGGGGCCCGGGTAGGAGCCTGGGACCCTTGAAAAATCAGGCAGGCAGACGGTGGTGGCCGCCTGCAGGAGTACCGGTACAGCAACCGGCGGAACCGTACGGACCGGGCCTGGGTTGGAGCCCGCCGGTCCTGAACCGGGGAGTCAACCGTGTACCGGAGCACCAGAAACCGGGTACTCAGACCCCGTCCTAGCTTAGAAGCCACTGAGTATAGGCAAATTGACTGATTGCTGGCTGGACCTCACGGGTTCATCCACACCCAAAGTCCCGAAAGAAGGCAAAAGCCCACCGAGACTGGGTGAGCGCCACCGCCAAGGGCCAAGCACCTGACAAGCCAGCGCCTGCAGGCAACCGAGGGCTCCTCCGGCAGCTCAACGCTGGGGCATGGGCTACCACTGCCCAGGCAGGGGAGCCGAAACACAACTACCAGAGGTGCACGGGAAAGGGGCCACCATCAGCCCCACAGGGGACATCAGCAGCCGGCCGCGGGAACCGACCACATACGAACTTTGGTTTACCAGTGACTCTGAGTGTGAATTAATCGTGAGTATACCAGTGCCATCCGGGCACGACACTACACCATGGCACGGCACCCTGCACCCCGACAACAACATCAGCGCTTGCAGTCCTCCGAGCCGGGCCCCGGGACACACCGCCCCTACCCACGGAGGGGGCTACCATCGGTGGTGCATCCCGTCTCCACGACCTGTGGGTGGCAACACGACCCGTGAGACGACAGCGCGGCCCTCCCCGGCTGCGCGCCTCGTCCCACCACCATCAACCCACTACCTCTCCCCTCTAACAGAGCGACGTGGCCCCCGGTCCGGAGGTGCTCGTGCCACCGACAACCCGAGCCTGGACCTCGAGCGGCTCGGCCCGAGCAAGCGGAGGAAGCGGCCGGGCCCCTTTCAGGGTGGTACAATTGCAGCATATAGAATGATAGAGTGGCACCTCTACAACGTAATTGCACGCTGCCGACCATAGTAATGGCAACTAGATGTCAAATAATGACCTCCTTGTCTACTAGCTATGGTGGCCTGTTAGACCATTCCAGAGTCATGGTCTAAAAGTTTTTTTCTGCTAGTGTCCACCTGACAGCTCTAATGCATTGCAGTACATTTTTATTGCAATTCATTAGACGTGATCAGAGAAATAAAAGTTGAAGTATGAGTGAGGGACTAAGTAAAAAAAAAGTAAAAAAAATAGTTCACCTATTAAGTAGAAATATACAGTAAAAACACAATAAATAACAAAATTGTAAAATAAAATTACTCCAATAAATACACATATTTATGTAAAAATAAAAGGAAATAAAAAAATACACATATTTGGTATTGTTGCTTTCAGAATCTATAAGACTGTCACATTATTTAACCCAGAGGCGTATCTAGGAGGTGGCTGGCAGGGCATGTGCCCCGGGCACAGTGGCAGGGGGGGCGCTGTTGGGCCTGCTGATGCAGAATTCTGAGTCTCCCAGGCGGCCAGGGACGGCGTCATCACCTGTCAGCAAGGGCAGTAATGTATGCTGCGGCCCCTGAACCGAGTTCCGGGGACCGCAGCGCTGATGCCAGAAGCCGCAGGTTCCTGATTTGCTGACTCTTCAATCCACACCTGCTCGCAGCTTTCACTGCTGCGTGCAGGGTCCAAGTTCGTCTGTGGGCAGAGCTAGCACGTAGTGTGCCCTGCGCTCCCGTCCCACAGATGACTTAATTTGTAATGAAGCTGGTCACACCCACTACCTGGAAGGAGCCCATGCAATCTAGGCTCAACCCACAGATAAAGAGAGGAACCGAAGCATCAACATCCCGCTGAGCTGTATTTTGTCCCCTCAACCCAGTGCTGTATATCGCCAGTACTGTCTGTCCCCTGACCTCAGTGCTGTATACCCTACCCCTAGAACTGTTTGAGCCCACCACCCCAGTGCTGTATACCCCCAGAACTGTTTGTCCCTACCACCCCAGTGCTGTATACCCCTAGAATGGTTTGTTCCCACCACCCCAGTGCTGTATACCCCCAGAACTGTCTGTCCCCTGTCCTCAGTGCTGTATACCCCAGAACTGTCTGTCCCTTGACCCCAGTGCTGTATACCCCCCAGAACTGTCTGTCCCCTGTCCTCAGTGCTGTATACCCCTGAACTGTCTGCCCCCCCCATTCCAGTGGTGTATATGAAGCGATGGCCGAGAGGACCACCGCAGTGCAGAGTAGGTTACAGTACACAAGACGAGGTGCGAACAACAAGGGTGTATTTATTAACAGGCGGGGAAAGATGTGGAGAAGGCAGGTTCAGGCACGGGGTATACAGTGGCAAAACGTGATTTAACAACACTTTTGTATTCTCTAGCTGGTCCGCTCAATAGCACGGTGCTCCAACTATTACAGGTTCAAGAAACACAAAAACAGTCAGGTACAATTCTACCCTACACGTGACCTCTCTGGCCTCTGCTAAACGGGCCACACGAATGCCGTGCTCTACCTACTGAAGCCTACTTTAGCCCCTAGTATGTGCACAATATTCAACTCACAGTGATGCTGGGGACGTGGATCCAGTCCCGGGGGCTCCCCAACAATAGTCTCATCTGAAGGTCCGCACGTCTCTTGGGCCGGGTTAAGGAGATCAAAATCTTCTTCTTGCTTCAGATTCCTCACTTTTTCCCTGTTATCTGCAAGTCTCTCTCTTGATTCAGAAGAAAAACTCCAATCCTCCGAGACACACCGGCTGTGTGTTCCTTCACACGCTTCTAAAAGCAAAACAGAAACTCACACTTCTCTTCTTACACTCGAGCTGTCCATTAGCACACTTTCTGCAGGGGGAGCAGAACATTCCATTACCCCTCAACACGGGGAGGTTTCTGTCTCTTAAAGTGGCAGCGTGTTTCTTATTGTCCATAGCATTAGCACCCCCCAATATGCCTCCCCACTTAATGATGGTCGTCCTCGGCCATCACAGCTTCGAGCCCACTGTGTTTTGAAGGAAGGTTCAAACCTGTAGAGGAGACAACAATGGCAGTACAGCAGACCTAGTACATTGTTCAACATATCGGATTGGTGGAACCCCTGCAGTAGACCTCTGAGATCTTCTAAGATCTTGACTATCAGGCCCGGCTTGACTAGCTTCCGGCGGAACACTTGCTGTGGGAGCTGCAGTGGAATCTTGGCTGGTCTCTTCTTCCCGTGGCGGTAGTGGCTCATCCATGGGATCTCCGTTTCCGGAAGGCTGAGGATCCCCCCCTGCATCGGGGGCTGTCCACCAGTCATCATCGACTTCACACACAGATGACGTATGTTCAGGGAGTGGGGCAGAGACTGCAGGAGATCTTAGCGTAGAAAGAGCTTCAGACCGGCATGGTCGTAAAATATTTCTGTGTAGTACTCTAGGGCCGGACGCTCCATTCTCAATTTGCACCGTTTAGACCGGGCCGTCAGCATACACCCGTTCGATTACTCTGTAGGGTTGAACTTCCCATCTTTCACTCAGTTTACCCTTGGGGCGTTTCTCTCTGACTAACACTCGATCTCCAGGTTGAAGCGGTATCTCTTGAATCGGTTTAGGGCTCATATGTCTTTCTTCTGTAGCTGTTGACAAGCCAACCGACGTATCGTCTGTAATCATTGTCGATGTTCTTTCACCCACGAAGTGACAGTTCGTTCCATGAAATCCTCTGGCTGCTCCAAATTCAGCTCGATGATTTCTCGCCCAACTCTTCCAAACAGCAGTAGATATGGGGTGTAACCTGTAGTGGAGTGAACTCGGTTATTGTAGGCCCAGACCAGTTCTGCCAGGTAATCCGGCCAACATGCCTTCTTATCTTCCTCTAATGTTCTCAGCATTTGAAGTAGGGTTCGGTTGAAGCGTTCACATGCTCCATTGCCTTGGGGATGGTAAGGTGTAGTCCGAGATCGCTCGATGTCATACATACGACATAATTCCTCCATCACCTTGCCTTGAAAACATGCACTTTGATCGGAGTGGATCCGCTTCGGACATCCATACACCCGGATGAAGTCTTGGCAGATGGCCCGTGCCGCCGACTCAGCAGTCTGATCTCTAGTCGGGGTGACTACAGCGAACTTGGAGAAATGGTCGGTCATAACCAAACAGTCTTGTAGTCTCCGAGTGGAGTGTCCCACGAGGAGATAATCAATCATCAACAGTTCTACCGGTTCTTTGGTCTGTATGGTCTGAACGGGTGCCCTTTGTTCGGTGCTTTTAACGAGGTCGCATACTCGACATTGCCGGCAAACTTCTTCCACCACAGACTCCAACCTGGGGCAGTACACGTACTGCTGTAACCATTGGTAGGTCTTTGCAGGTCCAAAGTGAGCGCCAAACTCGTGAGCTTCCTTAGCTACCTCTTGAGCCATTTTTACAGGGATGACCACCTGCCATCTTGCTTCTATATCTTTTGGCTGTTGTCTCTTACGATATAACACTGATCCTCGAACTTCCAGTCTATCCCACTGGTGTAAGACACTCTTCATCTCGGCGTCCAGGTTAGCCCTTTCTTGTTTGTCTGGCTTCTGCTTCTCAGTTACCCAGTGTTTAATCTGTTGCAGCCCTTCGTCTGCATCTTGAGCACGTCCCCATTCTTCATTGGTTCTCCCCAGGGACCGGGGCAGTGTGCAAGCCTGCCTACTCAACTGGGACGCAACCACCGAGGGCCCAAACTTGCTAAAGTCTGGCGTTTCTTCCTCCTCTAATCGTTCATCGAGATCCCCCACTGGGGTCTCCACCATCACTCTTGACAGCCCATCCGCATTTGCGTTTTCGGTAGCAGGGCGATAACAGTTGGTAAAGTCAAACTTTGCAAGGCGAGCCACCCACCGTTGTTCCAAGGCTCCCAATTTGGTATTCTCAAGGTGGGCCAGAGGATTATTGTCTGTCCGGACCTGGATCTTGGTTCCTGTCAGGAAGCCAGCAAATTTCTCTGTCATGGCCCACACTAGGGCCAGGAGCTCTAGTCGAAAGGAGCTGTAATTGTGGGGGTTTCTTTCGCTGTCCCGCAGGGACCTACTGGCGTAGCCAATGACTCTCTCATGTCCATTTTGCATCTGAGACAATACGGCACCGAGTCCATGAAGGCTACCATCTGTGTACAGCAGGAATGGTCGGTCGAAGTCCGCATAGGCCAGGATCGGGGCTGAAGTAAGGGCATTCTTCAAAGCCTGAAAAGCCTCATCTTGTCTTTGAGCCCAAGAGATGCCCTGGTTCTTCGACACTCCGGCGGTCCCCCTCAGCAGCTCGTTCAAAGGACCCGCCACCTTTGCGAAGTCTTTGACGAACCGGCGGTAATACCCGGCGAGTCCAAGAAATGCCTTGAGTTCCCTCACCGTTCGAGGGACTGGCCACTTCTGAATGGCTGCCACCTTTTCTGCGGAGGGTAGGACTCCATCTTGTGACACTGTGTGGCCCAGGTACTCGATCTCTCTCTTGAAGAGGTGGCATTTTTTGGGCTTCACCTTCAGGTTATGAGCCTGCAGTCTCCCGAGTACCTGTCCAAGCCGGTCAAGGTGTTCTTTGAACGTGGCCGAGAACACGATGATGTCATCCAGATAGATCAGGGTCGCTTCAAAATTTAGGTCTCCCAAGCACTTTTCCATCAGCCGTTGAAACGTGCCCGGAGCATTGGAGAGTCCGAAGGGCATCCGGTTAAACTCAAACAATCCCATCGGGAGGATGAACGCGGTCTTGGCTTTGTCTTTTTCCGCCACAGGTACTTGCCAGTACCCGCTTGCTAAATCCAAGGTGGAGAAGTACTTGGCCTTCCCCAAGGCCATCAAGGATTCTTCGATTCGTGGTAATGGGTACGAGTCGCGAACGGTACAAGCGTTGAGTTTTCTGTAGTCTACACAGAACCGGATGGTTCCATCCTTTTTCTTGACGAGTACCACCGGGGCCGCCCAAGAGCTCTGGCTGCCCTGCACTATTCCTGAATCCAGCATCTGCTTCAGTAACGTCTTTACCTCTTGGTACATCTTGGGAGGGATCTGTCGGTACCGTTCTCGAATCGGGCGAGCTTCCCCAGTCGGTATCTCATGCATGATGGCTTCAGTGCAGCCGAAATCTTCAGCGTGGCGAGTGAATGCGGCCTAGTTCTCCCACAGCATAGCTTCTACTGCTTGCACACGCTCAGGGCCCAGCGAATTCACATCCACTTCCATCTGATCGAGGATGGCCTTTCCACTCCACTCTGGGGATGGCATCTCTTTGGCCCTCGCAGAGACTGCTAGGGTCCACCCCACACCTTCTATCGGCGATAAGGATATCTCTTTATGACTCATTACCTCGCCTTTATGTACGTACACCAGGGCCAGATCCGTCCCTCGAGGCAAGGTGGCCTCACCGGGGCCCACATTCAAGGCTCTGATAGGGACGCGTCCTTGTTGGACCACAGCTACCGTACGAGCTATCATAACTTCTTGGTCCACTCTTCCGGTTGCTACAGGCTGAACAATCACTTCTATCCCATCGAGATTGCGATAGGTTCCCACTGGGAGGTGTAATATACTTTCTCGGCCGGGAGGCAAGATTATAGGTTCCTTCCCAGGAGCCCTGATGACCCCTACCGTCTGATGAGATGGCACACTCTTCTGCGTCCCACAGACGCGGATCAGCCGTTGAAGTGCTTCCTGTGTAGGCTTATGTGTAGTAGCTTGCTTCCAGTATCCGGGTCCCCGTTTGGTGAACATAATCTGATCTAATTCACGTAGGACATTCATCCCCAATATTACAGGTACATCTTCGTTGATGGGCTTGGGGACTAGTAGGATCCCTTTTTTCCCCACTTCTTGCCCACAGATTCGAACATTCATCCACACAACTCCTGTGACCGGGATCGGTTGTTGATTAGCAGCAATCACCCGGATCAGGGTCTCTTTCTCTGGCCTGGCCAGTGTCTGGAAATGTTGATTGAAATATGCTTCTGGCATCGTCGTCACTTGTGACCCAGTATCTATCAAGCAATTCACTGGGACACTCTCGAATTCAGCACGTAGGATGGGACAACCAGCGATCAAATTTTCGTTATGATATGGAGCGGCCTCCCTACTCGCCTCCCCCGCAGAGAGCCGCACTACTGCGGGGGTTGGTAGTTTAACGATGGCTTCCGTTGGCTTTGAGTGTTATTCCGGCACCCCCAGGCAATATGCCCCCGACCTCCACATCCCCAGCAGTGGATGTCTTCTCCTCGCTGGGGAATACCTCGTGCCTCTGGTGGCTGACGAGAGGAAGCCTGCAGCCTCCAGTCCCCCATTGGTAGAGCCGAGGAATTATTGCGTGAGTATGATGGGCCAGGTTGGAAGGAGGAGGATGCAGCTGGGTAGGGATGTTCACCAGACAAGTCCCTCATTCTTTGCTCCATCTGGGTCAGCTTCACCTGTACGTTGAGAACGGATTTCTGTAAATCTTGCACCACCTGGACCAGTCCCACCTGGCAGTTTGGGTCCACTCTGGAGGTGGCGGTTTGAACGCGCACCACTCCAGATACGTAACTTTCTTCTTTACTTCGGGCTACTGCTTCTGCTAGGATTTGACGAAAAGTAAGAGCTGGATTCGCTCGGACCCGTTCTGCCAGGGCTTGCTGCAAGGATACGCTATGCAATCCCAGAATAAACTGTTCCCGGAGTATCCGGTCGGTAGAGCCTATGCCGCCGAGTCCATCTGACTCCTTTCTCTGGACCTCCGCTAACACTTCTAGTAGTGCTGTTGCATACTGAGAGATCCCTTCTTCTTCCCGCTGCAGCCTCGAAAAAAATTTGGCGCGAAGATGTCCCGCGCTAGCAGTCTCGCCATAGATCTCTTCCAAGAATCCAACTAACTCTTTCAGGGTACTACGGGTGGGTTCTGGTTGTAGACAGACGTTTCTACGGGCTTCTCCCTCTAGGGCAGTCAAAGCGATGTCCACCTCAAGCTCTGGGCCGATGTTATACACTTTCAGGGTGCTCTGCAGCCGGGACACCCAGTCGCACAGTGCCATGTTATTGCCATCGAATTTTGGTAGCACACTAAATATGGTGCCCATTGGAAGTGTCCTTGCAAGGGTTCCACCAGTGCCCACAGCACCCCCATTAACATTAGCATCCCCGCCGTTGCTGTCTGCTGCCTCCATCTTGGTATATATATAAATCACTGCACTCTCAGTATTTTGAAGAAAGTATCAACAGATTCGTTTTTGTGCCAAAAATAATACTTTTATTAATAGATAATTTTTTTCATAAATTTCATTAATTAATAGATAGACTAAGTGGAAATGGGACGTTTCGGCCCAGTAACGGGCCTTCTTCATGCCAATATACACTAGAAGAATATAAAACAAACAGACAACAATCAATATATACATTATGATACATGGTTAACATGAAGATACAATACAGTAGTAAAACATATATAGAGATGAAAAGATATTATCATGTCAGCGTTGAAAAAATTCAAAGAGCAGTAATATGATACATACTGGTAGTTCGTCACATGGAGGAAAAGCAAATGAAGAAAGGAAAGGGAAGAAGAAGAAAAAGGAAAGAAAAAAAGCATAGGGCAGGCAACATGATGGTCTGTATGAACGGTATACCATACCTCAGTTACTGTGAGGTGGTTTATTCAGATTCTGTACGTGCAGAAAAAGAAAGGAGTTTTTGCGGGGGATACTTGGAGAGGAACACCACTTCAATTCATTAACTCTTGCATTAGGAGTCCTAGGGAGTAAGTCCTACAGAGATATATGTATAAAAGAGGGGGGTATCAAGCGTGTGTATATGTTACTAGTAAAAAACCATAGGAGCTTTTTTACCTTATTGGTATTTATGTACGGATTCACAAAGTAAATATTCTGAGTCTCTGGAAACCAGGCTAACACAAGATTATGCTTTCCTTGTGGTCCCTTTGAAGAATTTGTGAATCTTGGTGACTGTACCCTGCTCGCAGCGCCACTTGAAGCGATGGCCGAGAGGACCCCCGCAGTGCAGAGTAGGTTACAGTACACAAGACGAGGTGCGAATGTGAAGCCCCACAGGTGTTGTATCGGTGCATACCTTCAGGGACTCCACGTAGCTGGTGCTGGTCACAGGTAGGGAATCTTCAGTTTTGATCGTGATGCCACTCTCAGTATTGCGGTCAGTGGGGACCGCCACTGCAGGTTAGGGGACGCCTGGGGCTGATGGTGGGTGCAGTCGGATATAGTAGCCTCCTGAGAGTGAGGCAAGCCCCAGGGCCCGGTGTGGATTTGTAGTACCACAAGTCGCAGAATGACTCAAACACAGTCCAAGAAGTCTTTTAACGTGTTTACTCACTGTTTGGAGGTCACGGTGAGATGCCCGGGCGACACTGTGATAACCAGGTGGAACCAGGAATTCCAGGAGGCCGTTCTGAGGGTAGCTGTCCACTCGCCTTCCTTGCACTCTTTCTGTTTTAGGAGGATCCTTTGCTTGAAGCGTGGTAGGACCCCTCCAGGGAAGCTGTTACCACCCTGCTCCCCTCTCTCTGGCTCGTCTGCCGGCAGCGTGGCCTTGGTGGGATGGCTTCTGGCCCTGTCCCCTTATGGGCCTGGTGTGCTGCTTGGCTCAAGCTCTGTGTAGTCGTGGTGAGGGCATGAAGTACCCCCCCCCACCTGTAGGTTAAGCAGCTCTGGATGATCTGCTGCCTGTACTGGGGACCTAGTTCCCCTTGTGTGCTCGGATACCGGGATCTCCGTACTCAGCCACCCCTCTTTCTCTGGATGCTCTTCAGGCCGACCCACAGTACTCCGTTCTCCTCCGCTTTCAGCTACAGCACTCCTCAGGACCTGTCTGCACGGGAGCTTCTCTGCTCCCCCCTCCATACACTTCAACTTCTTCCTCTCGACTCCCTCACTTCCTCTCTCTCTCTGCCCTGCTTCCTAGCAACCAGCCCCTGAACACACCCCTAGCTGGGAATTGAAAGTTAACCCCTTCTGGCTACCCAAGGGTCCCCTCTGGTGATGTGGGAGGCCTGGTCACTATATGTTTGTGTGTGCACCTCATCCTGGCCTTTGGAGATTACCTGGAAGCATTGCTCCCGCATGGGTGCAATACTCTGTGGTGCCTGACCAGGTCAGGGGCGCCACATTCCCCCTTAGTTATCATCAGCACGTCCTCGGGCTGCAAAGACAAGAGAAAGAAAAAAGGTAAATACAAATTTTTTTCCCACACAGGGGCAATTATTTACATTTAAACATGCCAGGTACCATTCCACCACCAACCACCCACATGTCCGAACCCCACCCAAAAACCTCCAGGAGGTAGGTCACCGGTCCTTTTGGTAACCAGGTCTGGGCCATCACATTCCCCAGACCTTTCCTCCAATCTTCCTCTCCTGAGGGGAGTGGTGTAAGGTAGGCCCCATAAACAGGCGTACCCGCTTCCGAGTGTTGGAGGGCAGGCCCCATAAACAGGCGTGCCCCCTTGTTGGTGCAGAGCCATGCCCCTCAACAGGCAGACCCTGTGGTTGGTACCAAGAAGGCAACTTTTTACAATGCAAAGTTTGTGGTTAAAGCCAGTTCATAACCAGTGGTCTAACATTTTAAGGAAGTCTCACAATAGTCCTTGTGGGCACATTTCGCTTAAACGTTGCTTAACTATAACAGGTTAAACATTACACTTCATACCGTCACTTCCAACTAAACTGTACTTTGTCTATAGCGTAATGGGAGCTGACCAAAGTTGCTGCGGGTTGATCTACGCAGTACTATACTGTCATCTGTCTGAGGTTGTGTCCTCCCACCCGATGTATGTGTCTCAATGTGAATTCTGGGTGTACTGGGTACTGATACCAATGCGTGGTTTTCTGCTTCAGCTACATTTGGCACTTCTAGGTTCTGAACAGGTGCTTCTAGGTCTCCTACTTCTCTAGATTGAGTGAATGTAATGACTGGAATAACAACTGCTCCATTGTATTGAGGCCAACTTGCTGGAAAATCTCCAAGCGCAGTATGGATCATCCTTTCTTTTGGTTCTTGAACTGGCAAAGGGTTGGGAATTTCTTCAGGGATTCTTAGTTGTTCAGGACATTTCTTTAGGCGATCTCTAGAAACGACAGCTGTTGTTTTTCCTCCATCTTTGCTGATAAGGCATGTCTTTTCATTGCTAAGCGTTGATGGTAACACAGTATAGGGTTCTTCTTCCCAGTGATTGTCAAGTTTATGACGCCTTCTCTTTCCCTTGAGAACTATATCTCCTGGCATCAAAGGAACAGCAGGTGCTTTTCGATTGTAGGCCTTTTCTTGTTTCTCACGCTGCTGAGTCAGGCTTCGCTCCACACACTCTTGTACTTTCTTGTATTGGGCTTGGCGGTTGGAATCCCAATCAGCACCTTGTTGATGGTCTTCAGGGGTCTCAATTCCCATTTCCAGATCTACTGGCAATCTCCCTGGTCTGGCCCTCATCAGGTATGCCGGTGTTCAGTTCGTGGAACTCACAGGGATGTTGTTATACATGTCCACTAGATCGGGTAGTTTTTCTGGCCACTGACTTCGTTCCTCCAATGGGAGCGTCTTCAGAAGATCGAGAATGATGTGGTTCATCTTCTCACACATGCCATTGGTCTGAGGATGGTAAGGCGTAGTACGGATCTTCTGGCAGCCGTATAGGTTACAAAACTCCTTAAACACTTCAGCTTCAAAGGCTGGTCCTTGGTCAGTGAGCACTTGATCTGGATAGCCATGTGGTCGACAGAAGTGTGTCTGGAAAGCTTTGGCTGCAGTTTGACCTGTCAAGTCCTTGACTGGTACTACCACCAGGAATCTGGAGTAGTGGTCAACCATAGTGAGAGCGTAGTTGTAGCCTTGTCTGCTGGGTGCCAACTTTACATGGTCCAGGGCCACGATCTCCAGGGGCCGTTTAGTTTGGATGGGCTGGAGTGGTGCTCTCTGGCGGTGCTGGTCTTTTCTTCTAAGATTGCAAGGCCCGCAGTTTCGACACCACTTCTCTAGGGCAGATCTCATGCCCACCCAGTAGAATCTTACTTTAAGTAGGGCCTCCAGTTTCTTCCAACCAAAGTGGCCTGCACCATTGTGATAGGCTTCTAGCACCATCCTCGTATCCTTCTGTGGTACAATCACTTGCCACACCTTCTCATGCGTCCTCGGGTCAATGATGCTCCTGTAAAGTTTGTCTTGATAGATGAATAATCGACCCCTCTCCTTCCATAGGTACTGTGCCTCAGGTGGGGCTCCTTTGTCAAGGCTGGCGCCAGGCTGGCTGATCAGTTTCTTTACCAAGCCTACCGCTGGATCATTTTCCTGGGTCTCCTTCCAGTTGTAGTGAGGTAGTGGGTTCAGGGTCACCTCTTGGCGGTTGGCACGCGACTGCCGACACTGTTTTGCTCCATGGCGATGGAACGCTGGCAGCTCAATCTCTTCAAGATCATCTTCATCTTCACCCTCGTCTGCTAGGTGAGGCATCCTGGACAGAGCATCTGCGTTGCCGTTCTTGCGGCCAGCTCGATACTTGACAGTAAAGTCATAATTCGCCAGTCGGGCTACCCAACGCTGCTCCATGGCACCCAATTTAGCAGTATCCAAGTGGGTCAGGGGGTTGTTGTCCGTGAAGACAGTGAATTTGGTGGCTGCCAGGTAGTGCTTGAACCGCTCTGTGATAGCCCATACCATGGCCAGGAACTCTAGCTTGAATGAGCTATAATTCTCTGGGTTTCTTTCAGTAGGCCTGAGCTTCCTGCTGGCGTAAGCAATCACACGCTCTTTGCCTCCCTGCACCTGTGAAAGCACTGCTCCCAGTCCCACATTACTGGCATCTGTGTACAGTACAAATGGCAGACCGTAGTCAGGATAGGCTAGGATCTCTTCACCCGTCAAGGCCCCTTTCATTTGTCTGAAGGAGTGTTCTTCTGCTTCTCCCCAGTGAAATGGCGGGCCGGTGATCTTTCCTTTCTTCTTTGGGTGGCCTACCAGGAGCTCTTGCAAAGGCGCTGCCATTTTCGTGTAGCCCTTGATGAACCTTCTGTAGTAGCCTACCAAGCCAAGGAACTGACGTACCTCCCGGACGGTAGTAGGTGTGGGCCATTCCTGGATGACTGTGACCTTCTCTGGGTCCGGTGCTACTCCTTCTGCACTGACCACGTGACCTAGGTACTGGACCCTTGGCTTCAGTAGATGGCACTTGGATGGTTTCAGCTTCATTCCATATCGGGATAGTGCTTCAAAGACTTCAGCCAGGTGTTTCAGGTGGTCCTCATAGGTCTTGGAGTACATGATGACATCATCCAGGTAGAGCAGGACGGTTTCAAAGTTGAGGTGCCCTAGGCAGCATTCCATAAGCCTCTGGAAGGTCCCGGGGGCATTGCAGAGTCCAAATGGCATGCTGTTGAACTCACAGAGGCCCATTGGGGTGGTGAAGGCCGTCTTCTCCCGATCTTCTTCTGCTACTGATACTTGCCAGTAGCCACTAGTAAGATCTAGGGTAGAAAAGTAGTTAGAGGCTTTCAAGGCAGCGAGGGATTCCTCTATCCTTGGCAAAGGGTAGGCATCCTTGTGTGTTATCTGATTTATCCGTCTGTAATCCACACACATCCTCATCGTGCCATCCTTCTTTCTTACCAGGACTAGGGGAGCTGCCCAGGGGCTGCAACTGTCCCTTATGACTCCTGCCTCCTTCATGTCCTTCAGCATGTCCTTTGTGCGCTGGTAATGGGCTGGTGGAATAGGCCTATGTCTTTCCTTAATGGGAGGATGACTGCCTGTGGGTATGTGATGTTGCACCCCTTTGATCCTACCAAAGTCTAGTGGGTTCTTACTAAAGACCTGCTCGTATTCCTGCACGACCCTGTAAACCCCATGTTTCTGGTAGTCGGGTGTAGAGTCAGTCCCCACGTGTAGTTTCTGGCACCAGTCCTCTAACTGCTTTTGGGAGGTCTCGCCCTCTTTTGAGTCAGCTTGTGTCAGGGGACCTACAGGTGTTATGGCGTCATCTGAGCATGTAAACAGTTTGGCTATGGTAGCGTACCTTGGTAGTCTGGCTTCCTCCTCCCCACAGTTCAACACTCGTACAGGCACTCGTCCCTTGTGTACATCAACGACCCCCCTGGCTGTCAGAATCGTGGGCCAGTGGTCTGAATGAGTGGGCTCTAGTACAGCCTGGTAATCTTGTCCTCTGAGACCTACCGCTGCTCTACACCACATCATCATTTCACTCCGTGGGGGTATCACAATGGGGTTAGCATCCATCACCCGTACACTACCAATCTCACCGCCAGTCTGTTTTACCTGTTGCTTCCTCAGAATGATTCGGATCTCCTTTTGCAAGGCTCTTTGCGACCTGCCGTCAGCACCTTCAACAATCTGGTGAAGCAACAACAACACTTCCCCTAGGCAATTTTCTATGACATTAGTGCCTAAAATCATTTGCGGGTTCCTTTCTCTAACATCAGTGTCCACAACAATCAGTCCTTGTCCCTTCATTTCCTGCCTTCCCACCTTTATGGTTACCTCTTTGACCCCGATCTGGTCTATAGGTTGTCCGTTGGCAGCATAGATGGTGAGGGAGGGGTCCGGTGGTCGGAGATCGCCGTCCGACCAAAACCTCCGATAAAGGACATGCGGGATCGTGGTGACCTGAGAGCCGGTGTCCAATAATGCCGGGGTAGGGATCCCGTCCAAGACGATGGACAGGACAGGACGTCCACCCACGTACTGATCACAGCAGCGACTTGGGCCTGATCTTCTTAATCCTGAGGACTGGCCCTCGGCCCCAGGTTTGACTCGTTTAAAGGACAGGCCCTTGCATAGTGACCTGCCTTCTGGCAACGACGACAGATGGGTTGTCCAGCTGAGTCATAGCGATCACTGCTCCTGCCTCGAGTTGGGGGACCCCTTCTCCTCCGCATCCAAGGGACGTCCTCTGGGTTGTCGGCTAGCAGGATCTGATGAGGGACTTTGGTCTCTGAGGGCAACTGCATTGCTTTCAGGATTTGTGCGACGTCCTTAGTGAGCTGCTGCACTTGGGAGGATAGCGTACTTATGGTCTCTGCTGGCGCGTTGAGTCCTTTTGCAGTCATCAGGGCCTGCGTGGAGGATTCCGCTCCCGCAGCCGTGGAACTGGCAGGGTCTGTGTCCACAGGGGGTTGGAGTGCTTTCACTGCCCGGTCTTTCAGAATGGCAAAGTCCACGTCGGGGTGTTCTAGGGACCACAGCTTCATCTGCTTCCCATCCTCAGGAGAGCGCAGGCCCCGCAGGAATTGTTCCTTCATCATCCGGTTTCCTTCCTGGTCACTGACAGGGTCCACCAGCTTGAGAGCCCGTAGTGCAGCCTGCAGCCTGAGGGCATAGTCTCTTATACTATCTTGGGGCTTCTGACGGCAGTGATAGAAGTCCGTTCTCAGCTCTCCCTCCGTGCGGTGTTCAAAAGCAGCTGCTAGTTTGGCAAAGATGGTCTCAACAGAGCTCCGGTCATCATTGGCCCAGGACTCAGCTTCCAATTCTGCTGCTCCAGTCAATTGTCCCAGCACCACAGCGGCCCTCTGTTTACCAGTCATCGCGTGCATGTCTAGCAGGGTGTTGATCTTTTTCTTAAACCCGGTCAGCGTGTCTATTTTACCGGCGTATTGAGGCAGCCATTGCGCCCCTGGGGCATACAACAAGGACACTGGCATTATGGGGGCGACCTCGGCCGGCGCAGCTGCGACCGCGGCACCGGCACCAGGCGCTGCGGCGTCCAGCGCGACAGGGGCTGGCATCGCTTGGGCTGCGTCGCCCTGACCAGGGGCATTACCTCCTGCAGCGTCCATTTTTCTTCAGAAATCTGCGCGCTCCCTTTCCACTTCCTGGGTCAGAACGCTCTCTAAATTGTGGGGATTCTGGGGCGGCCACACCTCTTCGTGGGCGGTGCTCTTCTCCCTCGCGCGGGCTGCAGCGCGCGCTTTTGAAGATGGCAATATGGCGGCGGTTCAATTTTTGCGGTCGGACCTCTGAGGCACACGGTCACCTGTCTGAACAGGTCTAGTCCTTATCCTGTTCGTGACGCCAGAAGATGTGAAGCCCCACAGGTGTTGTATCGGTGCATACCTTCAGGGACTCCACGTAGCTGGTGCTGGTCACAGGTAGGGAATCTTCAGTTTTGATCGTGACGCCACTCTCAGTATTGCGGTCAGTGGGGACCGCCACTGCAGGTTAGGGGACGCCTGGGGCTGATGGTGGGTGCAGTCGGATATAGTAGCCTCCTGAGAGTGAGGCAAGCCCCAGGGCCCGGTGTGGATTTGTAGTACCACAAGTCGCAGAATGACTCAAACACAGTCCAAGAAGTCTTTTAACGTGTTTACTCACTGTTTGGAGGTCACGGTGAGATGCCCGGGCGACACTGTGATAACCAGGTGGAACCAGGAATTCCAGGAGGCCGTTCTGAGGGTAGCTGTCCACTCGCCTTCCTTGCACTCTTTCTGTTTTAGGAGGATCCTTTGCTTGAAGCGTGGTAGGACCCCTCCAGGGAAGCTGTTACCACCCTGCTCCCCTCTCTCTGGCTCGTCTGCCGGCAGCGTGGCCTTGGTGGGATGGCTTCTGGCCTTGTCCCCTTATGGGCCTGGTGTGCTGCTTGGCTCAAGCTCTGTGTAGTCGTGGTGAGGGCATGAAGTACCCCCCCCCCACCTGTAGGTTAAGCAGCTCTGGATGATCTGCTGCCTGTACTGGGGACCTAGTTCCCCTTGTGTGCTCGGATACCGGGATCTCCGTACTCAGCCACCCCTCTTTCTCTGGATGCTCTTCAGGCCGACCCACAGTACTCCGTTCTCCTCCGCTTTCAGCTACAGCACTCCT
Source organism: Anomaloglossus baeobatrachus (assembly GCF_048569485.1). Classification (NCBI taxonomy): domain Eukaryota; kingdom Metazoa; phylum Chordata; class Amphibia; order Anura; family Aromobatidae; genus Anomaloglossus; species Anomaloglossus baeobatrachus. Next base: position 158,872,668 of record NC_134354.1, on the reverse strand, counting down.
CAGGACCTGTCTGCACGGGAGCTTCTCTGCTCCCCCCTCCATACACTTCAACTTCTTCCTCTCGACTCCCTCACTTCCTCTCTCTCTCTGCCCTGCTTCCTAGCAACCAGCCCCTGAACACACCCCTAGCTGGGAATTGAAAGTTAACCCCTTCTGGCTACCCAAGGGTCCCCTCTGGTGATGTGGGAGGCCTGGTCACTATATGTTTGTGTGTGCACCTCATCCTGGCCTTTGGAGATTACCTGGAAGCATTGCTCCCGCATGGGTGCAATACTCTGTGGTGCCTGACCAGGTCAGGGGCGCCACACGAACAACAAGGGTGTATTTATTAACAGGCGGGGAAAGATGTGGAGAAGGCAGGTTCAGGCACGGGGTATACAGTGGCAAAACGTGATTTAACAACACTTTTGTATTCTCTAGCTGGTCCGCTCAATAGCACGGTGCTCCAACTATTACAGGTTCAAGAAACACAAAAACAGTCAGGTACAATGCTACCCTACACGTAACCTCTCTGGCCTCTGCTAAACGGGCCACACGGATGCCGTGTTCTACCTACTGAAGCCTACTTTAGCCCCTAGTATGTGCACAATACTCAACTCACAGTGATGCTGGGGACGTGGATCCAGTCCCAGGGGCCCCCCAACAATAGTCTCATCTGAAGGTGCGCACGTCTCCTGGGCCGGGTTAAGGAGATCAAAATCTTCTTCTTGCTTCAGATTCCTCGCTTGTTCCCTGTTATCTGCAAGTCTCTCTCTCGATTCAGAAGAAAAACTCCAATCCTCCGAGACACACCGGCTGTGTGTTCCTTCACACACTTCTAAAAGCAAAACAGAAACTCACACTTCTCTTCTTACACTCGGGCTGTCCATTAGCACACTTTCTGCAGGGGGAGCAGAACATTCCATTACCCCTCAACACGGGGAGGTTTCTGTCTCTTAAAGTGGCAGCGTGTTTCTTATTGTCCATAGCAGTAGCACCCCCCAATATATACTCCCACAACTCTGTCCCCTGACCCCAGTGCTGTATACCCCCAGAAATGTCTGTCCACTGACCCCAGTACTGTATACCCCCCCAGAAGTGTTTGTCTCCCCACTTCAGTGTGCTATACCCCCCAGAGCTGTTTGTCCCCCCACCCCAGTGCAGTATACCACCCCAGAGCTGTATCTCCCCCCATGCCAGTGCTGTATACCCCCCAGGGCTGTATCTCCCCCCACCCCATAGTTATATACCCCAAGAGCTGTATGTCCCCCCACTCCAGTGCTGTATACAACCTCAGAGCTGTATGCCCCCCTCTGGAGCTGTATGTGCCCCCATTGCTGTATATCTCAAGCCTCTCCTTTGATGCATATACCAGTGTCAGTGTGCACTGTGTGCGGCCATGTCTGTTAGCCATGGCCACAAATAAGTGTGGCACAGCCACATGTCCAGGAGGAGATGGATGGAAGACAAGCGGGGGAGGTAAGTGAGGCTGCTGCCGACTTCCCCATATTAATACCTCTAATGTATCCGTATGTGCATTTATGATTTGTATCTATATATGTGTTAGGGCCAGATGGACGGGCAGACCCGGGAGGTGGATCCACTGGGCCGAACTCCCCGATGAGGGAAAGGAGTCCGGTAGCCGGAGCACTTTAGGTAGCAGGACAGTCCGTGCACTGGAACACAATGGAGAAGTCCCTGGGACCACGAGGTCCCTGATGGTGGTCCGGGTGACGGAGCTCAGGTTCGGAAGCCGTGATGATGTCTGGCGGGGTCCGGAACCGTTGGAGCGAGATGACGGGTCACCGCAGGGAACCGAGATGGTACGGACTGTCAGGATGGCAGATGGGCAGCGTTCAGGGTTCGAGATACAGCAGGACCGGATGGCGTTGCAGGATCGGCTCTAGAAGACAGAGAGGTAAGTATCTCACAGAACACAAGGAGACCTGACTCCTAGCTTGGGAAAACACGAAGAACAGGCCCCGCTCCCTTGGACATTAACCCCCTTTATACCCTGTACCTGTATGCATCATTTCCTGTTAGTGGACACTGGCCCTTTAAGAAAGGGTCAGTGACCACGCGCGCGCCCTAATGCGCATGCGCGCGGCCCGGGTGCCAGAAGCCAGGGCAGGAAGCTGAGAGGAGGACGCAGCAGAGCCGGCCAGGGACTGGGAAGCCGACGGGCGCCGGGAGCGGGAACCCGGAGGCTTGGGAAGCGTGGGCACAGGAGGCTGGAGAGCGGGGAGCGTGGCAGGTGAGCCGGGGAGCGGAGCAGAGGACCCGGGGAGCGGAGCAGAGGACCCGGGGAGCGTGACAATATGTCAGTGTATATGACTGTGTATAGATTTGTCTATTTAGATGTATTCTTGTGAATTTGCATTAAATATGTACAGTATATGTGCGTTTCTATGTGTGTATGTGGCCGACTAAGGGCTCGTTGGACAACCCCTTAACTTAGAATTGGGATACACTGCTTAATTTTATAAGTAAAAGGCTTCTCCAAATTCGAGATGAAATTCTGCAGTGACTCTAAGGGGCACTTTGCACACTGCGACATCGCAGGTGCGATGTCGGTGGGGTCAAATTGAAAATGACGCACTTCCGGCATCGCATGCGACATCGCAGTGTGTAAAGGCTGGATGATACGATTAACGAGCGCAAAAGCGTCGTAATCGTATCATCGGTACAGCGTCGGCGTAATCCATAATTACGCTGACGCAATGGTCCGATGTTGTTCCTCGCTCCTGCGGCAGCACACATCGCTGTGTGTGAAGTCGCAGGAGCGAGGAACGTCTCCTACCGGCCTCACTGCGGCTTCCGTAGGATATGCGGAAGGAAGGAGGTGGGCAGGATGTTTACATCCTGCTCATCTCCGCCCCTCCGCTCTGATTGGCCGCCTGCCGTGTGACGTCGCAGTGACGCCGCACGACCCGCCCCCTTAACAAGGAGGCGGGTCGCCGGCCACAGGGACGTCGCACGGCAGGTGAGTGTGTGTGTGAAGCTGGCGTAGCGATAACTTTCGCTACGCCAGCTATCACCACATATCGCTGCTGCGACGGGGGCGGGCACTATCGCACTCGGCATCGTAGCATCGGCCTGCAATGTCGTAGTGTGCAAAGCCCGCCTAAGTGACTACAGGCTTCTGA